>NC_082650.1:47161301-47473020 GCF_028023285.1 Balaenoptera ricei
GCCTCAGACCACAGTGTAGTTCTGAGAAAGTCTCAGCCCGGCCACTGAGGACCCCTGAGCTCTCTGAGCTCGAGTGTCCCATTAAAGGAATCCTGTGTCAGGCTGAAGTGGCCTGGGCCTGCTGCCGCCACTGTGCTCTGTCATTGTCTGGGGGCAGCCAGTGGGAAGTGTGATTTCACTTGAATGCTGCACTGGATCTACAGGTGTGACAATTTGAGGCTGTCCGTCAGCTATGTTCCCTGCAGCAGGTCCTCTGGAAGGGAGAGTAGAAAGGGGTACCTCCACAACCACTGAAGTATCCAAAGGTGGCACCTTAAATCTCAGGATCCTCAGCAGAACTTTCTAAAGGTTATTGGCGTTATTCCTTCTGCTCTCCACTCCCATCTCCTGCCAAACTCATGGCGATTCCTTCCATTCCTAGACTCTCAATCCCCACAGAGCAAGTTTAGATAGGGAAGCTACACCTCCAGAGCCTCACTGTTGTTGGTTTTTATTTCCTAGCCAATAAAATCATTCCTTTAAAAAAAAAAATCCTAATTGTCCACAAGCATTTCAGTGGTGAAATTCCCAGCGCTGTGTTAAATACAGAGGACACGAGATAAATAAGACGCCTCAAAGGACTCGTACCCGAGAGAGGGTGACGCACAAATTAGCATACATTTTAATAATGTGATAAATAGGGGAATAGATGGAACACAGAAGAGAACTATCTTGACCAGCCTGGGCGAAGTCTGAGCAGAGTCTCCAAGGACAAATACAACTTAGACAGAAAAGGCAGGCGGAGGCAAGTCTAGGCAAAGGCAAGAAAGTATGAGGAACAGGCTATAAGAAACGTGGTGTTCCTGGAGGATAAAGGGAAGGCTTATGAGGTAGGCAGGATCCAGATTTATGCTTGGGAACTTGTACTTGATTGTGTTAGCCATCGTCACCTGTGCATTTTACAAGTGTGGCAGAGGATTTGGATGGGCAAGACGAGAGAACAGTAGGAAGCCACTGCCTGTCAACTATTTATTTCCATCCATTCGAGGACAAGAGTCCTGGGGAAAGATTGCCTGCTTTGCATACAAAAGACATGGGTTCTAATCTCAGCATCACAGTTTACCATAGTTTCTAGACCAGTCATGTAACTCTAAAAATGGAAGTTTCTGTTACTTAAAAACTGGCAATCATGATACTTGCCCTGACTCCTATTGAGCTGTTGTGAGGATCCAGTTAGTTGAGACAGGACTCTAAAGGTACTTTGCAAACTTTCAGCGCTGTAAAAAATTAAGGGGCTGTTATTATGTGCCGCTCAGGAAATAACAAGCACCTGGGAAAACCCACAGAGTGTGGTTTTGTAAGAAGTTTCTCAGCCTCCAAGAGAGAAAATGCCTGGCTTAACATTGGCCAAGAGGAACATGTCTGGGAAATTACGACATGGGGGAAAGCAAATGTGGCTTTCTGTTTTGTTTTCAGAGATTACAGTTTCTTGTCATTCTCATTGTTTACCCTACCTCACCAAGGGTGGTTCTGAAGTGAGAGGAAGCTGAGGCAGGGAGTATTAATAAGGTAAAGCAGATGGTTAAAATTTACTTGGTGTAAAAAATAGAAACTGAACCACTTTAATGTTGGGAAGATAGTAAGCTAGACATTGGTTATATAAATGGGCACATGTGTAGGGATGGAAAACAAATTCAGCTTTATCAGAAAACTGTCTGACTTTCCAGGAGCCTCATGGGGTCCTCATCCTCTCACAGTGTCAGGGAGAAGTAGCAGTACAATATCAAATAAATAAAACTTGCCCTAACCCTTCTCTTCTGGAAAAATCTTTAAAAAAATTCTTTCTCTTATTAGATCTCTTTTGTTGACGGTTTGTTTGATTCTCAATGAAAAAAACCACTATCATCGACATACTCACTGTTGGTGAGACTCAGAGGCCAGGCCTTTGACATATATTATCAATATATGTCCTTATAAATATATTATATATTATAAAGGTATGAAAAAATCTCTATTTAAACAATTCTACTTACGGACCTTTCCTGGAATACCATTGATCTCCTAAAAGAATTGACTGTTCTGTGAAGAAACTTCTTTTTTTTTTTTTTTTTGATAGAGGAATTCACAGGAATGTCTGCATGTGAGTTGAGACAACTGGTTCCTATAGGGGACTTGTTGGCAAAAATGTTAATTATTTTTTCTTGAATACACATATGATAGGTTGATCTTTGCCAACTTAAAATTAAAAAACTAAGGGACTTTTTAAACTTGTTGTATGACCTATGAGAGATGTTTTGGAAAAGAATTCCCCAAAGAACAGAGTAGCTAAGCTAGAGATCGATTCATTTGATACCAACATCAGCCACTTTTGGCTTTCTCTTACTGAATTTTAAAGGGTGGAAAGCTAAAAATAATATTCCTCAAAAACCCTTGGAGTTTAACTTTGGGAAGCAACCTGGCCTCAGTCATGCAAATGCAAGTATTAATTTTTTTATCGCTGTGTAACAAATCATACAAATTTAGTGGCTTAAAATAACATATATTGGCATATAGTTTCTACAGATCATAAGTATGGACATGGGGTAGCTGGAGCCTCTGCTCAGGGTTTCACAAGGCTGAAACCAAAATGTTAGCCAGGGCTTCACTTTCAGAGTTCTCTTCCAAGCCCACTGGTTGTTGGCAGAATTCAGTTACCTGTAGTTGTGGGACTGAGGTCCTCGTTTTCTTGCTGACCATCAATCGGGTCATTCCCAGCTCCTAGAAGTTTCTTGCTCTCTTTGCTGTGTGGCCCCCTCCACAACATGGCAGTTTGCTCTTCAAGGCCAATAGGAAAATGTCTCTGGCTTTGAATTTCTGACTTCTTTTAAGGGCTCACTTAGTTAGGTCAGACCACTCAGGATAACACCCCCTTTTGATTAATTCACAGTCAGCTGACTGGAGACCTTAATTACATTTGCAAAATCCCTTTTTGCCATATAATAGAACACAATCGTGGAAGTGATATTCCATCGTATTTACAATCCTGCTCATACTCAAGAGGGTCTTGTACAGCACATGTACATCAGGAGCAAGAATCTTGGGGACCATTTCAGAATTCTGCCTACCACAATGTGCCATTTATAGATAGAAGTAACCAAGGTGAGGTAGGGAGATTGTACAGTTCAGCAAGCACAGTGGCATTGATGCTGCTTTCAAGGAGAGTTTTTGTTTCTGTTTCCTAGTGCCACGTGCGCCAAGGAGTGAGCGGCAGCAGAAAAGGGTTTTGTTTTTTGTTTTTTGTTTTTTGTTTTTGCTAGAACAACTAGCAAAAATGTAGTTGAGCATTTTTTCTGGGCAACTTTGTCCTGTGTTTTCCTTGGTAACATTCCTTGGTTCTTTGGTCCTCCCATAGATGGTATAAGCTAATGATTACTTAAATCTCTTTCTGCTTAAACTAGCTATAGTGAATACTTTTATCTGCAACATAAAGCCTTGATTGATACAACAGGGTCAATAATGACCTCTTTTTATATATCCATTAAATGTGTGTCATTCTGTATTGCCTGTATAGATACATAGAACTTTAGAGTAGGAAGGACACTTTCAGATCTAGCACTTTAAAAAATATATTCTATAGGACACTTGTAATAGAGTCCAGGATATGGGGATAGTTTTTTGGGGAAAAAATATTCAAGAGTTCTGCCAGCTTGGAATACAGTATACATACTTAGAGCTTATGATACTCATTAGCATATGAAAGACTCTGAGAGATGCTACAGGAAAAAAAAAAAAACAACCCAGTCCAAAACCATTAGACTTTTCTTGATCCAACCAAGGTTTCCCAAGCCAAGGCCCCAAAAGGCTTCCCTGGAGGTGCAGTGGTTAAGAATCCGCCTGCCAATGCAGGGCACACGGGTTTGAGCCCTGGTCTGGGAAGATCCCACATGCCGGGGAGCAACTAAGCCTGTGCGCCACAATTACTGAGCCTGCGCTCTAGAGCCCACGAGCCACAACTACTGAAGCCCGCGCGCCTAGAGCCCGTGCTCCGCAACAAGAGAAGCCACCGCAATGAGAAGCCCACGTACTGCAACAAAGAGTAGCCCCCACTCACCGCAACTAGAGAAAGCCCGTGCGCAGCAACGAAGACCCAACGCAGCCAAAAAAAAAAAAAGAAAAACTCAGTTCCAAAAAAAATCTAAGTCACCAAAGTCAGCTGGTGGGTTAGTGATAGAGGGAGGGCTTAAAACTAAGCTAGCTAGGTTTTTCTGACTCCCAGAAACATGAAGCTTATTCCTTACATCTGTGTGAGAATTAAGCTTCAATGAATATAAACGCCGTCTTATTAAGAAGTAGAAGATATAAATAGTTCCACCAAATATATTAGTGATGTCTCTGTGAAACCTGTCATAGCTATTAGAGAAGCTTGGAATCTCACACATGCCCACCGCAGGAGGTGACTGCCAAGAGAGTGGACACGAAGAGGATGTTTCCTGCCTCTCTGTTATTCGCACAATAGCCTTCCCTGGGTGCCAAGGCCGAGCGCTCCCAGACCACAGGCAAAAGGAGCCTGTGAATTAGGCTCCAGGACGTTTTGGTAACTGTAGCAATTATCCTCCATGCAGACATTTTGGGATTAGGGCTTGTTAGAAAATGAATTGCTTTAAAATAATTTCAAAAGGAAAATAAAAAAAAAGTATTAAGATTACCACAAAAGGCAATATAGATCATGTGCATAACAGAAACCTGATTTCTGGATCAGAACGCTTGTTAAGTGCACGACTCTCCCACATTCCAAAATGTAAATCACATCGTACACATGTGACCCAGAGAGAAGAGGTTCCAGGAGGTGCATATCTTCAGCATGAGAACAAGGAGCCATCAGTGTTACAAGCGCAGCTCACAGTCAGCTGGCCGGCCTGACACACCTTGGCATTTATTGTTCCCTGAGGCCACGTGGTTGCATCATGAGAGGCTGGGGTGGACGTGCTGAAGTGGCTCCAGTCCGCAAGCTTCCCCCACCCACCTTTGCTGTTCTTGGAAGGAACTCAGCTTAAGTAAAGAATTTAGTCTCCATGACATTTTTATTATTGGGAAGATTTCCCCTGCAGGGCAGAGAGGTAGCATAACAGGTTAGACTTCTTGCATTCTCTACTGGGGCTTCCCTTTCAGCACCATAGTTTTTCCTTCCTTTTGGTAGCAGCATTTCTAAAAGGACTAGGGCACGGGTTAAAAACCAAAACCAAAACCCACCAGACTCTCCTCACAGCAATCTTTTGTAGCCACTGAGGCCCTTAAAAGAAAGAAAATGGTAAACAAACCCAGCCATTACATGAGTCATAAAGGGACTCACACGACCACATACCACCACCACAATTCTATGGGAAAAGTTTCCACGCACGTGCGTATTCTCCGGGGTTTGTGGTATTCCTCACAGCTTGGACTGAGGCAGGACTGTGCAGTACCCTGTAAAAGGCTCCAGGCTTTGTGGGGTTACCTTTATTGTGCTTGAGGAGTCAGAAAAAGGCAACTTAGGCGTTTGGGTAATGGCATAAGGCAATGGCGTTTATTCTTCCGTGCCTCGTGTTCAATAGACGTTTTCTGGCCTTTTTGGTTCAGCTGTTGAGCCCCCGCCCAGATGCTTTCAAACTAAAGCTATTAGGCCAATGGTAGTGGGTTGTGTGGATACTCTTGTGGACTACAAAAGAGATCTAGTTTCTTCTAAAAAACGGCAAAGCAGGCATCCAAGGAATGGGATGTATTTCAGCTCTTAACTATTATTCTGGGACGTGCTTATATACGAGCAAAATAATTGGCAAAATAGGTTTCAAGCTCAAAAGGTTGGCATATTTGTTAATCAAGAAGTAAATAATATTTTCCTCTTCTGTTGTCCTCAAAACTGGGCTCTAACTATATTTAGTCTATAATTGATAAGATGTAATGAGCATTTTAAGCAGAAAGATTTAAAATGTGATCACCCCCATGCTTCGTCAGATCGTATACAATCAGGACAGAGTTATCCTGTGAGAGAGAACATGCACACTGGATGCAGATGGATGTACAGATATATTTCCATTCTATCAGTGGGATAAAATATTTACAGCAGGCAGGGATGTCCGGAAGACTCTGAAAGTCCAAGTTGTTTGCTGTCTGTACAAGGTTTCTGCCTTTCAGTATTACACAAAGGGTCTCTAGGAAGAGTCTGGTACCTACTCCCCAATTCCAGGATGACATGACACTTCACTGTATGAGGAGCTCATTTGTTAGCATATTCTTTATTGTAAGAAGTATGGGTTCACTTCTCCCTGTGAATTGTTTATGACAAATTTGTATTAAGAAACGACTTTGAAACAGTAAGGCTTCCAGGCTTGTGATGGTATAGGAGACCATATTTTCATTCCTGTTCTTTCTGTTATCTAATGGCCTGAATTCATTTCAATCAACCAAAACCAAAATGAAATCAATTCCTTTAAAACCTTTGATTTATAATAACCTGAAGAATAAAAAGGAAGATGTGTTGGAGGTTCCCAGTAGAACGGACGGGTGTTTTCCCCATCACTGCCACACACCAGGGTCTCCAGTTCAAACTCCAGGAAGGCGACAACAAAGGTGTTGAGGGTGTGGATAAAGTTCCCCAGTTATTTTTCTTTTCTTTTCTTTTCTTTTTTTTAAAAATCAGGCTGTAACCTTAAATGAATGTCTTTCTGGTCCAAAGCAGGAATGACTGCTAAGGATTTCAAATGACCACTCAAACAATTTTATCGGGCCCAGTAATGGACAGATTTTTGATAAGTGAGTGGGGAAAGCTGATAGCCCTGTTTCAAAGCAGGCCAGAGTGAGGTGGCTCCCAGGAATTTTCAGGGAAACACTCTTAAACCTCGCCTATAGCCTGCAGTGGATGCCTTTGTCCTGTACTTTGGACTCTTCACTGCTGTTCTAACAGGTGAGGCCCCAGATGCAAATATTTGGTTTGACCCTTTCTTACTGTAAACACTGCAGCCCTCAGTATGACGTGAAGTATAGAATTTATGGCTATTTGCTCAGACATTATCAAAGTAATTATAAATTCTACTTTCTTGTTATTTCTCAAGGTTCACTAGCCTGGTTGCCATTTTGGGGAAGGAATTTGGTCAAGGTAGATGAATAGCAAGTTCGGGGATGAAAAATAGCGATAGTACAAATGAATCTCAGGACTCAGCATTTACATTCAGACACAAAGTTAGAGCATGGAGCACTCTTGCAATGAATCCAGATTTCACATCGGCTCAGTAAGTAATGAGTTCAATAGGGTATACATCAAAGTGAAACTCCACACAAGTTTTCCCTCTCTACTTTTTGTTCATGACCACGTGTGTTGGTTCTTCACCACCTTCTTTGTTGCCTTGAATCTCATCTTGTATTTTTTTTTAACTCAATATTTTTTCCCCTTTTTCTGTAAGCAAGGAAAAAGCCTCTCCTTGTAGATTTCAAGCCTCATCAGGGTAGGCCCATTTGGTATGAAGACACGGTTCAGCAAGCAGAAAAAGCATGAATTGTGGAATCAGCCTAGCTGCTTTCAAATTCTGGTTCTTTCACTTACTAACTGAAAACATTGGGAAGGTAATTAACTTCTCTAAGTCTCCAGTACTTCATCTCTCAGAGATAATATCTACTTTTCACTTTGTTTAGGGATAAAACGAGAATATCAAGCCCACAGCCCAGATCCAGTTCCTCAATACATTTCTTTCCTTCTCTTGTATTTCTGTGATATCTGCTTGCCCCAGCACTTTCGCTCACATTTAGTATATAACAGGCATTTAAACGTGTTAGTTCAATATAGTAGAAATATATATGCTGTTTGAGAGCGGATTGGAAGGTTTAGAAATGATCAGTTTGTAAGTGTTTGGAGAGACTCAGTTCTTAAAAAGCCTGCCTTCCCCTGGATCAGGGATCAAGAGGTGGTTATTTCTTGCTGAATGCTTCTCAAGGTAGTTGCCTTAGCTCCCTACTTTCCTGTGTAGACACAGCCTTAATATTCTATCCACATTGGTATGTTTAAATCTAGAAATAGTTTCGTCAAGAGGCACGTGGAGTGGAAAAAGAAGATAAAGGGAGAAAATCAGTGAGAAGGAAAATGAAGAGCAAAGTCCTAAGAAGCAAACTGAATGAAATAAATTTAAAACAACAAAATTCCATTTAAGCAATATGATTACTGTAGCATAGAAGCGGTGAGGTCAAAGACTTGGGTAGACATGATCAAGTCTAGTGCAGGATTGGGTGTTGAGTGACATCAGCAAATGTAGATTCCCCAGTGAATTAGAAGGTTGAGGGATTGGGCAGAAAGTTTAATAAATAAAAGGAATCAATCCTGCAGTCTGAAAATACAGACGTGCATGGCTGAGTTAGACATATAAAAGACTTGTTGAAATACAGAAGTTAATAAGGAGCAGCATGGAGAAACAATGCCATTTGAGTTACTGATTCAAACCCTGAGATAGGGTCTCATTTGGGAGATTTTTGCATGTATATGTATCTATCATAGATAATATTTTAATATTGCTGTGTGTGTTGATATTGGGATCTTCTTTTCATCAGCTCTGTATGTCACTCAGCTCTTGTTCCTCTCAAGGACATTATTACCCATTAAAACACCATAAACATACTTTAATAAAAATCTCTAAGTTAAATTTCCTAAAAATTTGAGAACATTAGAAATATAACTGAACTACTCACTGAGGATTCCTGAAGCCTGTATGAAAACATTTCCTACCTCCCAAAACATTGGTTCTTACTTACTAGCCCAGTTAATTTTAAAGTGTTGGAAATATAGAGTCTGATATGGATGGAAGGAGTATTAAGGTCCTTTCTTTTTTTTTTTTTTTTTTTAAATTTTATTTATTTATTTACTTATGGCTGTGTTGGGTCTTCGTTTCTGTGCGAGGGCTTTCTCTAGTTGCGGCGAGCGGGGGCCACTCTTCATCGTGGTGCGCGGGCCTCTCACTATCGCGGCCTCTCTTGTTGCAGAGCACAGGCTCCAGACGCGCAGGCTCAGTAGTTGTGGCTCACGGGCCCAGTTGCTCCGAGGCATGTGGGATCTTCCCAGACCAGGGCTCGAACCCATGTCCCCTGCATTGGCAGGCAGACTCTCAACCACTGCGCCACCAGGGAAGCCCAAGGTCCTTACTTTAAAAAAAAAAAAAAAAAAAAAAAAAAAATGCCATGAGCGCATCAAACATGGTAATAGCCCAGTGTCGGCTACCACAGCCCTGTTGCCCCAGCGATGGATGCTGAGCTGCATTTCCAGGGCAGTTGCAGAGATGATGTGGCTCACGTTAATCTAAGCAAGGCACAAGGTGAAGGTTGCTCAAGGCAGGAGACCAGGCAGACGTCTCAGTGCTCTGCCTGGGATACTGCTTGTCAAATACCCTGAGTGAATACGCCCTTTGGTGAAGTCCTTCTTAACTATTCCCACAATTTGACACTTCTTTGGTGGCTATGTACTTCCCAGGCAATTTGTCCATTTATCCATTACAACACTTAGCATATTGCAGTGATTACCTGTATAATGTCGGATCCCACAACATGGTATCTGGTGTATAGTACGGAGTTGAATGGATGAATTAAACAACAAACCAACCCCTTCTGAGCAGTCAACTTTGGCTGCCCTAAGATCTAGGAGATCTCCCAGTTAACCTAAGCTATTAATAGCGACGGACACCTATTGTTTTTTCAGTAGGACAAATGTATTGAGTTTTCCTAGTGCCACTTGCTTTCATTTTTTATGGTATGTTATGTTTTTCCAAGACTCACTCTCATGGCCTTTGATTTCTCAAAAATAAAATATTTTCATGAGAGACAAAATGAAATTATTGCCTGTGAGATCCTAAATTCTTAAGATAAATATGTAAAATCTAAAGTCTATATAATACATTTATATTAGAAGCCAGATTTTGATACCTATATCCCTACTCCTAGTTGGAAAGGTGTTTTTTAATAGTTGTTTGAAACCACTTAGGTACTGGTTGGGTGTAAGGAGAAGGAAATACCGTGTAAAAGCTTCATCATTGGGTGTACGCTGTACTTAGGAGCTAGCTTAGACCATGCTGTGGAACAAAACAGACAAATATTTTGTATATCATTTGAATTTGGTGTAAAATTTGGTATAACATTTTGATCTGGTGTGTCCCGAAAAATCATAGACTGAGGTGTACCCTTTTACAGGAGAACGTATCAGAATTAATATTGGATTAATGGTTTGGGGGAGGGGGAGGAAGTAGGAGTTATTATCCTCCCATCTCTAGTCCTGTGCAACTGAAATTGGTCAAAAAATTTATTCAAAGTTTACAAGCTCAAAAAAATTATTTAAACTGCAGGAAAGCAAATGTAAAGGCTGACATTGAAGGATTGCTATGGGCTTTGCCCTGAGCCTGCTCTCCATTCGGGAATTAGAGGCATTTAAAGATAGCACGTATACCTGGATTAGCCCGAAGTGCCTTTCCCAGACTGTTTCTGCAGGGAGATGGGGGTCAATGTTTCCTCCCTGTGCACAGAAAGGTCAAACCACGAACACATTTTTTTTTTTTCCAGGAAATGGATTTTGATTGTATTATGAAAATGAGTGCCAACATTTGTCTTTCGCTGTTCCTCATTGGTTCTCCATAGGCACAGACTCCAACGACAAGTGAATATTTAATTATAGACTTCATGACCTGTTTTGAATATTTAAAAGACAGACTTTAAGAGTTAGTAGCTGCCTGCCCAGGGTGTACAGTGCACTAAAAGGGAAAAGTAAAAAATAGGTCTAAGCTGTTTTTACAATAATTTGGGAAATTAAATGAGAAAAAAAAGTCTATGCCCAAGGTTCATGTTTGTTTTTTCTTCCTGTGCTGCTTTTATCTTAAATCTAACAAATGACTTAATAGGTTTGTCCAGAGGCAATGACAAAGCAGGGGGTGAGAAGGAAGTATAGAAAAGCTGGCAAGGAATCAGCAAAAGGGAAAACAAAAAGGAAATTCATAATGAACAATCTTAACTACTCACATTTGAAGTAATAAAACTGCATCTAAGTTGATGTGAATATTGAAAAACCCAATGAAATCAAAGGTGCAGGGGTAACTTGTTTGCTCAAGTATGGAAGCTAATGTACTATTAGTTAATATGCAAGTGATCTAACATGCTCTCTGAACTCTAGCAGAATTCTTAATTTTATTTCAGTTTTAGCTCTAGTTCAGTTTAGTAAATATTAATTGAGCATTTGCTGTGTTACAGACACAGCCGGAAACTGGTGACCTCACGTTAGCCCTGAAAGAATTCCAGTGTAGTTGGAGAGATGATAAGTAAGCAGAAACTTTCGCTGTCATAAAACAGGATGCTGTAAGATAAAAGGATGTAATAGACATGATTGCTAATTTAAAAATATTTTTTGTTTAAATCCAATTTGAAGGATGTAATGGCCAGATGTAGGATGAACTAGGATTCTGGAAATAGCTAAGCGTAGTGGTGAATCCTAAAGGACTCCGCCCTTCTGTGACTGAGCAAATTACTTTATTTGTAAAAGACTCATTATGTTTAAAATACAGGCACTTTCTTTTAAAATACATACGTTATATAGTAATTCTGAAGCTCAACCACTGTTACATATTATCATGATTATATGCAATTATTAGCTATTGAACTAATACTATTTTGCCATGTTTACATAAAACTATGGAAAATAATTAGATCCAAGCAGAAGATTATAGAATGCTTTAACTTTATACACTGTGGGGTTATGAAATATATGTTTAGTCTTCCAAAATATCCAGATGTTTGGCTTTTCCTGGAAAAATCACTGCTTGTGTTTCTCTCTTTTCATTCAGATGCTTTGGCACCACAGAGACTTTAATGTTTCTGTTGTCAAGATGTGATTAGAACTTTCTAAATTATTGTCTATGGTGTTCAACATTATTTATGGTCACATTAGATCTGACATCACACATTTAGTAGTCACTTCAGAGTTTTTAAGATTTTCGTACCATACAAAATTTGATGCCAAAGCTTTTATAGCAGATGTGTTCAATAGGAAAAACCTTTATGAGAAATTCCCATCTGCATATTAGTCATCTCCCATCAATGTGCTTCTTCCTGATCCAGTTTATGTCTGCCTTCTCCAGCCTCCAGAGTTAAGGCACCTTTGGCAAGTCATGGCCATGCTGGCTGCATTAGGAGTTAAGCATTACAGGGTCTGGCCCTGTCTTCGGGCTCACTTGTCACCTCCTCTCACAGGCTTTGGACCTGCCTTCACCTCTCCCCAAGCACCTCCGGCTATGGCTGGGTCTCTCTGGTCCCAGGGGACCCTGTCCCGAGATCCTCCGCCAGAAGTCCCACCAGCCTGAGTGCCAGCACTTTTGTTTTTCTCTTTTCAAACCAAGTGTTCTCACATAAACCTTTATTTTTGAGGGTTTATCATTTAGTGTTCTTTCCCAGGTTCTGTGGGAAATACATCCATATCTCTCAAATTTGTTAACTTCATTGGACTCTCCCAAATTTCTTAAAGACTCATTTTGTCTGAAAAAATCTTTTGGAGTCTCCCTTGTCCCTTCGGTGTGACTCATCAATGGAATCTCCCTGTTTTTCCTTGCCTGGATGTTAGAGTCTAGCATAAGCCCACCAGGAATTTCCATAACTTCTTGTCTACTCTGAGGCTTACAAAGTTGTTGGGCTCACTTCCTCATTTCAGGGATTGTAGAGCTAACTCAACAAAGAGCCAAAATTTAGAGTGGCTGTCATTAGAATGATTTCCAAACAAAACTGTGAATGAGGTTGTTTGCCCTTAGAGATCTTATTCACCACTTGCCCCCCAATATTTCCCATGTTCAGATCAATAGGCTTTCCAAACAAGTTTCCCCCTTTCATCCTCCCCTCTCTACCACATCTCCCATCAGTAACATTTCAGATCCCCTTAGCACTTTTATTAGTCCACAGGGCCTCTTCCTGAAGGTCCCATTAAGATGTTAATGGTGGTTTAGTGGGTTTCCCTGCCAAGGAGTCTTTAAAAAACACACACACGCTTTTCAATGAGAAGTGAAGTGAACGACCAATGCTCTCCTAAGCAGGGGAATTTTGTGCATGGGGGTATCTAGATGGAGAGTGAGTGTAAGGGTTTAGTGCTTTCCTGTACTCATCAAAAATACCCCAGACGAAGTCCCACTGTTTTTTGTTTTGTTTTGTTTTGTTTTTTAAACTGGTTGTGCCAGATATTTTATTTGTGCTTCCAACAGCACTCTGAATCTGAAAACTCAAACAATCCCCATGCCCGAGTAGGAGAATCAAGTCTGTTCAGCCCTGTCTCTTCCCCCAGGACTCCCTAGACGTCGTTTTGAGTTTTGCAGACACAGCCCTTGACCCATCGTTGCATAACTACCCTGGAGGGAGAGACATTCTCTGCCCTTCGCATAACCTTGTTCTCTTTTAGACAAACAGCTCTGCAAGATTAAATACACTTGAGGGAGAGTGACATTACTGAGGAGACGATAGTTAGTTGTTCCCTCAAAATCCAATGGGCCGAGATCCAGGAACATTTGGGGAAATAGAAGTAACTCATTGCAAGCTAGCCAACCAGTGGCCTAAACTCTTACTTGGCGATTTCTTCTGAGTGTTTAGTTCAGTTGCCTTAAGATTCATCTCGATGTTAACAGGCTATTTAGGATTTGAACAAGATTATTTAGAGACTCAAAACCTTTCTGAGCTCATTTAACAGATGAATTCTATCAGGATGGGCAAAGTGAGGTGCACATTCCCCTTGATTTATTGAGGTACAGAGGGGAAATAATAAAAATATATAGATGAAAAAATAAATAAATAGATGAATCTTTAAATATAATCTTTTAAAAAATTCTATTTTTGTGAATGCTTTATATTGTTCATAACATATTAGTTGGTAATACAGTTATGTAACTCATAAATAAAAACATAGATATATTGGGGTACATGCTTATTTTTTTTAACTAGTAAGAAGGAGGGATTTAATAAGAAAATAGTGCCTTGCCTTTAATACCCAACCCCCTCCAATCCATGCATTATAATGAAGGTGGGCTCTCCATGTAAGCAGTCTACCCAAGAAAATGAAGAGGTAGTCGTGCCTCACTCAGAATCCAAAGTTTTTCTCTGAATTCCAGCCACCTCTAGAAGTGGAAGCTGGGTACAGCTACCTGGAGAGTCCAGTATTAGTTTAGATAAAGTTGAGGGCAGCTCTTGAAGGAAAATGTTTCTTTTTTAAGCCAAGGTGCTTTTTTGCATAATCCTTTAGTATCATGACAGTCACACATCCCCACCAGATACACTTATAAGTGCTCACAAGGGAGGGATTTGAGGAAGCCAGATGGGTGGAAATCAGAGTGAGGGGTATGGATTTCATGAAGATTACCTGCAATCTGTCCTCTCTAGGGAGGAAAATAAGAGCTTGTCCTTCTTTAGACATCATAAAAGAGGACCCCCTGTGAGAGAAGAGGTTGCCTGCTTTGAATTGTCACAGAGGATGTTCGAGGCATAATTCCTGCCTGTCTGTTTCTTCAAAAGTTTCATCCCCAAGGGACACAATATGGAGGGGAGGGAAGAAATAGAAGCATTTCTTCTCTTGCTGCCTCAGCCTTCTTCAGCTGCAGAGGAAAGAGCACGTCCCGGTTTTGAAGGCCTACATATCTGTTTTCAAATCGCTGCAGGGCTGCGTCACTGCACAACTTCATGTGCTCCGTTGCCATCAGAATCTAGGTGACCCGCAGCCCCTGGAGCTGTTCTCTGAGTGGCTGTCTGGGGGTGGGTGCCTGCCTGAGTCTCGATGCTTTTAGTTACTGGGTGTGTGGTCTTGGATGCGTTGCTTATTCTCTCTACTGGTAAATGAGGTAATAATTCCTACTTCCCAAAGTTGAGTATACTGTATGTCATATAATTTAAGTCTTTCTTCCCTCCCCTGGTCAGTTTAACCTGCATAGCATCCCTTGATTATCTTTCTTCACATCAGGATGTTACCTTTTGGACATCACTGATCAGGAGCCCTCCGTGGAGCCCCTTCCATGTAACTTCTCCCCTTTATAGTTTCATTTCTTCCTCACTAGCAATTCACTAAGAATTATTCATAAAGCACTAGTTGTGCAGGATTAATAGCTGTGATGTGAAAAATAAAAGAGGAGGTCGCCAGTAACTTTGGGATGTGTTGGCTCTGACAGATATGCCCAGGTCACTCCAACAAGGTGGGTGCAGTGCAGGGGACATCACACTTCAGGGTTTCCAAACTGTCTACTTTGGGGCATAAAACTTTTATGCACAATAGCTCATGGGCCTGGAGTTCTGTGGGACTTACTTGAAGAAATATCATTCTTGCTCTAAAAGCATTAGAAAGATGCTTCCTTTCTCTTAGTTTTTCAGGTCCAAAGACTTGCTGTTTCTAACGTCAGTTGAAGACTGATGTTAAGTCTACAACTGATGTTAAGTTAACCAGAGTTAACTCTGGTTTCATTTCATTATTCCAAGTAACCTCACTCTAGTTCCTTAATCAAAAACCACCAGTGTAAGACCATATCTAACATCGCCTTTTAGGACTGGGAGAATTTTAAACATCTTCCCTTCTACATAATCACAACAATGTTCTTCTCTTTTTCACTACCTTTAAGACATTAAACAAAGTAGAGAACAATCCTTGGAGTAGTCAAGAGATCAATTTTCCTATCGCATTCCATAAGTTCTTAGGATTTTATATATGTAGTGTGTAATTTTAACTTTCTATGCCTTTGATCACAAAATAGCTCCTTGTTCAAACCAGACAATTTCTAAAGACATCAAAGACCATGTAGAAAAATACAATGTGAAAAGTATTTGCCATAGATATGCCCTAGCTTACGAGCAACAAAGGAGAAATTACGGCATAATATATGCTGAAACCACAGGGGAAAGTGTGATTGTGGTGTCTATCTTTCATGTATTTCTATTCTAGAATATGAACACTGATGTTGAGTAATTTAACCCCTTCTTTGTAAGGGGTTGTAAGGAGGATGTCTGTTACACAAGCATCAGTGAACAAGCTGTCGCCTGTCAGGACAAGCCCAGGGGTGGCATTATTTGCGTTTGTTGATCGATGACTCTTGGGAGCTGTAGACTCTGACCCACGGAGTGACTCAGAAAACCAGGGGCCCATGTCATACTGCTCTGGACTCGGCCACGCAGCGTAGCAGCGTTGTGACTCAACAGCCCTGCAGCTCACTTAGCTGTCCTTTTCCTTGTCTTATGGTGCCATGAGTGAAACTCCTGGCAATTCGGAGTTCACACCCCAGCATCTCAGCATTTCCCCCTGTAGTTCTTGCTTGATCAGAGGCCGAGGACAACAGTATAATGATTCATACGGCCTGCCTCCTGGCAATTAATCATTTTCCCACAGTGATGTTTTATTCTGGGAGAGGGGTAAAGAGTGTTGATTTGCTTCTTTAAAAAAAAGTTTTAATTCCACCTTTCTGTTAACATGGGGTTGGCTAGGGATACTTTGTCTCCATTTACAAATCCTTCTAAAAAATGTTTAAAAGCACTTTTGTTTCTTTAGCTTGGGACCCTTAAATGTATATTATCCATTGAGAATAGAATATGATAATCCCATCATATTCTTTGTTTAAAAAAGAAAAGGAAAAACCATTTTGAAAGTTCCTTCCGAGAGATTGGTTCAAGATGGCAGAGTAGAAGGACATGCTCTCACTCCCTCTTTCAGGAACACCGGAATCACAACTAACTGCTGAACAATCATCGACAGGAAGACACTGGAACTCACCAAAAAAGCTACCCCACATGCAAAGACAAAGGAGAAGCCGCAATGAGACGGTAGGAGGGGCGCTATCACAATAAAATTAAATCCCATAACTGCTGGGTGGGTGACTCACAAACTGGAGAACACTTATACCACAGAAGTCCACCCACTGGAGTGAAGGTTCTGAGCCCCACGTCAGGCTTCCCAACCTGGGGGTCTGGCAACAGGAGGAATTCCTAGAATCAGACTTTGAAGGCTAGTGGGATTTGATTGCAGGACTTCGGAAGGGCTGGGGGAAACACAGACTCCACACTTGGAGGGTACACACAAAGTAGTGTGCACATCGGGAGCCAGGGGAAGGAGCAGTGACCCCATAGGAGACTGAACCAGACCTACCTGCTAGTGTTGGATGGTCTCCTGCAGAGTTGGGGGGCAGCTGTGGCTCACCAAGGAACAAGGACACTGACAGCAGAAGTTCTGGAAAGTACTCCTTGGCGTGAGCCCTCCCAAAGTCTGCCATTAGCCCCACCAAAGAGCCCAGGTAGGCTCCAGTGTTGGGTCGCCTCAGGCCAAACAACCAACAGGGAGGGAACCTAGCCCCACCCATCAGCAGACAAGCGGATTAAAGTTTTACTGAGCTCTGCCCACCAGAGCAACAGCCAACTCTACCCACCACCAGTCCCTCCCATCAGGAAACGTCCACAAGCCTCTTAGATAGCCTCATCCACCAGAGGGCAGACAGCAGAAGCAAGAAGAACTACAATCCAGCAGCCTGTGGAACAAAAACCACATTCACAGAAAGATAGACAAGATGAAAAGGCAGACGGCTATGTACCAGATGAAGGAACAAGATAAAACCCCAGAAAAACAACTAAATGAAATGGTGATAGGCAATCTTCCAGAAAAAGAATTCAGAATAATGATAGTGAAGATGATCCAGGACCTTGGAAAAAGAATGGAGGCAAAGATCGAGAAGATGCAAGAAATGTTTAACAAAGATCTAGAAGAACTAAAGAAAAAACGAACAGAGATGAACAATACAATAACTGAAATGAGAAATACACTAGAAGGAATCAATAGCAGAATAACTGAGGCAGAAGAACGGATAAGTGACCTGGAAGACATAATGGTGGAATTCACTTCTGCGGAACAGAATAAAGAAAAAAGAATGAAAAGAAATGAAGACAGCTGGAGAAACCTCTGGGACAACATTAAACGCAACAACATTCGCATTATAGGGATCCCAGAAGGAGAAGAGAGAAAGAGAAAGGACCCAAGAAAATATTTGAAGAGATTATAGTTGAAAACTTCCCTCACGTGGGAAAGGAAGTAGCCACCCAAGTCCAGGAAGCTCAGAGAGTCCCATACAGGATAAACCCACGGAGAAACATGCCGAGACACATAGTAATCAAACTGGCAAAAATTAAAGACAAAGAAGAATTATTGAAAGCAGCAAGGGAAAAATGACAAATAACATACAAGGGAACTCCCATAAGGTTAACAGCTGATTTCTCAGCAGAAACTCTACAAGCCAGAAGGGAGTGGCATGATATACTTAAAGTGATGAAAAGGAAGAACCTACAACCAAGATTACTCTACCCAGTAAGGATCTCATTCAGATTTGATGGAGAAATCAAAAGCTTTACAGACAAGCAAAAGCTAAGAGAATTCAGCACCACCAAACCAGCTCTACAACAAATGCTAAAGGAACTTCTTTAAGTGGGAAACACAAGAGAAGAAAAGGACCTACAAGAACAAACCCAAAACAATTAAGAAAATGGTCATAGGAACATACATATTGATAATCACCTTAAACATGAATGGATTAAATGCTCCAACCAAAAGACACAGGCTTGCTGAATGGATACAAAAACAGGACCCATCTATATGCTGTCTACAAGAGACCCACTTCAGACCTAGGGACACATACAGACTGAAAGTGAGGGGATGGAAAAAGATATTCCATACAAATAAAAATCAAAAGAAAGCTGGAGTAGCAATACTCATGTCAGATAAAATAGACTTTAAAATAAAGAATGTTACAAGAGACAAGGAAGGACACCACATAATGATCAAGGGATCAAGCCAAGAAGAAGATATAACAATTATAAATATATATGCACCCAACATAGGAGCACCTCAATACATAAGGCAACTGCTAACAGCTATAAAAGAGGAAATCAACAGTAACACAATAATAGTGGGGGACTTTAACATCTCACTTACACCAATGGAGAAATCATCCAAACAGAAAATTAATAAAGATACACAAGCTTTAAATGACATAATAGACCAGATAGATTTAATTGATATTTATAGGACATTCCATCCAAAAACAGCAGATTACACTTTCTTCTCAAATGTGCACGGAACATTCTCCAGGATAGATCACATCTTGGGTCACAAATAAAGCCTCCGTAAATTTAAGAAAATTGAAATCATGTCAAGCATCTTTTCTGACCACAGTGCTTTGAGATTAGAAATGAATTACAGGGGAAAAAAGCGTAAAAGACACAAACACATTGAGGCTAAACAATACGTTACTAAATAACCAAGAGATCACTGAAGAAATCAAAGAGGAAATCAAAAAATACCTAGAGACAAATGAGAATGAAAACACAATGATCCAAAACCTATGGGATGCAGCAAAAGCAGTTCTAAGAGGGAATTATATAGCTATAAAAGCCTACCTCAGGAAACAAGAAAAATCTCAAACAATCTAACCTTACACCTAAAGGAACTAGAGAAAGAAGAACAAACAAAACCCAAAGTTAGCAGAAGGAAAGAAATCATAAAGATCAGAGCGGAAATAAATGAAATAGAAACAAAGAAAACAATAGCAAAGATCAATAAAACTAAAAGCTGGTTCTTTGAGGAGATAAACAAAATTGATAAACCATTAGCCAGACTCATCAAGAAAAAGAGGGAGAGGACTCAATAAAATTAGAAATGAAAAAGGAAAAGTTACACCAGACATTGCAGAAATACAAAGCATCCTAAGAGACTACTACCAGCAACTCTATGCCAATAAAATGGACAACCTGGAAGAAATGGACAAATTCTTAGAAAGGTATAACCTTCCAAGACTGAACCAGGAAGAAATAGAAAATATAAAGAGACCAATCACAAGTAATGAAATTGAAACTGTGATTTAAAATCTTCCAAAAAGCAAAAGTCCAGGACCAGATGGCTTCACAGGTGAATTCTATCAAACATTTAGAGAAGAGCTAACACCCATCCTTCTCAAACTCTTCCAAAAAATTGTGGAGGAAGGAACACTCCCAAACTCATTCTACAAGGCCACCATCACCCTGATACCAAAACCAGACAAAGATACTACAAAAAAAGAAAAGTACAGACCAATATCACTGATGAATATAGATGCAAAAATCCTCAACAAAATACTAGCAAACAGAATCCAACAACACATAAAAGGATTGTACACCATGATCAAGTGGGATTTATCCCAGGGATGCAAGGATTCTTAAATATATGTAAAACAATCAATGTGATACACCATATTAACAAATTGAAGAATAAAAACCATATGATCATCTCAGTAGATGCAGAAAAAGCTTTTGACAAAATTCAACACCCATTTATGATAAAAACTCTCCAGAAAGTGGGCACAGAGGGAACCTACTTCAACATAATAAAGGCCATATACAGCAAACCCACAGCAGACATCATTCTCAATGGTGAAAAACTGAAAGCATTTCCTCTAAGATCAGGAACAAGACAAGGATGTTCACTCTCGCCACTATTATTCAACATAGTTTTGGAAGTCCTAGCCACGGTAATCAGAGAAGAAAAAGAAATAAAAGGAATCCAAATTGGAAAAGAAGAAGTAAAACTGTCCCTGTTTGCAGATGACATGGTAGTATACACAGAGATTCCTAAAGATGCCACCAGAAAACTACTAGAGCTAATCAATGAATTTGGTAAAGTTGCAGGATACACAATTAATGCACAGAAATCTCTTGCATTCCTATACACTAATGATGAAAAATCTGAAAGAGAAATTATGGAAACACTTCCATTTACCATTGCAACAAAAAGAATAAAATACCTAGGAATAAACCTACCTAGGGAGACAAAAGACCTGTATGCAAAAAACTGTAAGACACTGTTGAAAGAAATTAAAGATGATACCAACAGATGGAGAGATATACCATGTTCTTAGATTAGAAGAATCAATATTGTGAAAATGACTATACTGCCCAAAGCAATCTACAGATTCGGTGCAATCCCTATCAAACTACCAATGGCATTTTTTACAGAACTAGAACAAAAAATCTTAAAATTTGTATGGAGACACAGAATACCCTGAATAGCCAAAGCGGTCTTGAGGGAAAAAAACAGAGCTGGAGGAATCAGGCTCCCTGACTTCCGACTATACTACAAATCTACAGTAATCAAGACAATATGGTACTGGCACAAAAACAGAAATATAGATCAATGGAACAGGATAGAAAGCCCAGAGATTAACTCACGCACCTATTCTTGGCTAATCTATAACAAAGGAAGCCAGTATATACAATGGAGAGAAGATAGTCTCTTCAATAAGTGGTAGCTGGGAAAACAGCTACATGTAAAAGAATGAAATTAAAATACTCTCTAACACCATACACACAAAAAAAAACCTCAAAATGGATTAAAGACCTAAATCTAAGACCGGGCACTATAAAACTCTTGGAATAAAACATAGGAAGAACACACTTTGACATAAATCACAGCAAGATTTTTTTTTTACCCACCTCCTAGAGTAATGGAAATAAAAACAAAAATAAACAAATGGGACCTAATGAAACTTCAAAGCTTTTGCACAGCAAAGGAAACAGTAAACAAGATGAAAAGACAACCCTCAGAATGGGAGAAAATATTTGTAAACAAATCAATGAACAAAGGATTAATCTCCAAAATATATAAACAGCTCATGCAGCTCAATATTTTAAAAAAAACCCAATCAAAAAATGAGCAGAAGACCTAAATAGACATCTCTCCAAAGAAGACATACCGATGGCCAAGAGGCACATGAAAAGCTGCTCAACATCACTAATTATTAGAGAAATGCAAATCAAAACTGCAATGAGGTATCACCTCACACTGGTTACAATGGGCATCATCAGAAAATCTACAAACAACAAATCCTGGAGAGGGTGTGGAGAAAAGGGAACCCTCTTGCACTGTTGGTGGGAATGTAAATTGATACAGCCATTTTGGAGAACAGTATGGAGGTTCCTTAAAGAACTAAAAATAGAATTACCATATGACCCAGCAATCCCACTACTGGGCATATACCAGAGAAAACCATAATTCAAAAAGACACATGCACCCCAATGTTCATTGCAGCACTATTTACAATAGCCAGGTCATGGAAGCAACCTAAATGCCCATTGACAGACGACTGGAAAAAGAAGATATGGATACAATGGAATATTAATCAGCCCTAGAAAGGAACAAAATTGGGTCATTTGTAGAGACGTGGGTGCATGTAGAGACTGTCATACAGAGTGAAGTAAGTCAGAAAGAGAAAAACATATCCTATATTAACGCATATATGTGGAACCTAGAAAATGGTATGGATGAACCATTTTGCAGAGCAGAAATTGAGACACAGAAATAGAGAAAAATCGTATGGATACCACGGGGGGAAAGCGGTGGGGGGGTTGGGGTGGTGGTGTGATGATTTGGGAGATTGGGATTGACGTGTATACAGGGATGTGTATAAAATGGATGAATAATAAGAAAAAATAAATAAAAAATAAATATAAAAAAAAAGAAAGAAAGTTCCTTCCTTATTTTGGCATGTGAGGACTAGGTATGCCTCACAGAAATTGAAAGAAGAGAGGCCTCCACCACAACCCCATTTTATAGATGAAAAAACTGAGACCCAGAGAAATTACATGAGTTGTCCACCACAGAACTGGTCAGTGGCAGAGACAGATCAGGGCTGAAATCAGCTAATTTTAGACTACTGTCTTACCTGACGTTAGGCTTACTTGTACCTGTCATAAGAGAAAACCTAGGTATAAAGAAGTCTGTGACTTGCACAGTGAGTCACATGAATTAGGGGCAGGGGGTCGGGGCAGAAGTGCAGTAATTGGTATCAGATGGGCCTCGGTTTGAATCTTGGCCGTGGACCTGGGTGGGGTTGGTTAATGTATTCCTTAATTTCTCTGAGTGTGTTTTCTCATCTTTACAGATGAGAAGGGGATAGTTCATATTATCTACTGTAAGGATAAGAGAAAATGTATGCAAAGCTCCAGGCACCCAGTAGGTGCTCAGTAAATTGAAGCTCTGGTTATTGTTGAAGACTAAGAGGCATTTGCCCTTCCTCTCTGCTGCTCCCTTTCAAAGCAGCATTTGCGGTTCTCCACACTCTTAGAGTTCTGCCTTGTCAGGCTCACCATGGTTCAGCTCATTTTCTCAAGACACCGATGAATATTTTTTTTCTTCGTGATTTGCATCAGTGTTGTCTCATTTCCCTGAAACCCTGTCACAAGTCAGGAGGTTGTTGCAGAACATGATCTGAAACCTCACTAGCAAGGGAAAGTCCCCTCCAAAAGAGGCATTTCCCCTCCTCTTGAGTTTTACACTTCTCTTTCAAATTGTGCAGGCAACCCCTCAGCCTGGTGGTTGACTGGATGCTGAGAAGGACCTGCCCTGAGTGTCCTGTGCAGCTTGAATGCAGTGGGAGGTGAGGGTCTGGCCACAGTAGCCCCTGGTGACTTCACCGCCACCATTTCTGCCCCATGCTTCCCAGTGCTTCCAGCTTTGCCCTTTCACCAGGTCTCACTCTTGAAACCCCCGATGGAAATTTAGAGGCTTCTGTGGTTCTTAGGGGTTACTGGGGCTTTGCATTTTCTGTTTCCTCACTTCCTGTATAGCTCTCAGGGATTTCCTAAGAAGTCTCTTCTGTCCTAGTAGCCTAGGCTGGCTCCTCCCCCCTGGGATGGGGGAGCTGGCACGTAAGTGCCTATGTCTTCTCCTTTTTTTTTTTTAAACACAGTTTCAAAAATATACTTACGTTCAGGTCTTGTAATGGAAAAAAAAAATTCTCCAGTCATTTTTGTGACATTTTTCTCTAATTCAAATACTATGTCCATGTTATGATAAAATATAGTCTATTTTATCAAATGGATTCATCCTTTTATCCCAAATGTGTGTGTATGTGTGTGTGTGTATTTTTTTTTCAGTGCCCTACTTTCTAGATATTTTGTCATCAGGGAATTTTCGCACTTGTGAAGGTATGTAACAAGTGAAATATCTACAGTACTTTAAAAAAAGTACAGATCTGTGTTAAGGCTTTGAAAATAGTTTACGTAACTGTAAACATCATACAGGAATTTTTCAAGAAGAGAAAATAGGACTCTAATCCAATCCTTTTTGCATAACAACTGATTTCACTTTCATTAACTTTCATTTTTTATTTGCATACTATTCATTGTATGGTTTCATTAGGGCAGGCTTTAAAAATGTGTGCCATAAAAATAAAGTTAGATATTGCCTAAAATTTATTGCAATGGATCTGCCCACTTTTCTGATTTCTTGTGTGCCCTGTCTTCTTCGACCTGCAATGTACCACTTAATGTTGGAGCCAACATTCTCTTGTCCTGGGGGTTGGTCCCCAGTGGGGTCTCTGGATCAATCTCCATTTTTTGTAGTTTCTCTTCCTTGTAAGAGTGATAGAGAAAATTCTAGCATTTTTTATTTCATTTATTTCACAAATATCTACTGAATACTCAGTAAGTATTGAGTATTACTATGTTGATTAGGACAAAAGTTGTAAAATCACTTTGACCTGTTCAAGATGGGAGTGAAAAGCATGGAAGAAACGTACAGGTTGGCTTTTGTGATTCTGCAAGTGGCTCAGGGCCAATCCAAGTGGAAAGATAATCTCTGCATTATGTCCCACATCATAGGAAGAAGTGGATGTGGTGGTGATGAAATAAAATGAGAGAGCATCGTAAGCCATGTGTTGTTGGTGGCATTGAGTTTGCATTTGAGGAAGTATAAAGTAATGGGCTCTGAGAGTAGTAGAACTAAGCTACATCCAAAACCATGGATTGGAGAGCTAAGTATGTGGGAGCAATAAACTAGTGGCTTGGTTTGTTTGGTTGGTTGTTTGTAGGGAGTATTTAAACTGAATTAACTAGTTTGATTCTCACTGAAAAGGAAAGACAATTCTAACAGGTTTACACAGAAACTGAAATTTATCCCACATGTAACTAAAAAATCCTATGCTAGATTTGGCTTCAGCTTTGGATGAAATTATGTCTTCCAACAAATTTGTTACAGTTTTGTCTTTCTCCAGCTTTCCACTTAGCTTTCTCCCTTGTTGGGTTCCATCTTAGGCAGGTTTCCCAGTATGTTGGCAAAGATGATCGTCACCCGCTTGTGGCTTATGTTCTACAAGTTTTGTAGCCCTGATGGAAAATGTGTGCCTTTTTAATTTTGATTGCCCTGGTTTGGGTCACAGGCCCACCCTGGAGCCAGGTGGGGCGATTAGCCCCATCTAAATCATATGCATTGAGAATGGCAAAAAGGTCCTTCTCCAAAGGGAAGGAATTCATTTTGTTACTAGCAGAAGGGATGGATGCTGGACAGGCAAACACCGAGAATGACCACTATACAGATCCCTATAAGTATCTGAGTATCTGATGAAAGGATGAACCTTCTATTTCTAGAAAATTGCTCATAAACTCATCTCAACATGAAACAATTCTGCTCATAATTACTGGAGTTCAGTAATTCTGCTTATAATTACAGAACTTCTGAAATTGCATATCTGTACCCTAGAGTTCCATAGACCCCAGCTTCAAAAAAACTCTATAGTATGAAATAATTGAGGGCAAGCACCAGGACTTTTTGCACATGATCTCTCCCATACTTAGTAGACAGCCTTGTACATGTTGAGCCCTGAATACACCGGGTGAATGAAGGAATGAATCAATCAATCAAATAGCATTTTTTGGTGATCTGCTGTACTGGTAGTATGCTAAGTGTTTTATAAAGATTATTTCATTTCATTCTTCTAATGTTATTCTATGGATGAGGAAAGTGAAGCTAAGCTAGAAGTTAAAGAAGCTGAAAACCTAGAATTGACAAGCATGGAAAGGAGATGAGAGCAGATCTGAAATTCAAGGGGAGAAATCCTTGATACCAGGGTATTAGTCTGGGTATCAAGGAATGTTGTGGGATTCACTACTGTGGCTCAGATGGTCCTAGTCCCAGCTACAGCCATGGGGCCATCACCTCTGAGGCCTCCTCAGGCCGCTCTGTGGCTGCTGACTCCTGTCTAGCAGTTGCTGTCAGTGGCAAAAATGTACTTACTATTTTCTCTTACTATTTTTATAATAGGCCCTTAAAATAACACTTGAATCTTTTTCATTTTTAGTTTCAGCTTCAGAACCTACACTCAAACTAAAACTTTTTTTGTTGTGGTTGAAATTTATTTGCAATCCAGTTGTTGGATTGGATAGCCGCTTATTGGCTATTTAGGAGCCCCATAGATAATTGCTCCAATGAGTCCATACTCACTGTTGGAAGTTCCCACAGAATTGTTCTTTTGGGGAAATGCTGAAAACTATAGGTCAGTTGCTAGAGTGCCAGCAAATTGAACAGCCCATGAAAGAAAATGCCCTCAGTCTGTGGCATTGTAGGTGCTGGGTCAACCGAGGAAAGTGGTTAAAATAATTACCTTGGAGTCTTACCGTGGAGTCGTGGAATTTGGCAGATTTGGGAGATCACACATTTAAAGGGGGCTCTTTTACTCTGTTTTCTTACCTCGGACCCATGTAAATTGATGAATATGAAGGCACCAAGGGAACAGAAATAGGAGTTATCCTCCTCAGACCCCGAACTGAGAAGAATGAAATAACTGACTCTGTCTTTCTGGAAATCATCTCACATGGGAGGAATGAGGGACAACTAATGTGCAAATTACAGTAGAAGACATATGGTTATGTTCTGATTAGTTCCTAGTGATTTGAATCCATGCATATGTATCAACTGCTGATATATGTATGGACAATATATGTGTTTGAAGAATTTTTTTTCATTTTTCTTAAGGGCCTAGTACTGACTGCCAGTATGAGAAGATATTTTACTTCATTTTTCCATTAATTTTGATCAGCCTCAATCAAGCTACTTTCTTTTCTCCTATTCTTGCTTTTGTGAAGGATCTTTTTCTCTCTATGTATGTTTGTGTGTGTAGCTTTACTAACCATATTGTTTGGGCTCTTGAAAAAAGAGATGTGATACAGCGTACATATGAACTAAACATTTGTTTATTTAGCAAGGACTTCTGTTTAAGCTACAGAGGGTGAGAAGCAAGATAGGGCCAGATGGTTAAAAAACACTTACTGTGAATGTACCTGATATGTCAAAAGAGTCTTTGCAGATATTTTTAAGTTAAACATCTTGAGATGGGACAATTATCCTGGATTATCCTGGTAGACCGAATGTAATCACAAGGGTCCTTATAAGACAGGGGCAGGAGTTCAGAGTGAATAGTAGGAAACGTGATGATGGAAAAGAAGGTTGGAGTGATGCCCCTTGAAGATGGAGCCTCAAGCCAATGAATGCAGGCAGCACTAGAAGCTAAAAGAGACAGGGAAACAGATTCCTTCTGAAGCTCCAGAAGGAGCACGGCCCTGATAACACTTCGATTTAGACTTGTGCTCTCCAGAACTATAAAAGAATAAATTTGCGTTACATCGCTATGGTTGTTAAAATAGCAACAGGAAACTAACACACATTTCTCTTAGGTTCATGGAAAGAAAATTCCAGTAGACATTTATATTTATTTATTTATTTTTTGGCAATGAATAAGCAGATTTCTTTCTTTCTTTCTTTTTTTTTTTAACATCTTTATTGGAGTATAACTGCTTTACAATGGTGGGTTAGTTTCTGCTTTATAGCAAATTGAATCAGCTATCCATATACATATATCCCCATATCCCCTCCCTCTTGAGTCTCCCTCCCATCCTCCCTATCCAACCCCTCTAGGTGGTCACAAAGCACCGAGCTGATCTCCCTGTGCATTGCAGCTGCTTCCCACTAGCTAGCTATTTTATGTTTGATAGTGTATATATGTCCATGCCACTCTCTCACTTCGTCCCAGATTACCCTTCCCCCTCCCCGCGTCCTCAAGTCCATTCTCTACATATGCATCTTTATTCCTGTCCTGCCCCTAGGTTCTTCAGAACGTTTTTTTTTTTTTTTTTAAGATTCCATATATATGTCTTAGCATACGGTATTTGTTTTCCTGTTTCTAACTTACTTCATTCTGTATGACAGACTCTAGGTCCATCCACCTCTATAAAATAATTCAGTTTCGTTTCTTTTTATGGCTGAAAATATTCCATTGTATATATGTGCCACATCTTCTTTATCCATTCATCTGTGGATGGACACTTAGGTTGCTTCCATGTCCTGGCTATTGAAAACAGAGCTGCAGTGAACATTGTGTTACATGACTCTTTTTGAAGTATGGTTTTCTCAGGGTATGTGCCCAGTAGTGGGATTGCTGGGTCGTATGGTAGTTCTATTTTTGGTTTTTTAACGAACCTCCATACTGTTCTCCATAGTGGCTGTATCAATTTATATTCCCACCAACAGTGCAAGAGGGTTCCCTTTTCTCCACACCCTCTCCAGCCTTTATTGTTTGTATGTTTTTTGATGATGGCCATTCTGACTGGTATGAGGTGATACCTCACTGTAGTTTTGATTTGCATTTCTCTAATGATTAGTGATGTTGAGCATCCTTGCATGTGTTTGTTGGCAATCTGTATATCTTCTTTGGAGGAATGTCTATTTAGGTCTTCTGCCCATTTTAGGATTGGGTTGATTGTTTTTTTGATATTGAGCTGCATGAGCTGCTTGTAAATTTTGGAGATTAAACCTTTGTCAGTTGCTTCATTTGCAAATATTTTCTCCCATTCTGAGTGTTGTCTGTTCGTCTCATTTGTGGTTTCCTTTGCTGTGCAAAAGCGTTTAAGTTTCATTAGGTCCCATTTGTTTATTTTTGTTTTTATTTCCATTTCTCTAGGAGGTGAGTTAAAAAGAATCTTGCTGTGATTTCTGTCATAGAGTGTTCTTCCTATGTTTTCCTCTAAGAGTTTTACAGTGTCTGGCCTTACATTTAGGTCTTTAATCCATTTTGAGTTTATTTTTGTGTATGGTGTTAGGGAGTGTTCTAATTTCATTCTTTTACATGTAGCTGTCCAGTTTTCCCAGCACCACTTATTGAAGAGGCTGTCTTTTCTCCATTGTATATTCTTGCCTCCTTTATCAAAAATAAGGTGACCATATGTGCGTAGGTTTATGTGTGGGCTTTCTATACTGTTCCATTGATCTATATTTCTGTTTTTGTGCCAGTACCATACTGTCTTGATTACTGTAGCTTTGTAGTATAGTCTGAAGTCTGGGAGCCTGATTCCTCCAGCTCCGTTTTTTTCCCTCAAGATTGCTTTGGCTATTCGGGGTCTTTCGTGTTTCCATACAATTGTGAAATGTTTTGTTCTAGTTCTGTGAAAAATGCCATTGGTAATTTGATAGGGATTGCATTGAATCTGTAGCTTCCTTTGGGTAGTATGGTCATTTTTACAACATTGATTCTTCCAATCCAAGAACATGATTTATCTCTCCATCTGTTTGTATCATCTTTAATTTCTTTCATCAGTGTCTTATAGTTTTCTGCATACAGGTCTTTTGTTTCCTTAGGTAGGTTTATTCCTAGGTATTTTATTCTTTTTTGTTGCAGTGGTAAATGGGAATGTTTCCTTAGTTTCTCTTTCAGATTTTTCATCATTAGTGTATAGGAATGCAAGAGATTTCTGTGCATTAATTTTGTATCCTGCTACTTTGCCAAATTCATTGATTAGCTCTAGTGGTTTTCTGATAGCATCTTTAGAATTCTCTATGTATAGTATGTCATCTGCAAACAGTGACAGCTTTACTTCTTTTCTGATTTGGATTCCTTTTATTTCTTTTTCTTCTCTGATTGCTGTAGATGAAACTTCCAAAACTATGTTGAATAACAGTGGTGAGAATGGACAACCTTGTCTTGTTCCTGATTTAGAAGAAATGCTTTCAGTTTTTCAGCATTGAGAACAATGTTGGCTGTGGGTTTGTTACATATGACCTTTATTATGTTCAGGTAAGTTCCCTCTATGCCTACTTTCTGGAGGGTTTTTATCATAAATGGCTGTTGAATTTTGTCAAAAGCTTTTTCTGCATCTATTGAGATGATCATATGGTTTTTCTCCTTCAATTTGTTAATATGGTTTATCACATTGATAGATTTGCGTATATTGAAGAATCCTTGCATTCCTGGGATAAACCACACTTGATCATGGTGTATGATCCTTTTAATGTGTTGTTGGGTTCTGTTTGCTAGTATTTTGTTGAGGATTTTTGCATCTATATTCATCAGTGATATTGGTCTGTAATTTTCTTTTTCTGTAGTATCTTTGTCTGGTTTTGGTATCAGTGTGATGGTGACCTCATAGAATGAGTTTGGAAGTGTTCCTCCCTCTGCTATATTTTGGAAGAGTTTGAGAAGGATAGGTGTTAGCTCTTCTCTAAATGTTTGATAGAATTCACCTGTGAAGCCATCTGGTCCTGGGCTTTTGTTTGTTGGAAGATTTTTAATCACAGTTTCAATTGCAGTGCTTGTGATTGGTCTGCTTATATTTTCTATTTCTTCCTGGTTCAGTCTTAGAAGGTTGTGCTTTTCTAAGAATTTGTCCATTTCTTCCAAGTTGTCCATTTTATTGGCATAGAGTTGCTTTTAGTAATGTCTCATGATCCTTCGTATTTCTGCAGTGTCCGTTGTTACTTCTCCTTTTTCATTTCTAATTCTATTGATTTGAGTCTTCTCCCTTTTTTTTCTTGATGAGTCTGGCTAATGGTTTATCAATTTTGTTTATCTTCTCAAAGAACCAGCTTTTAGTTTTATTGATCTTTGTTATTGTTTCCTTCATTTCTTTTTCATTTATTTCTGATCTGATCTTTATGATTTCTTTCCTTCTTCTAATTTTGGGGGTTTTTTTGTTCTTCTTTCTCTAATTGCTTTACGTATAAGGTTAGGTTGTTTATTTGAGATGTTTCTTGTTTCTTGAGGTAGGATTGTATTGCTATAAACTTCCCTCTTAAACTGCTTTTGCTGCATCCCATACGTTTTCGGTCATCGTGTTTTCATTGTCATTTGTTTCTAGGTATTTTTTGATTTCCTCTTTGATTTCTTCAGTTACCTCTTGGTTGTTTAGTAGTGTATTTTTTAGCCTCCATGTGTTTGTATTTTTTACAGATTTTTTTTCCTGTAATTGATATCTAATCTCATAGTGTTGTGGTCGGAAAACGTACTTGATATGATTTCAATTTTTTAAAATTTACCAAGACTTGATTTGTGACTCAAGATATGATCTATCCTGGAGAATGTTCCCTGAGCACTTGAGAAGAAAGTGTATTCTGTTGTTTCTGGGTGGAATGTCCTATAAATATCAATTAAGTCCATCTTGTTTAATGTATCATTTAAAGCTTGTGTTTCCGTATTTATTTTCATTTTGGATGATCTGTCCATTGGTGAAAGTGGGGTGTTAAAGTCCCCTACTATGATCGTGTTACTGTCGATTTCCCCTTTTATGGCTGTTAGCATTTGCCTTATGTATGGAGGTGCTCCTCGTTGGGTGCATAAATATTTACAATTGTTATATCTTCTTCTTGGATTGATCCCTTGATCATTATGTAGTGTCCTTCTTTGTCTCTTGTAATAGTCTTTGTTTTAGTATTTATTTTGTCTGATATGAGAATTGCTACTCCAGCTTTCTTTTGGTTTCCATTTGCATGGGATATCTTTTTCCATCCCCTCACTTTCAGTCTGTATGTGTCCCTAGGTCTGAAGTGGGTCTCTTGTAGACAGCATATATATGGGTCTTGTTTTTGTATCCATTCAGCCAGTCTATGTGTTTTGGTTGGAGCATTTAACCCATTTACATTTAAGGTAGTTATCGATATGTATGTTCCTATTACCATCTTCTTAATTGTTTTGGGTTTGTTATTGTAGGTGTCTTCCTTCTCTTGTGTTTCCTGCCTAGAGAAGTTCCTTTAGCATTTGTTGTAAAGCTGGCTTGGTGGTGCTGAATTCTCTCAGCTTTTGCTTGTCTGTAAAGGTTTTAATTTCTCCATCGAATCTGAATGAGATCCTTGCTGGGTAGAGTAATCTTGGTTGTAGGTTTTTGTCCTTCATCACTTTAAATATGTCCTGCCACTCCCTTCTGACTTGCAGAGTTTCTGCTGAAAGATCAGCTGTTAACCTTATGGGGATTCCCTTGTGTGTTATTTGTTTTTTTTCCCTTGCTGTTTTTAATATTTTTTCTTTGTATTTAATTTTTGATAATTTGATTAATGTGTGCCTTGGCATGTTTCTCCTTGGATTTTTCCTGTATGGGACTCTCTGCACTTCCTGGACTTGATTGACTATTTCCTTTCCCATATTAGGGAAGTTTTCAACTATAATCTCTTCAAATATTTTCTCAGTCCCTTTCTTTTTCTCTTCTTCTTCTGGGACCCCTATAATTCAAACGTTGGTGCATTTAATGTTGTCCCAGAGGTCTCTTAGAGTGTCCTCAATTCTTTTCATTCTTTTTTCTTTATTCCGCTCTGCAGTAGTTATTTCCACTATTTTATCTTCCAGGTCACTTATCCGTTCTTCTGCCTCAATTATTCTGCTATTGATTCCTTCTAGAGAATTTTTAATTTTATTTATTGTGTTGTTCATCATCGTTTGTTTGCTCTGTAGTTCTTCTAGGTCCTTGTTAAATGTTTCTTGTATTTCTCCATTCTATTTCCAAGATTTTGGGTCATCTTTACTACCATTACTCTGAATTCTTTTTCAGGTAGACTGCCTATTTCCTTGTCATTTATTTGGTCTGGTGGGTTTTTACCTTGCTCCTTCATCTGCTGTGTGTTTCTCTGTCTTCTCATTTTACTTAACTTAGTGTGTTTGTGGTTTCCTTTTTGCAGGCTGCAGGTTAGTAGTTGCTGTTGTTTTTGTTGTCTGCCCCCAGTGGCTAAGGTTGGTTCAGTGGGTTGTGTAGGCCTCCTGGTGAAGGGAACTGTTGCCTATGTTCTGGTGGATGAGGCTGATTTTGTCTTTCTGGTGGGCAGGACCATGTCTGGTGGTGTGTTTTGGGGTGTCTGTGACCTTATTATGATTTTAGGCAGCCTCTCTGCTAATGGGTGGGGTTGTGTTCCTGTCTTGCTAGTTGTTTGGCATAGGGTGTCCAGCACTGTAGCTTGCTGGTCATTGAGTGGAGCTGGGTCTTTGTGTTTAGATGGAGATCTCTGGGAGAGCTTTTGCTGTTTGATATTATCTGGAGCCGGGAGGTGTCTGGTGGACCAGTGTCCTCACCTCGGCTCTCTCACCTCAGAGGCACAGGCCTGACACCCAGCCAGAGCACGAAGACCTTGTCAGCCTCACGGCTCAGAAGAAAAGGGAGAAAAAAAGAAAGAAAGGAAAAAAGAAAAAGAAGTTAAATAAAATAAAATTATTAAAATAAAATATAAAAAAATTATTAAATATAAAAAAATTTTTTTAAGTAAGGAAAAAAAAGAAAGAAAGAAAGAAGAAAGCAACCAAACCCAGAAACAAATCCACCAATGATAACAAGTGCTAAAAACTATACTAAAAGAAAAAAACCAAAAATGGGCAGACAGAACCCTAGGACAAATGGTAAAAGCCAAGCTATACTGACAAAATCACACAAAGAAGCATATGCATACACATCCACAAAAGAGAAAAAGGAAAAAAATATACATATGTATATATGTATATTTTTAAAACAAAAAGGAAGAGAGCAACCAAATCAATAAATCTACCAATGATAATAAACTCTAAATACCAAACTAAGATAAACGTAAAACCAGAAACAAATTAGATGCAGAAAGCAAACCCCAAGTCTACATTTGCTCCCAAAGTCCACTGCCTCAATTTTGGGATGATTCATTGTCTATTCTGGTATTCCAGAGATGCAGGGTACATCAAGTTGATTGTGGAGATTTAATCCACTGCTCCTGAGGCTGCTGGGAGCGATTTCCCTTTCTCTTCTTTGTTCGCACAGCTCCTGGGGTTCAGCTTTGGATTTGGCCCCGCCTCTGCATGTAGGTCGCCTGAGGGTGTCTGTTCCCACTCAGACAGGACGAGGTTAAAGGAGCAGCTGATTAGGGGGCTCTGGCTCACTGAGGCTGGGGGGAGGGAGGGGTATGGAATGTGGGGAGAGCCTGCGGCAGCAGAGGCCAGCGTGATGTTGCACCAGCCTGAGGCGCGCTGTGTGTTCTCCCGGGGAAGTTGTCCCTGGATCACGGGACCCTGGCAGTGGTGGGCTGCACAGGCTCCCCGGAGGGGAGGTGTGGATAGTAACCTGTGCTCGCACACAGGCTTCTTGGTGGCTGCAGCAGCAGCCTTAGCGTCTCATGCCCATTTCTGTGGTCTGCGCTGATAGCCACAGCTCACGCCTGTCTCTGGAGCTCACTTAGGCGGTGCTCTGAATCCCTTCTCTTCGCGCACCCCGAACAATGGTCTCTTGCCTCTTAGGCAGGTCCAGACTTTTTCCCGGACTCCCTCATGGCTAGCTGTGGCACTACTAGCCCCCTTCAGGCTGTGTTCACGCAGCCAACCCCAGTCCTCTCCCTGGGATCTGAACTCTGAAGCCAGAGCCTCAGCTCCCAGCCCTCACCCGCTGGGGCGGGTGAGCGGACAAGCCTCTCAGGCTGGTGAGTGCTGGTCGGCACGGATCCTCTGTGTGGGCATCTCTCCACTTTGCCCTCTGCACCCCTGTTGCTGCGCTCTCCTCCGTGGCTCCGAAGATTCCCCCCTGCCACCCCCCGTCTCCGCCAGTGAAGGGGCTTCCTAGTGTGTGGAAACTTTTCCTCCTTCACAGCTCCCTCCCAGAGATGCAGGTCCCATCCCTATTCTTTTGTCTTTGTTTTTTCTTTTTTCTTTTGCCCTACCCAGGTACGTGGGGAGTTTCTTGCCTTTTGGGAAGTCTGAGGTCTTCTGCCAGCGTTCAGTAGGTGTTCTGTAGGAGTTTGTTCCACATGTAGATGTATTTCTGATGCATTTGTGGGGAAGAAGGTGATCTCCATGTCTTACTCCTCCGCCATCTTGAAGGTCTCTACTCCCAGTAGACATTTAATCCAGTATATAAATATGTGTATTTTTCTGTCTGTGTTATATACATATGGTCAATCCAATTAACTGCTTTTCCAGGTGCCAGCTCCCAATATTTTCTTATTAGTTCTCCTAAAATGTATGTATGATTCTAAGTTTAGTAGTGTATTTAAGGAGAGAATGGACAGTACTTCAGGACATGCTTAGGGAATCAAGGGAGCTTGCTACGGTAGGGCTTGGTGTCTCTGTATTGGTTAGAAAGGCTAGGCCATGCTGTGGTAAACAACCCCAAATCTTAGAGTGACAGAAGTTTCTTTTTGCTTGTGCCAGGTCTGCTACATGAACAGGTGACCCCCAGGGAAGCTCCCTTCCATATGATGGTTCAGCATCTTGTTTCCATGTTAACATCTGCTTCCATGCTAGCCAAGTCAGGGCAGGAGAATGCTAGTGGGTCTCACACCAGCCATTAAATGCTTCTGCCTGAAAGTGACACTCATATCTCATTGGCCAAAGGAAGTCACATGGCTACATCTAATTTCAAGGAAGTGGGGAAGTGTAATAATACTCCTTTGTGCCAAGGGAGGAAAGGTAGGAATACAGGGAAGCAGCATATATGTCTATTCCATGACCACACCTTTGTAGAGTATTTTAAATAACTTTGGAATTTACATATATCCCTCAAATATATAGTGATAAATCCATGTTCAAATTCAAGGTATCCATCTTCTTTCTTAGAAGTGTTTGTAAGTCCTGAATTTTCTCAGTATTGTCACAGACACAGATTTCAGTTTAATAGTTAATGCTAAAAAAGTATCAGTACTATAATTAGCAAACAGTAACAAATGAAGTTGATTTTTAATACTGTATTATTTTATTTTAAAAGGCTTAAAAAAACAACTTACAGAGAGCTAGACAAAATGAATACAAGTAAGCTAATAATAAAGAGAGAACCCAGGTGGTGCTGAGTTAGGTATTTAGTAACATTTGTAAAGAAATGGAAAATCATATCTAATTATTTCATTGTGCTTACCTTTCCTTGGTCAGAAAGCCTTTGGCATGCAGTGCATATCTATAGGCCTTCCATGGTGATTTAATATCAATTAATATCTACTTGCAGCAAAATGTTGATAGTCAGTTTCTAAATTCACAAGCTTGATATTTTGCAGTTTAATTGGGCATAAATAAAGGAGCTTTCCAGGTTGCTGTTAATGGCACCTTAGAAAGATGGGAAGTGGATTTTAACCCTTTACCGAGGAGGCCAGCTGAATCCACTCACTGCAATTTAAGATATATTGCAGACAGGGATAGACAAAAGAATTGTGTTTGTTTATTCATTTCTTTCATTTTTCCTTCTTACAAGTTGACTAGTGTCCCCAGCACACAGTAATTAGGCCCCATGTTTCTCACAAGAGCATTCAGCTTAAAGTGGCCTTTAAATGCCTCTTGCAGTTATTATCTAATTTAGACTTATTTTCTTGGAAAGGAGTCAACAGGTTTTATAGACCCTGCCAGCTAAGACCTTTAGTATTTTGCTTGTTTGTTTGTTTGCTTTTGACCTTTAGTTTTTTTTTTATAAACCACTTTATTGAGATAATATATCACACAATTCTCCCATTTAAAGTACACAATTCAATGGTTTTTAGTATATTCACAGACTTGTGCAACCAACACCAGAACCAAATTTAGAACATTTTCATCAGCATAAGAGATAATCCCACCCCCCCATAAGCAGTCATTCCTCAGTCCTGTCACCCCAGTCCCTGGTCACTTGATCTTTAGTTTTAATCACCTTCTTAAAAACATTCTCAGTAACTCACTCAGGGCAAGATGGTGGATTTCTTTATACCTTGGTCTTTAACTTTGATGTGTGGTTACTAATCACTAAATCATTGAATATATTTTGTCTTTTCTTACCTTGCTCAGTGTCTACTTGGAGAGGTGTCAAACCCAGAGTCCCTTTGAATTTAATGGGAGTGCCAGGTAGTCTGAGAGTCAAATAAGAAACAGGCCCCTTTCGATGTAAAATCTGCCAAGTATGAGATCTGAATGACCATTATTATTATGTATTTAATGTGCATAGAAAAACTGATCTGCAGCCTTCCAGAGTGCACCAGAAGTTTGGAATGTTCTTATTATTGGCTCCATCTCAGATCAGTCAATAAGTCAAAGAAAATAACTTTGCGGGAATTAACTCAGAGGTTTCTAGACTCCTGCTCTGTGTGGACCTCATGATGAAGGGGGATCTGCTCTCACTGGACTCTAGAATCATTCATACCAAGGTCCTCTGTACATTTCCTACCTCTCCCTCACTTAATAAGAAAGTTGCCTCTTCTTGATAACTGAAACAACCAGTAAGGCTGTGAAAGGGGAAAACCCACTTCTGGCTTGAAATACAGGTAAGAAATATTTTTCTCATCAGTGTATCTCTCTCACATTGAGAAAGTGATTTCATGTGATTGATCATGCAAGACACTCATCAGCAAATATTTTCTGAGCACTAACTATGTGCTAGGCATTGGTCCAGGTGCTGAGGATTAAGCTTCAAACAAAGTCAAATCTCTGCCCTCCTGGGAGTGGCTAGTGCGAAATTCAGAACAAAAATTAGCCAAGGATAACACCGTACGATAAATGAGATAAAGGGAGAGCACATATGCTCTGGAAATACCAAGGAGGGGCATGTAACCTGTACTCAGGGGGCTGGGAAAGGCTTCTTGGAAGAGGTGGAGCCAAAGTGAAAGATGAGCAGGAGTTGGGGCAAAGCTGAGGACTAGGCTAGGGAGACAGAGTGATCGGTCGAGGAAAGCACAAGCCAAGACTCGACAATGAGAGAGAGCATTTGAGGTAATAAGATGTTTAAGTGGGCTAGAAAGGTTAGTGTTGGGCTGACATGGCAGGGATGAGATTGTATAGGAGTTTGTAAGCGAAATTAAGGAATTTTGCTCTATCTCTAAGAACAGTGAGATTTATTGAAAGATTTTTAGGCATAGGGTGACATGATCAAATTTATATTTTGGAAAAATCACTCTGGCTTCAGCATTAAATGACCTGGAGGACTTAAAACCATGCATCTGTAGAAAGACCAGTTAGAACAGGACTTCAGTAATGGGACAGATGCTGTTGCCTCAACTATCCCAGTGACCAGAAGAAAAAGAGGCGTATGGAGGAAGTAAACGTGACAGCCATTGATGATTGGTAGTTAGCTAGGTCAAGAGGTCTGGTTTAGGTAATTGGCTTGATGCTGATGCCATTTTTGGAGATCGGAAGTACAGGAGTAAGAGCAGGTTTGAAGAGGGAAGATGATGATTGTGGTTTGGGTCACGCAGGGTTTGAGGTGCCTGTGGAGATGTCCAGTAGTGCAATTGGTTATATGGGTCCAGCGCTCAGAGGAGAGAGCTGGTCTGCAGATAAATTGGCAGTCACCAGCATGTAGATGGTAATAGAAGTTATTACCTGGAGTGATTGCTAAGGGAGCAGCAGTAGGCTCAATGCCAAGGAGTACCATCAACCAAGGGATGAGCCCTGGGCAGGAACCCACAAAGGAGACTGAGATAGAAAAGAAATAAGGAGAAAGCCAGGGAGTGCTGATTCTACAGAATCATGACTCTAAGAAAAACCAAGATGGAATAAAACACAGGACCAATTCTTAATACATTTTATTATAAGAAATCAGGAAAGGCCAAGAAAATTTAGGAATTGGGGCTAATGAAAACGAAAAAAAAAAAAGACTTTCCTTTTAATATCTGTAAGAGTGTGTGTGTGTGTGTGTGTGTGTGTGTGTGTGTGTGTGTGTGTGTGTGGTTGTTTGGGATTTACAGAAGGAAACAGGGAACGTGGGGGATATTGTCAGCAGATATTACTTGTGTTCCCTTAGCTCAGTCATATAAGGATTGTTTAGTCACTTAACGTATATTTATTTAAAGCCTACATATACAGCAATTTTCCTAGGGCAGTGGAGGATATACAAGAAGTTATATCTACTCCCCCAAATCTTGTGATCTAGTTAGGGATGCAACACCTGTATAATAGCATCAATAGCAGAGACAGCATATGATGAGTAACAAGAGCTTATATAGAAAATAAAGTCTATAAGAATTCAGAGGAGGGAGGTATTAATTTTCACCATGAGTGTGGAACAGAAAGACAAGACACAGGGCTGGGCATCTAGTGCTGTGCACTGACTAAAATTTTGCAGGTTTTGAATTGTTAGAAAACTACCTGCAAGGAAAATAGGCTCCTAGACTTATTCTCTAGCATGCTCCTTGCTCACCAGGGTTAATGCTCCATCTTTTCAGAAGTGCCTCTGACTTCTCAAAGCAACTTTCATCATGGGGAGGAACAATTAGTCTTTGTCTCTCCCTAGTAATAGAATCAACAGCTCAGAGACGAAAAGCCAGCAGTGACTTTTCAATCACCCCTTCAACCCCCCAGGTGGTTCTGAGAAATCCCCAAATTTCTTGTAGGAAGAACATGCAGTATATTTAGCAACAAGTTCCTCCTTGCCCTGAAGTATGGTAGAAACATGCAGTTTGAAAGCTCATGGAAAATACAAAGAACTTGTGGGTTTTGTTACTTGGCAACTGAGATCTGAGCTGTTAAAATAAGAAATTTACATTATTTTATCATTTTAAAAATGCAATACATGTTATTTTCGTTTCTAGGTGGGGGAAACTCATGTAGATTCAATATCTTATTGTTTCAAAAATCCACTCTTGTTGGATTGGCTTTCCTGATATTATATCCTTGTCATCCAAATTGGATGCCTCTTGGGCTGGTGGTTTCCAGGTAAAGCAGCAAGTCTAGCTAGAATTCCCAGGAATGCCATGGGAAAACCAAGTCAATATTCAAAGAATGAAAAGAATTTTATCAGAGAACTAGGAAAGCTCCCTTACATGTTGTGTTGGTGGGAGAGGACGTTGAAGAGACAGAGATCAGAGCAGAGATATCATCCTGAGATTATAGGAGAGACTCTTGCTTGCATCTGCTCCCCTTCTGGGAGGTACGCCTTCCCTCTTGCGGCCCTGCCTCACCTCACTTACTGCTACCCCTACACTTTGAGGTTGTCCTTAACTCCAATCCCAACACAGGAGAAAGTATCAGTGTGGCGCCCATACTTCCCAAACCACACTTTGGGACTAGTGCTCTGACAAGAGTAAATGAATGAGGAGGAAAATGGACAGAATATTTGACATAACTTCTTGGAGAAAATGGAATGGAGGATGCCTTTCTAGATGGATCAGACTTGGTTGAATTCTCTGCTTTGGGTCACCTAAAACTCTAAGGTGTATGAGGTATGTTGAGCACTTCTGGATTCAGGGGTGCATCCTACTGCATTTCTGCTCCCATCCAGTGTTGTCATAAAAGGTTTGAGGTTGTTGAAGAAGAGATCCTGCAGTCAGATTGCACATCAGTGCGTCAATAGGAGGGGAGCTCCTGGGATAAAATGTTCTCTTTTTTCCCTGGGCTTCCAGCTAATAACAACTTGGTGCTCTGCCAGGGGTAATTCTTCTGAGTTTAAAACACGGAGAAGCTAAATAATGACATTGAAATTTTGGTATTATATACTTTACAAGGAAGTGGTCTATTCTGCCTTTACTGAGAACTTCATAGAAAGCATTTCCTTCTATGTTACTTTATGACAATACTATAGTAAATTCAGGAGGATGTACTATTACAATATTGACACATGGGCTAAAATATAAGTTTTGCTTTATTTTCACTGATATATCCCCAACTACCTAGAAGAGTTTCTGGTACATAATAGATGTGAAATAAATATTTGTTGAATAAATGGATTAACTGAGTATACTATGCATAGATAGTATAAAATTGAGTATTTTTTTCTGACATTTCGTGGAATTAAATTCTCATTCAAATTCATGGATTATATTTCTAGACACAAATTCTGCAACATGAGGTAATGTTTTCTGTTAACTGAAAGAGGTTTAACCATGTTCAACAAAATGTTATCTTTTCATTCTAAAAGCCAACAAATCTATGAATGTAGAATATTTCTCAAGCAGCTTTCACTTATAACATTCCATGATTCTTATAAAAACATACCCATTGGTTCTACTTGACACTTATACCTTAGGAGAAGGCTTTGGGAGACTCTGAAAAAGCAGTGCCAATTCATCTTTGGTGGTTGTCCAGGGCACCATCACATATAGAAGAAATATTAATTATTGACCTCTTAAGAGTTGTAGCTGATTATCTGCTCAGACAATTAATTAACAATGAGAACATTCTATTTATTAATCATCTTCCAAACATTGTGCTGGTGCTGTCCCACTGACACTTTGAGTATAATTGAGAAGACAGACAAAAAACAGTAACTAATAATTACAAATTGTGAAAAATTACCATCTCAAAAAGTAATGGGGCCAAGGTAGGGAGGTCAGGGAAGGCCTTTCTGAAAAGGTCTCATCTGACAGATGAGAAAAGTCAGCCATATTCAGGGTGAAGGGGCAAGCATTTCAGGCAGAGGATACGTAGCAAAAGCAAGTGAATCACAATTTTAGAGCTTCTTGTATTTTCAGATGAAATCATATGACACCCAGGATTTGCTTTAAAATAATTCAAGGGGAGGCTGGAGAAGGGGAGTGTATGTATATGAGTAGCATTGGCCGTGTAAGGATGACTGTTAAAGCTAGGTAACAGGTACATAAAGATTTACTGTGCTGTGCTCTCTTCTTGTGTGTGTTTGTAGTGTTCCATAATAAATTTTTTTTTTTTTGAAGGCTTGGAACTTCTTTTGTTCGTAGGTCAAGTTATTGTCTCATTTTTTAGTAGTTTCAGAAACATGACCTTCTTTCATCACTCACTGTTTTTAAGAATATTGGAACCTTTGGTCTCAGGAGAGTCATGTTTGGAACCTCTGAGAGGGGAGTTCAGTATATAGCTCTCAGTATAGACTAATCTCTGTTTTAGAAGGGAAAGATTTTCAATATTTTGTATGAAGTGAGAGAAAAAGAATATTTAAGAAAGTTTGACCAAGTTCAGCTTTTAAAAATTCAACTTTTGGGAAGTATAATTTACATTCAATAAAGTTCACATTTTCAATATACAGGTTGATGACACTGTGGAACTACACCCTGATCAAAGTATAGAACATCTCCACTTCTCCAGAAAGTTCCCCTTTGCCACTTGTGCTCAATTCTCCCCTCCCCCACTTTAGGAAACCACTGATCTGATTTCTATTATTATCAATTAATTTTGCCTGTTATATAATTTCATATAGTGGAGCCATACACCATGACTTCTTTGTGTCCTGTCCTTTCACTCAGGATAATGTCTGTGTGATTCATTCCTGCAGTGATGTGTATCAGTAATTCATTCTTATTATTGAGTAGGGTACTCCACTGTATGGCTATACCACAATTTATTTATTTATTTACTTGCTGTTAGACATTGGGTTGACTCCTGGTTTGGACAACTATGAACATTGAACATTTGTGTACAATTCTTTTGTGTGCACATATGTTTTCATTTCTCGAGTAGATACCTAGGATTGGAATTGCTGTGTCATTTAGTAACTATATTTTTAACTTGTAAGAAACTTCCAAACTATTCTTTGAGGTAGTTGCATCATTTTACACTCTTACAATGTATGAGAATCCCAGTTGCACCCCATCTTTGGCAATATTTCATATTGCCAGTCTCTTTAATTTTAGCCACTCTAGTGGGTATGAAGTAATGTCACATAGTGGTTTTAATTTACACTTCCCAAATGACTAATGTTGAACATCTTTTCATGTGCTTATTGGGTATTCATATATCCTTGTGAAGAGGCTACTGAAGGCCTTCGACCTTTATAATAGGTTGCATTATTTGTCTTCTTATTGAGTTGAAAAAGTGCTTTTTATATTCTGGATATACTCCTTTAGCAGTTATATGTGTTGCAAATATTTTTTCTCAATCTGCCTCTTTATTTTCTTGATATTTTCTTTTGAAAACAACAGAAGGATTTAATTCTAATTAAATCCAGTTTAATCAATTTTATTTTTAGTGCTATTTCTGTCCTAACTAAAAAATCTTTGCCTACCCACAAGGTCATCATACATGTTTGGGTTTATTTCTGAACTCTCTATGTTATTCCATCATCTTAATTGCTGTAGTTTCACACTAAGTCTTAAAATCAAGTAGACAGTTCTTCAGTTTTGTTTGTCTTTTACAAAATTTTGTTTTCCCCTTAGATCCTTTGCATTTCCATGCACATTTTTAGAATCACCTTGTCGGTTTCTTAAAAAGAAAACCGCTGGGGATTTTGGTTGGGATTACATCATATAGATTAATTTGGTAAGAATAGAGAACAATACTGAGTTTTCCAATCCATGATCATGGTATATATTTCCATTATTTAATTCTCTAAAAATGTCCCTAGCAATGTCTTATTGTTTTCTGTATAAAGATCATGCACAGCTTTTGTTAAATTTATTCCTAAATATTTTATGTCATTTGATCCCATTGTACATGGTATTCTTTTGAAATTTTATTTTCTCTTTTTTTGTTTGTTTCTCAATTTAATTTTTAGAAGGTCATTTCTAGCTTTATTATTTTGAGATGAATACATTTACAAATTTAACAAACCATATCACTAGGTTTTCATGGCTTATTTCTCACAAAAACACGATTAAATTTACTCAATTTTATAGCTAAAATCTGACAGCATGAGGTGAAATAATTTGAATCAAGCTGTGCAATGCACACAGTCCTTCCCAGCCTTTTCACAAAGCCTCTCTTAGATGGAAGAGAACTGGATAGATGTCACCATTTCTCATACTATTGGAAACGGGAAGGAGATTGTTTCTTCTTTATACTGAGAATACCCCTAGAAGGGAACATAACCTGAGGATGACTGGAGGAAAAATAGAGAGCTTTGTCATGATTGTCCAGAGAACACGTACTAAGTGTCCTGCATTGTGTTTTTTTTTACAACAGTCACCTTACCCAGAGCCCAGCTGGGGAGTCATTGTTCCTTCCCAGAAAGATCCTGATTCTCTGGGCTTAAGTCTGAGTTTCATGACTTTCTAGTTGAGAAAGTTTGTTTGAGTTGAGCAACTTGTTCCATAGGGGACTTAAAGTGATTTTTACTTTCTTCTCTAAAATTAAGATGGTAAATATTCTTGCTTTGATCCTTTATAGAACTTTTTTGTTTGTTTTGTTTTTTTAAATTTTATTTATTTTATTTTTGGCTGTGTTGGGTCATCGTTGCTGTGCACGGGCTTTCTCTAGTTGCGGCGAGCAGGGGCTACTCTTCATTGTGGTGCACGGGCTTCTTATTGTGGTGGCTTCTCTTCTTGCAGAGCAGGGGCTCTAGGCACGTGGGCTTCAATAGTTGTGGCTCCTAGGCTCTAGAGCTCAGGCTCAGTAGCTATGGCGCACGGGCTTAGTTGCTCCACGGCATGTGGGATCTTCCCGGACCAGAGCTCGAAGCCGTGTCCCCTGCATTGGCAGGCGGATTCTTAACCACTGAGCCACCAGGGAAGTCCATTGCTGTTGTTTTTAAATTTGGCACAGGAAGATGTGAGAAAAGGGGATCTTAACATACACTGAATAAGTAAGCATTATTATCATCCCTTTGCAAATAAGAAACGAAGGTTCAGAGAGATCAACTTGCTCAAGGTTCCTAGTTGTTAAGTGTCTGACTTTAAAACTTTGCCTCTTCTACAGAACAAATTGTCTAATTGAGAAACTGGTGAGTATTGGAAATGAGCATGCAAGGGTAAGCGTAGGGATACTTGAGTAGGGCATGCGAGACAGTTCAGAACTCAGCCTAGGGCCACTGGATTTGCTCCCCGCTTTTCCTTGTATCACCATCCCTGGGCACCACATCCATATAGAGTCTCAAAGGGGCAAGGCAGTCCAAACTCGGAACACAGCTGAAATCACACCTCCCAGATTATTATTGAGGTGTTTGCATAGATTTAAGTTTATTTACAGTGTCTGTACTGAAATTTATCTTTGGAAGCTGCAGTCAAATAATGTTTCTTAAGTGTCTTGATATGCTAGACTGGTAATAGATGCTGAGGAGGAAGTTCGCGCTACAGCCCCTAACCCCCAGAAGACTTTTCCCTACATACGAGCACAGGACATATCCCTGGGCAGATAATTCATGATAATCCCCAGCAATATACAGGTAATGCTTTAGGAATACATAGAACATTATGCTCCAGGATACAGAGGGAGTTGAGATCATGAGTGGGCTTCTATGGGTATCTGGAATCTCACTTGGGCTTTCCTTCTTTCTTTCTTTCCTTCTTGCCTTCTTGGCTGTGTTGAGTCTTTGTTGCTGCCCACGGGCTTTCTCTAGTTGCGGCGAGCGGGGGCTACTCTTCCTTGCCGTGCGCGGGCTTCTTATTGCGGTGGCTTCTCTTGTTGCAGAGCACGAGCTCTAGGTGCGTGGGCTTCAGTAGTTTTGGCATGCGGGCTCAGTAGTTGTGGCTTGTGGGTTCTAGAGCGCAGGCTCAGTAGTTGTGGTGCACGGGCTTAGTTGCTCCACAGCATGTGGAATCTTCCCAGACCAGGGCTCGAACCCGCGTCCCCTGCATTGGTAGGCGGATTCTTAACCACTGTGCCACATAGTGAGTGAGTGTCCCTCACTCGGGCTTTGAATTGGTAGATAAGGTTCAAGGAGGAAGCAGGGAAGATGTACCTCCTGATAAGGAACAAAGGGAGTGGGAATATACATTCTCTGCTTGAAGAACCTCAGGAAGCCCGTGTGGCTGGAGACATGCCTATTGTGTAGTGGTTAAGCACGAGGGCTGCAGGGAGACTACCTACATCTGACTGACCACCAGTGGCTGTCTTTGAGGTTCTGGTTAGTTTATTCATCCCCTGTGGCTGTGCGTGCACAGACACACACACACACACACACACACACACACACACACACACACTTTCTCATCTGTGAAATAAGGGCAATAATAGTGTTCATCTCCTGGTGTTATAGGGAGGATTCAGGGAAACAGTGTATGAAAGCGCTTAGCATGCTGCCTGGTACATAACAAATGCTGATTAAAATGATAGCTGTTTTCATTGCTTAGATGCCTCACTAAAGCAAAAATTTGCTTGGCTTCTGTCCATCACCTTCCAAAGTTATTTGCATTTGTAACCATGAGTAAGCTAGGGCTGCCATAACAAAATACCATAGACTAGGTGGCTTAAACCACAGAAATTTTCTCACAGTTCTAGAGACTAGAAGCTCAGGATCAAGGTGTTGGCAGGTTAGTTTCTCTGAAGGCCCTTCCCTTGGTGTGCAGATGGATACCTTCTCACTGTGTCCTCACACGGCCTTTTCTCTCTATACAAACCTGGTGTCTCTCCCTCTTCTTATAAGGTCGTTCGTCCTATTGGATTAGGGCCCACCCATATGACCTCATTTAACCTTAATTAAAGGCCCTCTCTCCAAAGACAGCCACATTCTGAGGTACTAGGTGTTAGGGCCTCAACATATGAGTTTGAAGAGGGGGGATACAATTTGGTGCCTAACAGACACCATTCTTACTTTCTTCTCCTCTGCTTTCAGAGTGTTAGTTTTCTTGTCAAGGTTAATCCTTCTACATGGCCCTTATCCCATCGAGTATTGCCTTCTTCTTTTCCGGTGGCTTGATATTTGGGGCTTTATATCATATCTCCTTTTGCTGTTCATTTATTTATTTATGTACTTTTTTTTTTTTTTTTAAAGAGATGGATAACTGTAAATCTTCCTACCTCACATACTTACTATTTATTTATTTTCTCCTTAGGTAAATTGAGAGAAGGTCCTTTGTTTTAAGATTTTTATACAGGGCAGTTTAGGTAGCAGCAAGTGACATACTAGAAGTGTGCGTGCGTGTGTGTGTGTGTGTGTGTGTGTGTAGGTGGGTGCATTTGGCAGTTAGCCTGAAAATTTGGAAATCCTAACCCATATTTGGACAATTTAAAAAATGCTTGCTTTTCAACTTAAAAAAGTATCAAAAATAGGAAAACCTTCTGAAGGAAAAAGGAATCATCAAAATATAAATGCTGGGGAAGATTGCTTGTCTGTATTCAAAATGCACATCATTGCTTTTAAAAAGAACAGAAAAAGGCAATGAATATTTAAAAGGGAATGTCAAATAAATGGGCACAAATGTATAATTTACAGCTCCAACGAGGAAGGACAATTTAGAGTTTTCCTAGCAACAAGAGCTCTGATGAAGAGTCAAGGGTGCAGAGTTGCTGAAGCCTCTCTTCTCTCAGCTCCCCTCCAATCTCGCTGAATTCCTGCCGTTTCAGACATGCTGTAGACATGCTGTTAACTTAAATGGTACCCAGGAAAAAAAAAAAAATGCACATGCTGCGTATGGAGAAAAGCCCAAGTTCTTCCTCTTTTTATGAGCTGCCAAATCTTGCTGCTGGTGTTTACATTAAGAGAGGAATGTGATATTAATATTTAGCTCACTCCGCGGAAATATGCATTTAAGTGGGGGCAGTTTCAGCACGCAGTCTCCAGAGCAAGATCTCTGTCTCTGTGTCTTTCTTACAAACACACACACACACACACACACACACACACGGATGTTTTCTGGCTCCCATGACTAGGAACTTTCAGTTAAATGGGGAACACAACACATGGCCATCAGAAGGAGGGGATCCAGCAGAATGACAGTGTTTACAGCTACAGGGGATGCCCTGTGTGCAGGAGTGCTCTGTGAACCCCGCTGGAGATGGAAGTCCCACATGGACAGCGGCAGCATCAGAGAATCCCGGTGACCTAGATTCAGCTATAGATCCGGGACTGCTTTGGCCTGTGTGGCTACCAGTAGGCCAGCAGCCTGCTTGCAGTTTCACGGGTTGCCTGGCAAACAGAGCTGACCCATTTCACCATGACAACCTGGGCTGCTCTGCTAAGGGCCGTGCACAGGGAAACGCTCGCTGCTGGCATTTTAAAGATTTCAAAATTAAGTTTACTTGGAGTTTCTGAACAACACATTTAGAAAACCCAACCAAAGCTGACATTCTTTGACAGTGGTGGAAGAGATGGAGAAGAGAAATGTGAGAAAGTTGCTGTTAGTCTTTTCCGTGTTCTAAACTGTCGGCAAAACTATCCATTTTATGTTTTACTCAGCCAATAGCATTGTAATAAATGTCTCCAACCAGAGTGTATTGATAAACAGAGAATAAGTAGGTGAAAAGGCTAAGGGATTAACTTCCATGGCCATATATAGTCTGGTCTGTTAAAACAGAGTATATAGAATCTAATAATTTAAAATCTCCTATAAATAAATGGAAGTATTTAAATGTGGATTTATTATGGCTTAGGCTCAATCTTGAACTGTACAGAATTGAGTTTCATTGGAGAACTAAATTAGTATGCCCCTTGGGGGGAAAAATGGGTCTGTGCTTTGGTAAAGGAATTCCATTTAGTAAGTGTAATTTAGGAAAATCAGGGCCTGGTTTGTGCATGTGATCACATTGAAATGCAACCTCTGCTTTTTTGACAAAAACCATAGCACAGAATTGAAAGCATTTGCAGGTCTTTACATTGAAACCCATGCACCATTCTCAGCACCGCTTTTTTTGGTTGTTGTTAAATTAGCTCAGGAGATTAAACCTTAGAACTTTCTGAGTGATCTTTGGTATTTCCTACACAAAGAAAACAAAATCACAACAGGCCAAAGAATTGTTTCATACGATGCAGAGTCTTTTCCCAGTGACTGACCCTATCCTTGGGCCATGAGGGTCTTTGCTTGAGGATGATAGAGTCACACAGAGTCTTTAGTTTCAAGTAGAGGAAGGAGAAGAGTTGCCATAGCTTGGCACCATGGAATAAATCCAATGCCATTTATGGAAACATGGAAATAAAACTATAATGTATCTTTGTAAAATAAATGAGCCATTCACTTCCTTTGTAACAAAGATGTTAAGATCTTTTCTTCATTCTCTCCTACTCAGCATTTTCCATCAGTGCCTAAAAAGGTCTCCTTTTCTCCTACAAGGGCTCAGCCTCCTTTCCATATCCTTCCTTCCAAAGTCTTTCAGGAGCAGTCTCTAGCCTATGTGAAAGAATTAACTTCTGTTGGAGAAGCATCTAACTACATTTGCAGTCGTGCCACCCCTCATGCCAAGGTCAGCTGTCAGCCAAGGGTTTATTAGGTTAACTGAGGATCTAACACATTGTTGCAAACTAGATGAGGAGTTAGAAAACAAATGCCATTTGTAGACATTAGTGGCTATGGAATCAATCATTCAACTTTCAAAGGCAATTAAAGATGAAAATTAATTACCCAACACAGCAGAAAGATATTAATAGTCACTCATGGGCAAAAATGGAGTTATAAGTAGGATAACCATACATTCTAGCTTGCCTATCTTCCTGTCATCCTGATATAATTATAAATGGTGGCCCCTTTTGTATCCTCATTTGAATGATAAATTTACATGGCCTTCCCAAAAATAATATTTTCAGGGCTTGAAAAATCTTTCTTCAGTGTCTTTCTACAACTCAGTTTGCCGTCTACAGCTATGGTTTTATCAGGAAGAGGGTTATCTTTAAAGCCTGAGGTCACCACCTCTTGGCAGGAGTTCCACCACCTTCACATGATAGATTTGGTCACAAGCATGTTTCCAGAGTGACCATAACCAACACTGGGGAGTAGGGAGGTTCAGATTGGTGTCTCGTTCTCTCCAGGATAATCCGCTATACGCTACTCTCCTCAGTTACATGTTTTCCTCTAAACCTGTCCCCCCACCCCTATTGCTCTCGCTAGCCTCTCCTGTTCCTTTTCCAAGGCCTTAAGTTCTCAGATCTTCCCCTAACACCCGTCTACAAATAACTGGTAAGAGCTTTAAAAGTTTGTTTTCTGGAGGGTTATTTGTGATTTTAAAAGGAGGGAAGACTTGAAAGACAAAGAGAAAGCTTCCTTGGTGGAATTTTGTCATTCACCCTTAAAATCATAACACTCAGGCTGCCTCTCTCTTATTTTTACACCTCAGTCATCAAAGTCAGTGAAGCCAACAGAGAAGTGATCAACAGGACTCCCCAGTGTAAATGATCTGAAACACGAGGTAGAAAACAGCCTTCTAGTTTGAAATACTTTCATTCCTTGGACTACGAAGCTATGTTATGTGGTTCTGAAAATGGCATTTATGGGAAAGCACACGTAGATCCAGAACGTGTCTGTCATTTCATACTTGGAAGACAGGAAATATTTGAGATCAGTGTAATGCCAGGGCTTTTGATTTAAAAGAACAATGTACGCATGCCATATTTAAGTCACTTCCTTAATTAAATTGGCATACAGCTAGCGATCTAACTGTATGGTAATTACTTTTTATTTTGTGAGGAAAAAGTCTTATGATATCAATACATTCTGGTGGATTGTTTCCCATAGAAAACATTTTAAAATATAGCATAGGGTATTTCATTAGATCATTCAAAGTCCTTTTGATGTTTGTGATATTGTTTCCCTTCCACCCTTCAGTCACTGATTTATTAACTTTCATGGATTTCCTGGCCAAGGTATTTAAGAACTAGTGAAAACATTATCTTTGCAAATGCTTTCGGACATCCAGCTCTGAATTTCTGCATAGTGTTAATGGAATTCGTTATCTAGACATTCACTCTCTTGTAGAGTGAATCATCATTGTGAATTGACCATGGGTTCGATACTTTAACTACAAGGCATTTAATGATGCAGATGACCATTTCTGAAATACTGGAGCATCCATCAATGGTAAAGAAAAAATCATTTGTCTTGATCTGCAAAAGCATGGTGTTAGGTTGAGAATATTTAGTCCTAATGCAGGTAGGATACGTGTGAGGATCTGGTCCTGGTATCATTTTCCCCTTGGAATTTTCCTAAGAAATGCCTTATAGCATGATATGTTCACAGTCTATGTTAGTTTTCTTATTGAAAGACAAAATGATTTTCCATTCTTTGAAAAAATCATGGTCCTTCCTCTTTTTTTTTTTCCTTAAAGCTCTGTTTTTATTTTTATTGATATTATTAATTCATTCACTCAGTGAATATCCAATCAATACCATCTTTCTCTTTCAACAAGACATTGTGCCAGATACTGTGCCATGCAAGATATGACTTCTGCTGTCCATTGGGTTGCAGTCTGGTGGGAGGGCTGATACTTGTACTCATATATATAGTATCCCTGGCAGTGATGGCAGGCCATGTATATGATGAAGACTGTGTGCTCCAGAAATCTGAAATGGAAGGTATTCTGGCTGTAGTGGAAATAATATTTGGAGCTAAACTATAGCCTTCCTTTTGATAAAGATTGGAGGACAGTGTTGGACTAAGAAGCTACAGCAGAAGCAACAACATGGGCACTAGAAGGGCACTCTATGATCAGAAAAGAGTCTTTAAAAAGTTGCATTTAGAATTCAACCTTGAGGATTAGTAGATCTGGAGACTGGAAGAATAGTTGGGAGCCAGATATTCAGGCTAAATTCTAGGCAGTGAAGAGACAGTGAGATTTTAAGTAGGAGCTTGATGACTTCGCTGTGCTTTAAGAAAATGATTAAGGGCAATCTGCAGGATGAACACAGGGGGGAAGAAGGTCAATTGGGAAATTATTGTAACACTCAAGGTGTGATGTGATAAGAGTTGGAAAGGAGGTGGTAGCAATGTGAATAAAAGGGAAGACATGTAACATGGGAGTGTTATTTTATTTCCCCCGAGAATTGAGTTTGTGTTGATTAGTGAAGCAGTAAAATCAGTTATGTTTCTGCTAAGCCTTCAAAAAATGTGCAACTTATTTTGCCCATGACTTACTTATGAAATGGATTCAGTCAGTGATTTAAAAGACATACATCAAATGCTAGGTAACGATTATCATCTTACATCCAATATGTTTCCTTTCCCAACCCTCCATTCCCCACACTATGCAGGAAGAGGGGACCTTATGGACATTCCCTGTTCAACCCTCCTCCATCCCTCTGAGACTGAAGAGCATTTCTGTCTGAAGATGGGGAAACTGCAGCATAGAAAGTTTATGTATACAAGGTGGCACAAAGGCAGTATTCCCATTATACCAATTTTATTTAGCAAGAGACAGGTCAGGATGGCAGTTACTTAACAGTGAAATAATTTGACCAGGCCAAACTTTTGATGAAATGTCTAATGGGTGATGATTAATGTTGAGCATATGTGGAGGACTGAGTTTTGTCCTCTAACAAGGAACTGGTCTTAATTGCTGAAGCTGGCATGGATAATTTAGGAAATTTAGGACAATGACATTGGATTATTGCCTAGAATTCTCTGGAATAATTTTTATCTTCTTGGTCAAATTTACAAAAAAAAAAAAAAAAGGCTTGTTAATACTTGACTTTGCGTTGAGTAGGTCCCAATCTACTAGCTGCCCACATGGGACTGTCTATTTAGGGATTATCCTTGGCTCATCAATGGGAGGAGAAAACCAGGAAATCAGATAGAGCATAAGCTTCAGTTGAATACAGGTTTTGACAACATTACTGAATATGCATCCCAGCAAATTACACTAGCAAGCAATGGTTTCATTGAAACAATTACCATGCAGGTACATCAGTTATACATTGTGTGTTTGTATCTATTTGGGAATATAAAATTTCTGATTTTGCGTATGTATATGATGAAATAGGAGCAGGGAGAGAGAAGAAAAATAAGAAATTTTACCTAAAAGCTGAATATTCTGAGTATTTATGCTTAAACCATTTTTTCTTGAAACTACTTAGAGACCTACCCTTCAGTGTTTGAAATAGAAATCATCCTTTTAAGATTCTATTTTATCACTCATTTTTTTATTTGTACAGAGTTGCCCAATTAGGCTGTACTCTAGTGTGCTATGATTTGCCCTTCTGTCCCAAACAACAAAACTACTGGGCTTTGAAAGCTGACATATGGGGGAAGGAGGTAAAAAAGGAAATGTTTATACCTCCTCATTTTGAGGTGGCTCCTCCAGAAATCTGATACTAAATATCTTCCTGCATCTGGAGGAGGGAAGAAAGAGGCCATACAGGCATTCTGTACATAATGTTGAAATAAAACCCTCTATTGTCCACCAAGACAATAGAACTAGTCTATAATAATGTAGTACAAGTAGAGCAGAAACTACACAAGCCAGCAATGCAATCTTTGTTCCAGTGTAATCTTCCATATCAACCATCGACAATCCCCAGGGGTAGGAGAAAGGCCTTTCTCCTATTTCCCATACATAACTCACCACCCCTTCTCTCTCTCTCCTTGCTGTGTAGGAAGCAGTGTAATAAGGCTCCCTTTCGGGATGGTTAAACACGTTTGACAACATAGGAACTGTCCTAAATCATGGCCAAAGTCTCCAACTAAGCTTGAACTCTTTGTATGGATAAACAAGTTGGTTAGTTTCATTTTCTGTTTCACAGTCTGCAGGTGTTTCCTTTGGTGGGAGGAAGAGAAGTAGAAATACTGAGAAGTATGATCTGAGGTGCTCACAATCAACGCGCTACTTGGGAAGGTAGCATTTCAACTTTTATCTAGAAAGATAGCATCTTTCTATAGGAGTAGGAGGTGAAGACACAAACATGACTAAAACAAATTAAAATATCCAAGAACATCGGGAGGAAGGCAGAACACTGACTGAATACACTGAAGCTGACACATAACCAACCGTTCCCTAATAGTTCACCACTACCTGGCCCTCTGCGAGGTACCGGCTGGCTACCGCGGAGAAGAAAAGGATTGGTGTGCTGCCGTCTGCATGCGGCTTTCATTCATAGTGAGCATTCTGCCTAAATGCACAGATGAGTATCGGACAAATATCTCCCAGTATTTTTCTTGAGCCTAGCCACATTTGAGCCTATAAAATTGCTTGAATTTGTCCATACTTAGTCTTGCTGAAACCTATGACTTCAAGTTATGTGCAAGAGTCAGAAACAATTCCTAAAACGTGTCCTGCCTTTTTGCAACCATAAAATTAACTTTTTGTTTAAGAGAAAATTCAATCTGTTAAAAATGTTTTATAAATGAGAGAAACTAGTCTGTAAAGATAAGACCATTAAGAATTGTGAAAGCAATCAAAATAGGACGACTGCATATTAAAAAAAGAAATTGAAAGGGCTCTGGAAGAAACCGGTTTATGCTGATATCTTTGCTTTACTGGAGAACAAAAGAGAAAGAAAGGCTCACAAAGTTCATAACCTCTTGACATTCTACCTTTCTCATTGCTGGGAAAGGCTGGTCCCACATCTTTTTGGTGCACCTTTCATTTTGGTACATGTCTCAGAGTCTGTCACGTAGAGATGTTCAATACTTCTTATAAAGGTGTAGGGATGTACCAGTGAATAAAAACAAGGACCCTGATCTCACAAACCTTATCATCTATAGTGGAGACATACAATAGATATATAAATATTTGAGGGAAAAGCTGTTAAAAAGAAAAAAAGCAGGATAAATGGAGAAATTTACAGAACTGTTAAATTGTTGAGTAGCTTTTTAATATAGAGCTATCAGGGAAAGCCTCTTTGGTTAGGGGACATTTAGCAGAAAGCTGAATGATGTGAGGGAACATGCCAGGTAGATATCTGGGAACAATGGCTCTAGATAGAATAAACAGCAAGTGCAAAGGCACGGGGGCAGGTATGTGTCTAGTGTTTTTCCAGCTATGGGGCCAGTGTGCCTATAACAGAGCAGGCAGGGGTGAAGTGGGAGTGGGAGGAGATGAGATCAGAGAGGTGAAGAGAAGGGTGAATAGAGAGATTATGAATGAGTCTTTTAGGCAACATTAAGGAGTTTGAATTTTATTCTGAATGAGATGGATAATTTTTTCAGAGTGCAAAATGATACTGAGAGGAGGACATCCATGTTTTGAAAATGATCTTGAACAAAGATCATTTTGTTTATACCGAGAAAGTTTGGGTTAGATCTGCAAAATAATATTTGGATTTTAAGGCACTTAATCATTGGAAAAATTTACCAAAGAACAATAATAAATCTCAGTCTCTAGAGTTATTTAGGAAAGGCCATGTTTATTTGACATGAACTGCCATCTAGAAAAAAGGATCAATGTGCTTCCCCCCCCCCAGTCGTTTAATCCACAGTCAATTTGATTAACCACATAATCAAACGGATTTAGTAATTAAGACCACAGGAAAACTGGAATGCATTCAGCTCTTCAGTCTATTGTTTTTCATCAGTAGGTACTTCCCAGGGGAAATATCCATTTGACAGCCTCTAGGACAGTGGTTCTGCTTTATTTGGCCCATGAACAACTTCAGTAGATCTTCGGTTATTTATTCTAGAAAAAAAAAATTTTTTTTTTTAAGATAGTACCACCAGGGGCTAGACATGAAGGTAACTTGGGATAATGCATGATTTAATATCAAACTGATATTTAACAAATATTAACCCAATACTCAGTGGGAATGCAGAGAAATGAATTATCTTTTATTAAATATTATATACAAACCAGGTTCTTAGCAGTTACCTTTCAGTGCTCAATAAGAACATTATGTTAAAAAAAAAATTTGGTAAAGCTTTTCCTATTTTTCTGTGTGTTTTATTTTTTTGTTTTTTTTTTTTACTGCTTTCTTCTGTGCTTTTTCAAAGCCTCAATTTGTTGATGGCATGGTAAAGTGTTTAATGTTTAGATAATAAAATAAATAATTTCCATAAACAGCACCGTGCTGAACACTTCTTATTGTCAGAATTCAGCACTCTGTGATCTTTAGTTGAAGGCCTTCATGCCATTTCCCCAAGATACTCAACTATAATAGGTTTATCCTAGTAAGGAAGGTTCTCTATTTTTCCTCTCAAAGGTACTGGGAATGGGATCAAGGCACATTGATCCTGTGACATTTTGGTGGCCTTTATACATTAGTGACAGTTAGTTGCCAAGCTAACGGGCCGTATGAATAGGTTATAAACTATAACGCTACATAGGGCTTGCCCAAGGGCCAAATAAGGGACTTCCTAGGCCAGCTAAAACTTACGGCAGGGTGACCAGGCTGAAGAAGTGTGGGAGTCCTGCCTCAGACTCCTACTCTAGCTCTTATCCCAGGCGTCCTGCGAGTCCCTGAGACCGCCGGGTCGTTCTCTTCCCCGTTCCTGTGACTCACTGCTTGAGAGGCTCTTTTATCCCTTGCAGAGCACGATGCCCACAAAAGTAAGGGATTAATAATCCGTGTTTGTTGGTTCTGGTTTCTGTTTGTTTTAAACAGTGATGATGGATGCTCTAGTTGCTTTTAGAGACTGGATTAAGGAGTTAGATGGTGCTTGTGTACTTGTCAACCAAGGCTTTAGAAAAGCAACGTGTCTCCAGTGTCCAGAATAGTCACCCTTCTCCCTGGGCCCAGGCAGAAGAGCTACACAGTCCTGCCCACCCTGCTCTTCCCCTCCCATCCCAGGGTCCTCTGACAGCATGCTTTGTAAGCTTGTCTGTTAAGAGTAGGGACGTCAGTGCGCATTTCTGCCAATAACAAAACCAAAGTTCCACGCTTGCAAAGTGTGAAGTCAGTCTTGGAAAGGGAAAGTCAGCCCACTTCCAGAAATTTCTGGTAGATCCCTAAGCTGGATGAGACAAAGAATTGATAAAATTCCCTGTTGCCGTGATGAGATCTGGAATGCTTGTGCAGTTCTAAGCTACCCATTTCCATTTCTAAGCAGTCTATTCTATCTAAGCCCCTCCACATACACACTTTCCATGGACCTGCCATTACACACTCAGTACACATGTTCAACATTGAATGCAATGTATATTCATGCATCTGGTCTGCCTTCAGGGCAGCCTTTTTTTAAAAAAAAGTTTTATTTTATATTGGAGTATAGTTGATTAACAATGTTGTGTTAGTTTTAGGTGTACAGCAAAGTGATTCAGCTATACACATACGTGTATCTATTCTTTTTCAAATTCTTTTCCCATTTAGGTTATTACAGAATATTGAGCAGAGTTCCCTCTGCTCTACAGTAGGTCCTTGTTGGTTATCTATTTTAAATATAGTAGTATATACATGTCAATCCCAAACTTCAGGGCAGCCTTGAAGCTGGTAAGAGCACGAGTCTCAGGGCACCCCTCTGCAACCATCTAGCTGTTCAATTTCAGGGTGAAACTGTTACCAAGGCTGTTGCCCCAGAATCATGCCCCCGCCCCTCCCTCAAATGTAAACCAATTACAGTACTCATCTAAGTTTCAAGAGGAAGCTGCAAAGAGAAAAAAACAAGAGCTGGTTAGAACCAACTAGGCCCAAGATGGCGGAGGATTTGACTTCCAGTAGACCTTGAGCCTCATTGTAATGCATTAGCATGCTAAATGACACACCCACAGGCACCATGACAGTTGACAATTGCCATACAAAGACCAGAAAAGCCCATACAAGGACTAGAAAGGAGAGTTGCATCAGTTCCAGGTCCAAACCACACCCTTGTTCTCAGATAACTCATGAATATTCCTCCCACTCTTTCCAGTTTCCCCCCTTTTACCTCGACCCTCCTATGTATTTGGCATCTCTGCTCAGCTTGGGTTGAGAAATTGATTTTCAAACTAGGTTCCCATTTCTCCATTCTTTGGCCATCGAACAAAGCTTGTGCTCTTCCAGTCCCAGCATCGGTTTCGTTATTGGCTGTGGGAATCCAATCAGAAAAAGAACCTCCCTGGCCTAGACAAGGGGTCTCGGCCCAGGCTAGGTCTGCTGCCTGGGTCCAGTCAAGCAATCCAGTAACAAAATGAGGGGACTCCCTAGGATGACCTCTGATGTCTTTTCAAGGTCATGACCTTCAACTGTCTGCCTGTCACTACTTCCCAAAAGAACCACATCCCTCATCCTTTCTCCAGACATTATTTCCCCAACTCAGTTTCTTACCACATTGCGTGGCAGATATGGAGGTGGGGTGGGATGGCAGGAAGGAGAAGGGAAGGGGCGGCTCAGATTGTTTTCTGAAATGATTTTCTCCGAAAGTTTTATCCAAACAGTAATATTTGCAGTGGGAGCATCTAGAATTACCGTTTGGAGGGCAGAAGGCAGCACTGTAGCTCCGAGTGGAATTGCCCCGGTGCTTCTGCTGAGCTCCAAGCTTCATGAAGTGGAGGGAGGGACTGGATCCTCTGAAAGGCACATTTCCTGTTAATAACAGCTTCCTTATACTGAGTGCCTATCAGGAGTTATTTAATTTAATCAGCCTAATAGTTCTATGATATGAATATTATTATCTCTATTTTATATGTTAGGAAATTGGGATGCAGGAGGCTTAAATAATTTATCCAAGGTCACACAGCTAGGAAGTAGAAGAACAAGCATTCAAACCGAGGGCTCTTTGTGTTCACGATTTGTGTCCTTTCCACTACATGAATTGCCTCTTGGTTCGGACTTCTCTGGGGGAAATAGTAGAATAATTCAGCCGACCAGTGATTCCAGGCTTCGAGGCACAGGGAGTAATCTTTCCACAGTATGCGCAATTGGGACGCTATGGCCGTGGGTAGGTCCATTCTTGGTGAAGGGTTGATTAATTCTTTCGCTGCCCCCCAAGAAGCTCTACGCTAGCCCACCCCACCCCAGTGGCATTGGGAAGCCGATGGTGTTGGTGACCTTTCTGTGGTGACACATGCAAGGTAAACACAGACCCCGAGGGGAGACTGGTTGACTCCTCTGTGACTCAGCCCCTTACTCATTACGTAAACTCAGAAGCCCAGACAAGCCCCCAGTCCCCACACGTCATGGCACCAGGAGAGATAACCCAACCTGAATCTGGAATCCCGCCTTCCCGAGAGAAGCACCTGGGAAGCCAATTAGCACAGCACATTCTCAGTGCCCGGCTAAGGCCGCACAGAGGGGAAAATAACCATTCTCCCCTAAGCAGATGAAACCTGAGCCTTTTATTTCACGATACTAATCACCAAGTAAACAGGCTCTTTGATGCTAGCATCTGCGTGAGGGCTACTTCCCACACCGCCTCCTTCCTGCCTGCCTGCTCTCGCCCAAGTCTCAGCAGCATCTCTGGGCCACCTTAGCCCTTGGAGCTGCCCTGCTGTCACAGGACCTAGGCCATGTTCCACAGAAGCCTGGGCTTAGGGACTTCTATTTCCTCCCCTTGGTGTGCAATATCCACGAGCTGCTTTGGCAGCTGCAGAGTCTCTTTCAGTGGTCTCCGTAGAATTTTCCTGGATTCCGGAGTTTCCTACCCCTGCTGGTTCATGGTTAATTCGCTGGCAGAACTGACTGCTTGAGAATAACTCTTGGTTTCCTTCAAGTTTCTTCCTTGCCTGATATAGGCCAGTTCATGAAGCAGTTCACACACACTGGTGCCAGATTTATAAAGTGTGAATTGAATTCTGCCCTTGGCCTTCTCTGCCTAACTCCCACAACTTTCCTATTGTAGCTTCTCTTAAAACACAGCCATGTTTCCCTTCTAAAGCCCTAGTAAATCCTGCCAGATTAACAAATGGGAGGGAAAGATGATTTCTTATGCATTTTCATATGTAGGCTATAAACAGTCCCTGTTCTCTGAGATCTTCCTTACAGCGTTCCTGTGGAACCAGGGTAGTTATCATGCTCTAGGTTTTACAAGAGGAAAAGCAGAGACCGTTCCTTTTTTTCTGCTGCCAAAAACCAAACCAAAACAAAAAAACAAACCCAAAATGAAGTGAATTGGAAATGAAGTCCAAGGAGCAGAGGCCTTCTGTCTTTCAGCTCAACACATGGTGATTTGCTTGATTACACTTCCCTCGGCCCCTCCCTCAAATCTCATAGGCGCAGACTCATTACCCCATTAGGATTTGGCTGGGGAGGCTGAACGGACAATGAGAACAGAGACGAATCTGGGTAGGCTGCCAGAGTTAACAACCTCTTATGTGCAATAAAACCAGACAGCATTTTTGATGGACCACATTCTCATTGCATTTGAACAGCCTTGGAAAGCTTCCATGGCTGCTGATTTCAAATAGGAAAACATCCCGTAGGGAAGCGGGGAAAAGATGTGTCCTTCGGGCTCGCCTCTAACATATGTGGGCCCAGTGTAAGTGTCCAAATAGAGGCGCACATGCCATATGCTTAAATACTTAAAAGTTATGATTCAAGCTTGAAAACTCTCAGATAAAACATAAAATATGTTCTACCCTCCTTCCATGATAAACAGTGATAATCTAGAGGTTGGGTTGAAATTTAGATTTCTCTCACTCCTTGGAGTTTCATTCTGGAACACAATGTCCAGGTAGAGATGGCCTCTCACTGCCCAACTCAGTGCCCTTGGTCCCAGGTCCACCCCCTTCTCTTCACATTCTGGCTCCAGACGTCAGTGTGTGTGGTCTCTCAAACTCCTGCAGGACCCTCTACCTCACATGTCCAAGTACCAGTGACACTCCCACCATCAGCCCCCCAGGGCCACTCCTTGGCCTAGAGGTGTGCCCAGTTTGCATTCAGGTGCACACACACAGGAAAGAGGCCTCACACAGATCCTGGAAATTGACTCTGGTTGATTGGAAAGGGAATTCCAAGATCCTGGGAAATCAAAGCATGGTTGAGGGTATGTGTGTGGGAATAACCCTTTGGCCCCATGGACTCTTCTTCCCATTAAGAGAGCCTCTGTTAAAAGACCAGGCTGGGCGTTATAAGATGAAGGGCACAGAGCAGTTGGCCCTCTTGCTTGGATTTATGGATAGTGTGTATAAAGTAGGTCCTTTATAAGAGGACGTTTCACTTAGAAAATGGATACTTGCTACCGTGCCCACTACAGTATAGAAGTTGGAGATTCATCAGGATAATGTGCTCTTTGCTTCATATGCTGGATTAGAATGAATGTCTAGTTGTGATGGTTCTCAATTATGGATGCATAGTGACATCACTTGGGGAAGATTTCTATGACCCCACGATTGAGATTCTGACTTAATTTGGTTAGTGTAGGGTCCAGGCACAAATATTTTTTGTAATCTTTTTAAGTTGAAGTATAGTTGATGTATAATATTATATAAATTATAGTGTACAATATAGTGATTGATAATTTTAAATTTTAAAATATAGTGATTGGTAATTTTAAATTTTAAATTTATAATTTAAAGTTATACTCCATTTATAGTTATAAAATATTTGCTGTATTCCCTTGTAGCTTATTTTATACAGAGTAGTTTGTACCTCTTAATCTCCTACTTTTCTATTGTCCTTCCTCCCTCCCTCCCCTGCCCCCAGTGGTAACCCCTAATTTGTTTGCTCTATCTGAGTCTGCTTCTTTTTTGTTATATTCACTAGTTTGTTGTACTTTTTAGACTCCACATATGTGATATCATACAGTATTTGTTTTTCTCTGTCTGAATTATTTCACTTAGCGTAATGCCTGACAAGTCCATCCATGTTGCTGCAAATGGCAAAATTTCATTCTTTTTTTATGGCCGAGTAGTATTCCATTGTATATATTGGGTTGACCAAAATGTTTGTTCAGGTTTTTCTGTAAGATGTTTGGCCAACCCAGTATATACCATATCTTCTTTATCCATTCGTCGTTTGACGAACACTTAGATTGTTTCCATATCTTGCCTTTTGTGAATAATGCTACTATGAACATTGGGGTGCATGTCTCTTTTCAAATTAGTGTTTTTTGTTTTTTTTCAGATATGTACCCAGGAGTGGGATTGCTGGGTCATATGGTAGTTCTATTTTTAGTTTTTTGAGGAACCTTCACACTGTTTTGCATAGTGGCTGCACCAATTTACATTCCCGCCAACAGTGTTCAAGGGTTCCTTTTTCTTTACATCCTGGCCAACATTTGTTATTTGTGTTCTTTTTGATGATAGTCATTCTGACAGGTGTGAGGTGATATCTCATTGCGGTTTTGATTTACATTTCCCTGATGATTAGCAATGTTGAGCATTTTTTCATGTGCCTGTTGGCCATTTGCATGTCCTCTTTGGAAAAATGTCTAGTCAGTTCTTCTGCCCATTTTTTAATTGGGTTGTTTGTTTTTTCGATATTGAGTTGTATGAGCTCTTTCTATATGTTGGATATTAACCCCTCGTCAGTCGTATCATTTGCAAATATTTTCTCCCATTCAGTAGGTTGTCCTTTAGTCGATGGTTTCCTTTGCTGCAGGCACAAGTATTTTTAAAAAGCTCCTAGGTGATTTTATGTGCAGCCAGAATTGAGAAGCACTGGGTCCAGCCTAATGATTTTGCTTCTCAAACCCCAGGGCATTCGCCCTTGGGCCTAGCCCTAAGAACTCAAAACCGTCATGGCTCAGGAGATGTTCATCTCCAGAATAACAGGGTCCCTGTGCTCTAGCCAACAATCAGTTCTGTCCTTGGAGCAGTGAGTAAGACTGGTCTACATAGGTTCTGCTGGTGGTAGGCAGAGCTCTTAACTGATATCTCCATGCCAGATGAAATTGAAAATATTTAACATTTAACAACCACTACAACAATCAGTCCAAACAGGCTCCAACTGTAGAATACTGGTTGGCCTTACCATCATCTGACAGATTCCTCTAGTTACTCCTCCCAGAAATCTCTTACAATGGACATTACCGTGTACATTTATCAGGAAGGTGGCAGATCTGGGACCCAAAGTCAGGTCTTTCGACTCTGAATCCTGGGTTCTATCAACTGCAGCAGGCAACTTTTCTGGTTAGCCCAAACTGAGTTCTTTAGTCTGTAACGTTGGCCTAAGCCAGGACACTTGAAGGAAGATATATTACTGGCTTCATATAAAACACTACCTACAAAATGGATCACCTAGTTTAAATCTACACAAACACAAAGGAGGGAAACAACAGTTTAGAGCCTCTATTTGAATGACATTTATTTCTGAGCTGAGTAGTTAGCTTTTTAATTCTGAAGTTTATGTGTAAATTCTGACATATACTCAGAGCTGTGCTTACCCTTAACAATTGGTCGCACTCAAGTCTTGCAAATATGGGATCCACGGTTTTAAGGTTTTAGCTACAACGTGACCCATGTAAGTTTAAGTATCTGATACTTACACCTTGTTTACTTTAAGTTCACCAGACAGAACCGGATCTTTCATGGCCATCTAGTCTAACTTCTGTTTCTGGGAAAGTTTGCATTTAAACTATCCCAGAGACAAAACTTCCCCACTTGAAATACAATTTCTTTCTCTGCTCAGCAGGGGAGCCTTCTATTCAAAGCCCAGGTCAAGGCCTATCTTTGTGGCAAAGTAATTCATTGTAAGTCTCTGTCCTCAGCAAGGCAGATTCAGGTTCTGAATGGAATTTTATACAATTTGGGGAGTTCCCTTTATGATAAAGAACACAGAATTAGGCACCAAAGTGAACATTAATTTAGGATGAGAAAATAAATCACATACTGTATTGTTTAAAAATATTTCCATGTGTAAATCTTATCTCTTCAACAAGACTGTAAGCTTCTTGGAGGAAAAGATCATGTCTTATATATTTTTCAATTTCTCCACATACTTTTTCAGTACTAAGCATGTTATAGTTGCCCAATAATTATTTGTGGGTTGATTGGCTATCTACCAATTCTTGCAAATCTCTGTAGAGGTTAAAGTGGTAGATTGATCAAGATAGAAGGGATTTAATAAGGGAAGGTTCCTCATGGAGGTGTGCTCAAAACTGATTTTTGAAGAAGGAAAGGAGGAGTGCTTGGTTGGAAAGGCGAGACTCCATATGGGGAAATAGGAAATTAGAGATAGGTGTTTAATGAAGCTTTTAAATTTATTAAGAGAAATACAAGTTTATAATGAATATCTTCACTGAAATACAATCCCCTGAGTATAGGAACATGTTCAGATTCATTGAATGAGCTGTTTGGTAAGGTTTTCAAAAACAATGTTGTGATTTTAAAAGCGGTTAGAGTATAGTGATATCTGATTATCAGTGGGTAAGTCTCCCAAATGTTTCCATCTAGAGAGAAAAAAAAAAAACACAAAAAACAATGGACAAGTGATTGAAGTGAATCAAAATTGCAAAAACTCCTTAGGTCCTTGACAACTCTCCCAATATTATGCTCCAAAGAATCGTGGCTCTTTGTGTCTGCACGGGCCTTTTCGTGTGACAGAATGGTTTACAGGCTCACATATGAGGAGATGCTTTAGGTTTTCGCATCCATGATTTCCACTCATGTCTGCTTGTGAGGTGACTGGGAGGATGATGAGATGCCATAAAGTGGAAAATGAGCTCCTCTTACACACCATCTTCTCCCAGATACTTCATAGCTGAAACCCACAAGAACATGGAGGCTACAAAGATGTCCTGATGCTTTTAAAAATCATGTGGGTACTTGAACATCTGTCCCAAGTCCAGTGGAATGGTAACAAGCAGTCAGGAGATAAGCACGGCATCTTACAGATTCCTTAACCCGATCCCACGTAAGCCGAATTCTGCACCTCGCCTCCGCTACCAAGGGTTTATAGGATATCACAGAAAATCAAGCGCAGCAGGGGAGGAGCATTCTAAACTCAAGGCTTCCTTTATTTAGACACAGGTGACTCACTGCCTTATCACTTTCCTATAGATTGTCCTACTGGACAAGAACCGATTTTATTTCTCAGTTTACCCTCTAGGCTGTGTGTTGAGTAATTATTACATGTTACTTCTATCATCTGATAGCCTGGATGTTTCTGACTTTTCCTCTCCCAGCGCCCCAAGCCCAGTGTGGGTCACATGGTAGGAACTAAGTAAGTATATCTTGATTGATTTTGTCTTTTTAAGTGCTTCATCTCAATAAAATTGGGCCTCCACTATGTCTCCCTATCACTGGTTCATTCCAACTTGGCCAGGACTTCACATTGCTAAATCAATTTTCACTGAAGGAGATTTTCATGTTATTTACTTTCCTGGTAATAAACACATCTCTACTACCTTCATTAGTTCAGATGATTAGGAAGCTGATGATTAGAAATCCTTACTTAACTTGAGTTGTATTTCACTTCAAACACAGATGAGTAAAGTCCTGCGTAGAGTATAGGTAGCTATTGACTTTATCCATTCCCAGAAGCTTTCTCGTCTCTCTTATTGTACAACAGATATTGCAACTCCAGCCGTAGGAATAGGCAGTAACAAGACTGGCCAAATATTTCCCTAGCTAGAAAGTTACAGTTAAAATTTGGGCATATGAACCAAGCAGGGCCAGTCAGATTCTTTCCCTGGTTTTGTCACATGGGAACTAAAAGAGAAAGGAGTGACTGTTTTCTGTTGGGCTTACTAAACAGAGAGTGGATGTGAATCTGGAACTTCCTTCAGCTATTTTCTGGAGTTACTCAGAGGGCGTCTCCACTGTAACAGAGCATAAGGCAGCTCTTTCAAGAAAAGTAGGGCCAAGAGATGAAGGGAGAGCAGGAGGATAGAGGCAAAGGGTCAGACAAATATTGGACATTTATTGACCCCAAGATTTAGTCACGCTTAAAGTTGGTGCCTCTCTTGGATTTTCTAGTTACAAGAGTCAATAACTATCCTCCCCCTTTATTTTCTTACTTATTCGTTTGAATTGGTTGTTTGCCACTGACAATCAAACGTTACCTGTGGAATATCCAGGTAGATTATCCAAACCAACTTGGTCAATTTTGGACAAAGTATATTTTATCAGAATTTCTTTCCCTAAAAGAACTTTCCCAATTGAATATAGTAAGTCCCCGGATTGAAGAAGTGATCAACTATTGCTCCTGTGATTGTTATGAGCATTAAATAAGCCAGTCATATAAAGCTCTTAGCACTTAGCACATGGTTCTAATTGTTTGTTAATTCTCATCATCATCATTTCCATCCTAAGTGTTTACTTAAAGTTATTGAGATGGACACTAGGTTGAGAAATTGCCTGGAAGCCAGAAAGTGGTAAATCTATATGCTATGCGAGAACATTTTACAGGTAGTACTTGGGGGTTAGTCTATATGACTATAGTTATATGGAGTAGAATGTGCTTCAGAGATTTTTGTTGCTTTTGTTTTAAAAATTCTCCTGTCTTTCTCTTAGTATTCTCAGAGCCTTTCCAAGTCAGTTACATAAGTGCATCTGGGGGGAGTTGGCAAGGTTTATTTTTACATGGAAAAACAATATATTACTTTGACTGCATACACAGGGAGACAGAGGTAGCTTACCGATATGGGCTAAGACAACTCCCCAAAAGCAAACAGGATCCTATCCTTTTTCATGAACTGCGGTCCAGATGATAAGAGCACTTTAAAAAATAAAATAAAATTTTATGTTACTTCTGAACTAAGGTGAAAATTTTAAAGAAATTTAAAAATTATTTTGAAGAAAACATGAGAATTGCTCATCAAATTAACTAAACAAAAGCTGTTGACATAGTATGTTGTAAAGCTTGCGCGTCTATCCTCTGACTCATGAGGCAATTAAAAGCAATTCTGGTGAATAAATTGGCTGTAACAGGACAGGAGACTACAGTTATCATAATCCGGGAAAGATTCAGTAAAACGACAGAAGTTGAAAAAATTCAAAGTAAGAAAATCAACCATTTTTGCTCCAGAGGATACAAGTTGAAAACATCTTTGTTTTTTCACCCACCATTTTATTTCTGTTCTCACACCCCACCCTCCTTTACATGAATATTAAGGACTAAGTCTTTAGCAACAGGCTTTGGTTGTGGGTGAGATGGGGGTAAAGGGAAAAGTGTTGTGTATGGCTTTTCATATGTTAATAAGTTGATTCCATGACAACCATTGAAAAAGAAGGGCTGGAAACAAAAGCCACCACCAGAGAGAGGATCAGTGCTCTTTCACGGGCGCTGTAAGAATAATAGCCGAGACTCTCTCCTCTGAAAGGTATCTGATGGCCGCTCGTCAAAGGGCTTTGTTTTAATAGTGCAGAGTCAGTATATAATTAATGCAGAGTTTTATGAGTCCAAATTGCACCCTCAATGATGCTTCCCTTTTAGAAGGTTGTGAATAAGAATCTTTAACCAAGAGGATTTGCTTCCAGGAGGAACCTGGGTTGTTCACAGACTATCAGTTCCTGTGATCATGCACTTCAGTCTTAGGTAAAAAGGTCAAGGGCTTTTATCTCTGAGTATCCGAAGGCGTTTGGAGCTGGGCCACTGGAGAAGTGCGATGGGAAAAGCTTGCGCTCCTCTCCAGGCAGCCTTTGAACGTGGGGCAGCGTTATCCCCAATGACATGTTGAAAGCACTGAGGACGCACACAGGATCGGGCCCTAGGACACCGATGGCATTCCTGGGCTTCCGTGACCAATGACAAGAAATCCCAGCTGGCTGTTTATCCTTCCAGAAACATGAAGTGACATCCTCATGGCAGATTTTGTAATGCCTAGTACAGCTAAGTTTTTACTTTGACTTAAGTAGTCACACATATCAATTAGCTGTTGTATCAAGTTAGCACAATGCATTCCTTCTACCTAGTTCTAAAACACTGTAAAGTGCTGCATTCAGGAATAATGCTGACTTTACTAATTGTCGGTCCAGCCTTGCTTTTCTCTCATGTGTATTACCCAGTCTTTGATTGAATTATATTAAATTCCTCTTATTTGTCCCCTTTAAGTAGTTGCCAAAAACTTGCCCTGAGTAACTTGTGATACAGTGTTTTCTCTGTTTGGATAGACACAAGAGCTTTCATCACAATGGAATGCTTATGGAATTACATATTTCAAAGGACACTAACACGAAAATACAACTTCATTCAGAGTCAGGTCACAATGATGAATAGTAATGCCAAAATGATTACTAAAAGAATTTGCAATGTGCTTTTAAAGTATTGGCTTTGGTCTTCCCTGTAATTCCTGTTTTTTTCTTATAAACTTCATGAACTTACATGAATCTCACTTTCATGCTATTAGTATCTATAGTAGTGTTGTTTCATGAAAAGAAAAGAGATATTGTAGCTCTGATGAATCAGAATTTGAGATCTGACAATATCGTTACCAAGATTGTATCGAAAGTATGCCAGTTTACTTAAAATAATCATATTTCCAAATGCACATTTTATTCAATATCTGCAGTATGAAGTTTATCATTGTCCAATATTTTGGTAAAAATCATTAAACCACTCATTCATTCAACAAACTTTTAATAAGTGTCTATTGTGGACCGGAACTGGACCAAATTCTTTTCACACATAGATGACAATATTTTTGCTTTTCTTGAAAAATTCATTGTTTAGCGAAATGGATAATTATGTCAATAGATAATTACAGTATTTTTTATATCTCATCTCTTCTGAAATTAAGATTTGATATGGCTTAAATAATTATATATGAGAAAAGATAAAAGAGGATGAATAGGTGAAATAAAATCAAGACAGGAAAAGAAAATAAGATGAAAGTATGGGTACGGTGTGCTCTAGAAACAGACCAGAAAATCCTGTATTGTTGACAGAAGTGATTCACAAATTTAACCTTGAATTTTTTAGCAGCCAGTCCAAAGAGTATTGTTTAAAAAATTCATGGTATACCTAAGAGCAGACCCAGCAAAAACTAATGATAAGCCAAACTTTTACTTGTATGGAGATATAAGAGAAATCTCCCTACTGGATCTGTGAAAAAGAGTGTATGTATAGTGTCATGCTGTGGTACATTCTCAACAACATTCCTAAAATAAATGCAATATCATGGCTCTTATAAATATTTTGGGTACTGTTCCTCAGTGCAAAATAGGACAAAGATTCAAAGTGCTTACAATGGCCACAGATCTCCTCTAAAGAAAGGAAAGTAGCCATAGTTGACTTGACTACAAGTAACCGTGCTCTGTACCATGTAGCCTCCCTTCTAACACACACACACACACACACACACACCTCCAGAGTAACCCAAACCTCCCAATTACAAACATTATGGCCACTGCTAATTGGCCTGGGGATGGGAGGGACACTTGACTCAAGAGGAGCTAATGTTTACAGACTGGCCAGTGGCCTTACAAGGCCATCTGACAAAAAAGGTTTGTTCAGAAAGGGTGATCGAAGTTGAGAGGAAACAATTGGATGTTTTCTTTTGGAACATTTGAAGTTAAGAGATACACAGAGGGAGGCAATTATTTGGAAGTGTGAGCAGGAATCAAAGGGCACAGAGAGAAAAGTTAGGTTGCAAAGACCAAGAGGCAGCTGAGACAATAAATAGGCACAAAGTGAAAGGGACACACAGAGCAAGGGATGAGGTGGTGATTTCCTGTCAATAAGCTCCTGCTGCTGAGCTGGGGTTGGAGAGCCCATCGCTGGTTCTGCAGTGGTTTCTGAAAGACAGCAGGTCTCCCTGGGGCCTGACTCTACTGTGCTTCTGCTCTTCCTGCAAGACATGGGCTTGCGCTTATTACTGTAGCTAACCTGAGAGAATTGCTGACTTTTGTCATTGTCAGAAGAAGCCAAGTAAGTAGCTCATGGCACAATTTGAAGTGCAACTCAGTACTAGAAATCCTACAAGGAAGTGAACAGTGAAGTGCAAACATGCAGCCCCTCAAGGTCTGGCTTGATCCAAGAAAAAACATATACATATAATGGTAGGAGTCCAAGTCCTTCAGATAATCTTCCATTAGGGTTACCACTATGATTTGTAAATAAGTTCTTCATAAGGATTAAATGGCAGAATATCTGGGCTTGCACTCTGGAAAGAATGTAGAGTGCAGATGTCTCCTGAGTTGATTAAGGGTCAATCTAAATGTTTTGCATATCAACAAACTGGAGGATAGGGTTGATGTCCTTTCATAGAAATTTTAAAATGTGGGTACTTTTCCTCTGTTTATAGGTGGGCTGATCCACAGGTGGTGGGTTAGGGCAACATGTTCTAACAAAACAGAACAAACTCCCAGGTCTAAATCTCAAGCACACAAATAAATGCAAATCTGGAAACCCACAGCTCTGTTCCATAAAACAGGGCTGCAGAGATGTTTATCTACAAACATTTTAAAGTATGATGGGCAATGCTTGTTCTCCATGGTCATAACAAAATTTCCATTATACCGTCATAGAACATCTTGCCTGATATGGCATTATTAGAAAGAACAAATTGAGTATTAAAGTTCAGCTGCCCAAGGCAATGGTTTTAATTTTAGTAATAATATAAATGTCTGCTGTGTATTGGAGTCCCTCCTGGTCATCACAGTAATCAGTATAGGACAGGCATGAATGGAGGACCCGGTAGACATATGAAAGGAACAAACGACTCATCAGAACTGAAGGGGATTGGGATGTGGCACTGACTGAACCTTGACAAATACAGGCCACACAGAGAACCCACAGACTCTGAGCCCCTGATGGTGGAGACCTAGCTGAAAGCCTAGCCTATAGCAGGCTTTCTACGCCTCCCTTCCACTATGCATGCAGGAGTAATTGCAATGCTGATGCAATCACATGCAGAAGTGGCCAAGGTAGATGAGGGGCTGATGTAGAAGCAGTGTTTTTTTTTTTTAAAAAAAAAAGGGCTTCCCTGGTGGCGCAGTGGTTGAGAATCTGCCTGCCAATGTAGGGCACACGGTTTCGAGCCCTGGCCTGGGAAGATCCCACATGTCGCGGAGCAACTAGGCCCGTGAGCCACAACTACTGAGCCTGCGCGTCTGGAGCCTGTGCTCCTCAACAAGAGAGGCCGCGATGGTGAGAGGCCCGCGCACCGCGATGAAGAGTGGTCCCCACTTGCCGCAACTAGAGAAAGCCCTCGCACAGAAACAAAGACCCAACACAGCCAAAAATAAATAAATAAATAAATTTAAAGTAAGGCCCAAGTTCATTCTTTAAAAAAAAAAAAAAAAGCAACACACTTATGATGAAAAGGAGGGGTATCTTGACCAGAGTCATGGAAGATACTGACTGCTGTAGAAAATTCAGGTCGATACAACACTCAATAGTTCTTAACCAAGATAGACATTAAATCATATATGGAAAAATTTCAAAATACATTTATGTCCAAACCATATCCTAGAGGAATTAAATTCTATAAGACTAGAATGGAATCGGACCTCTGTAATTGGGTAGTGCTTTCCAAGTCATCCTGATCTGCTTCCTGATTAATAGGATCACAAGACCAACCCTGGGTGAGAAACCAATTCCTAGATGTACATGTCAGAACCCCTCTGGGATCTTATCTCCACATAAGTTGGAATTTACCTGGCATGTACCTATGCTTAATTTAACTATTTAGACAACTATATACAGTACATTTCAAAGTAAGGGTTAGGCCTTTATTAAGTTCCTAATTCAAAGAACCCATTCAAACGCTAGGCTCATTCTGTTACGTGATGATGTTATTTATCTGCGCCTAGCACAAAATGGGAAAAACAAAAACAACCTGTCGGATTTAATTGATTTTGTGAAGTAAAAGATTCTCAGAAATGATTTGATTATTTTTTCCTTTTTTTTCCCCTTAATTTCCCTTTGGTTTGCTAAGCCAAGTCAATTGACTTTCAGAAGTAATTAAGTCTTCTAATTTTACTAGCAAGATATTGAGGGACAGAGCTTAAGGAAGAGAAAGTTCCCAAATGTTTTTGATGTTACTAATGTAGAGAAGATTTCCTATTTTTTAGAGGATTTACACTAAAAAAGAAACCACCAAAAGGTGCTACTTTTCAATTCCCAGATTAGAGAATTTTCTCATCTGTGTCTCTGCAGTGGATAGACTTTTGGGCTTGATAGCAAGAGAACAATTTGGTTCTTCATGTTGTTGGGCAAATTTCTTATCTTTTAAAAATTCTTGACTGTATCTGCAAAATAGATGGAATTGTATCTACTATATAGAGGATTTTCTAAAATAAGAATTAAATAAACTATTTAAACTACTGCCATCCATAGTCTTTGCCTAACTTTGGAAAGTTGGATAAAAACAGAGCATAGTGAATGAGAAGATTCGACTAACTCATTCTTTTAGCGGGATACTATGAATAGATTTGGTTTTGGTCATTGTGGAATGATCTCCCTCTTGAAATGACTTCTCTCTCCAGTCTAACAAGTTTCATGTTTTGAATAAAATGTGGAACTGTGCATTTAAAATTCCAACTATGGGTTTTCCTTTTACTTTGAAATGTCCCTATACATGGAAAGTGAAGGAAAAAATTGAGGCAGCTGCCTGAATAATTCCAGCCAAACCAAAAAGAGACTATAATTGTGTGGATTATTATCTGTGAAAGTGGTCCTTAGCCTAAATTATCTAGATAATTGCTACAATTCTGTTCTACTTTGTATACAAATACATCACCTTAGTATTGAAGAAATGTGAGGGATAGTATTCTAGCCAAATTTTAATTTCAAATTATTCTTTCATGAGCTTCCTTGCTTCAGTGGTTTAGTAACCTCATAGAGTTGCCTTATTTCTTTTCTACCATTTGCTATACTCTATTAGAGAAGGAGGTGATATATACTATTTTATGCTGTTTCAAAACAAAAGGTGACTAGTACTTTGAAAATATTTCTTGGGGGACCATGCTGTTTACATTTCCCTGAGGAGATAAGAATAGGTGATGGTAGGATTTTGAGATCTCAATTTCTGTTTCATGAATCTCAATGTAGTACTCTTAAAAAAAAAAAAAGGTCAGTTATAAGGTATATATTAAATATGCAGAGAAATAGAGGTCTACATGGCTTTTCCCAAAAGAAAATATTTAAGATTATCTACATAACAACTAAAACGTCGGAATGGAAATGAAAAATACTATCAAATATTTGGATATTGTGTCTAGAAAATATAAAACATGAGGTATTTTTAAATATTCAGGAATTTGAAACTATTATAGCTAGAGCACCCAAATGTTAGATTAGAGCATCAATATACTTGTTTTGTAGAAGACATCTACCGAAAATGAGGGTATTTCAAGAGAGCAGGTTCTGTGGAAGATTCTAATTAGATATGTTGTGAAGTTTTTGTAAGATGTGGATGCCTAGTTTATGAAGGCAGTTGGAAATTCAGAGACAATGTTTGGTTTATTGGAACAAGTTTTATACTATGACTTATAAAACCTGGGGTTCTCTGTTAGATAGTGGTGGGACTTTGGAAAAGAGTCTTCTTCTGTGCCTTAGGATTGTCACCTGTGGTGTTGTGGTTGTGAGAGAGGGCTCTGGAGTCTGAATTGAGCCAATGGGAAGAGAGGGGGCCTCGTGTAACTGTCAGCATGTGATTATTGCCACTTCATTTTCCTCCCAACCCCATCATGATAGAACACTTTCTCTTCCAGGTCCACTTATTTAAAGATATTTGTTAGTGCTGAGGACTGTGAGGTCAGGGTGTGGGTCATGAAAAACTCAATGAAAAAAAACCGGAGGCTTCAGGAAAATCAAAACTGTGGGAATACTGACATAATGAGTTTGGACACACAAACACCTTTTTACACTTACACAAGAGAGTTTCAAAAAGAGGGAAGCTGAAAGGAATAGCTGAAGATTAGGGCAGAATAAAAGAAGAGAAAGGGATAGAACAGAGGAAGGGGAAATGACAAAAAAGAAAGAAAGAAGTAACTATTAGTTTATCGTCTTCTTCAAAAAGGACTAAGCAAGGAGAGAGCAACTAAGAAGGAAGAAAAACAATAAGAATCCCCCTGCACTTTCTGAAAGGGGAGATGAAAGTAAGAAGATCCTTAAAGGCAGGTTCCAAGATGGGGACTCAGAGGACTGAACTGAATAACTTGAAAAAAATTAAAGTATAGTTGATTTACAATGTTGTAAAGGAGAATGGGGCAGACGGATAAATCAGGAGTTTGGGATTAACATATACACACTACTGTATATAAAATAGATAACCAACAAGGATGTACTGTATAGCACAGGGAATTATACCCAATGTTTTGGAATAACCTATAAGGGAAAAGAATCTGAAAAAAGAATATATATATTCTTTTTCACTTTACTGTACACCTGAAACTAACTCAACATTGTAAATCATACTTCAGTAACATTTTAAAGTGAAGTTGGTAGCTATACTGGTTAGTATCGACTAAACTGGTATAACCAATAGATTCAAATGCTGTGTCTCTACCATAAGTGAGGTTTATTTTTCACTCCATCCAGAATGGATGTTCCTGTGTCCCAGGTTGGGAGGTGGAGGGAGGACTGTTCATGCCATCTTTCAGGGAACCAGGATGACGGCGAGTCTATCGTTTTTAATATGTGCAGTACATGGATGCTCTGGTTATCAACATCCCAGGCGGTGGAAAGGGAAAATGTCTCTTGACGTTTTATACTCCAGGCCTGGAAAGAAAAGACATCAATCATTTCTGCATATTTGCCATTGGCTGGAACCCAGTCATGTGGCCCCAGCAGAAAGCAGAGGATCTTGGGAAATGTGGTCTAGCTGAGGAGGAGAATGTACCCTGATAGATGGCTAGCAGTCTCTACCACAGTTGCTGACGTTTAAAGCCCACAGATTTCACACACACACACACACACACACACACACACACCAATTTCTAACTTCCCCCAAAATGGAAAGACGTGAAAATTCTGGTCAGATTCCACATGACAACAATTTGATGGAGCCAAGCAGTAGCTCCCCTTTGGAAGGAGTATCCTATCTTTGGGTTGCTATCATCTTCACCGCTTCTATTTTTGTCCCAACCCTGGTCCGACTTCACTTCACCCTGGCATATCAACTCATGCTTGAAGGGATTATATAGTTAGAGGCCTTCTTAGCCAATGTAATTGGGACCAATATTTGTTTGGTTCATTAAAAAAACAACTAAAGCAGGAAATTAAAAAAAAAAAAGTTCTTTAGGCTTTCTATACTATCCTAAAGCATATTAATTTACTTTTTTTTGCTAGATTATAATCTTGCATCAAAGTCCTTTCTTTAAATACATGTTTACTGATAGAACTCAGAGCTATCTTTTTTCTATAAATCTCACACATAATATCATTCCTATAATGTTCAATTTTTTTAAGTAAAAGGAGAATTTAAGGGCATTTTGTGAAGCACCTTGAGGGAAGAATGCTTTAGATTTTGGTGCTTTTATGCCCATCATTCCCAGATGTCTCATTCACACCTAATTTTTAGTGACTCGTCTTTACTAAATTGTTCCAAAGTATTCAAGTTAGTTTTTATAGAGACAATAGCTTCTTTTTATTTTACGTTTCTATTTTATTGGGTGAAATAATATTTTGAAGAATCATGTAATTACAATAACATACATCTGTCATAAATAAGTTTGAAGATAAACACAACTGACTCTTGGTAAGTTTATTAATTCAGTTAAGGCTAAGTTGCTATTTTCACAGAAGGGTTCAAAAGCAGGCGAGTAGTTTAGGGTGGGTAAACAATAACCCTTAAAGTGTTTCCTTTTTTGTTTAGTTATAGGTGAGCTATGCTATACCTACGTTCAGTCCAAAAAGTAGGGGAGGAGAAAGGAGAGAGTCCAATGCAAACAGTATTGTATTTAAGGAGACAACCCTGAGGTTGTACTTGTCATTACTACTCACATTCTGTTGGCCCAGATCTGGTCACCTAGCCTTGGGTAGCTACAAGATGGCTGGAAAATGTAGTCCATAGCTGGCCACGTGTCCAGATAAAGGTGGAACTTCTAATACTGAAAGGAGAGGATGAATCTTGGCACTAGCAGTCTCCTCCCCCATAAACAAAGAAAGTAATTAGGGGAAATGGAAGTGAGTCTTGTGTACTAATGTATAAGTTAGCTTTTGCTGCCCAGCAAACTATCCCAAGCTTAGTTGTTTGAAACAACAAATATTTATTACTCCTCATGTTCGTTTGTTGAGTGCTTTTCCTGGTCTGGCTGGCTTAACTGGGGCTGCGTGATCTAGGATGGTCTCACTAAGATGACCTGTTTCTGATTCACATGGTCTCTCATCCCCCGATAGGCTGGCCCAGGCTTCTTTTTATAGGTATCTCAGAGGTGCATAAAGCAACAAAGGAGCAAGCTTCACAGGATAAGCAATTTTCAAGCCTCTGATTGCATATATTGCATATATTTGCTGAAGTCCCATTGACAAGGCAAGTCACATGGCCATCCCCATAATGCAAGGAGTAGAAAGATAGACACCATCTCATGATGGCAGAGGCAGCAATATCACATGGCAAAGAAGAGTACATATAGGGGAGGGAGGAATTTGTGATTGCTTTTGTAATTTACCACACCTAAGAAGCAATCTATTAACTTTGAGGGTTCAGTTTTTTTATAGAGAGTGTTGGTTACCCAGACTAGTCTGTTAAATGAAAATCAGACATCAGAGCTTCTATCTATTTGTTATGATATTTGCTCCTCAAAGGAGAAACAATTGCTTACCTCTACTCCTACTTAGAAATAGGGAAGGATTTTTTAGATAAGAACCCAAAAGTGCAAACCACAGTAAAAAGGTTGATAACTAGAATACATTGTGATTAAGCACTACTTTCATTAGAAACATAAATAACATGAAAAGCCAAGTACGGACTGATTGTCTATGTAGCATATTTAGCCAAAATGGGTTATATACACCAAAACTCCTGAATATCCATAAGAAAAAGATAAACAACTTGGTAGAAGTATGGAAAGAGTCATTTTTGGGAAGAGGAAACTCAGAGGCCAATAGACATATGAAAAAAGGCTCAACCTTATAAGACACTGAGGAAGTGCCAGTTGAACTCTGAATCAAATACCATTTCAACTCCTAAGATTGGCAAAAATTAAAAAGCCAGGCAATGAATGTTGTAAAGGATATGAAGCAATAAGAGCTCACGTATTTTGGACAGGAAATAGTATAAATAGTTTGGAAAATGATTTGGCACTACTTTGTAGAGTAAAAATGTTCATATCCTATGACCCAGAAAATTACTCCTAGATAAATAGAGTAATTTCTACCCATGTGCACCAGGACACATGTACGATAATGTTCCCAGCAGAGCAGTGTATGTAAAAGTTAATGTTTGGAAACAACCTGAATGTTCATTGACATGAGAATAGATAAATATTTTTTTATCTTTTTCATGCCATGTCAATTATACAGCTGTGAAAGTCAATAAACAATAGCTACAAAATATATATGTAAAATAATCAGTAGACACAAGTATCAATGTGTGTGAAAAACATCTATTTCAACAGGATAAATATAGTGTGAGTACCTTTATAAAAAATTTCAAGCATGCAACCCACGCAAAAAACAATATATTGCTTAGGGATACATGTATATGTCATAAAAATGTTGAACAAAAAAACAGAATGATGAAGAAAAATTTCAGGATGATGGTCGGGGGGACAGGATAGGATACACGAGAGTGTGAATAGTACTGCAGTGTTTCATTGTATTGTTATTATTTATACCTTTCATGTACGTTATTGTATTCTTTGGTATTTATGTACAATTTATAGTTTTAAGAAAAAGGATGGTGGCTTGTGGGCTGATATTGCTTAGAGTTTTTAATCAGGACTTTTAAAAATATTTCACTAGGCATCCATTACTCCTGAGGGTCTGGGGATAAAATCAAATCCCCTTGTTTTAAGCACAGCGTGTCTTTGAATTCTTCAATAACTTAAAAAAAAATTGACTATTAATTTTGCATCCTACTCCATATTTCAATGATTATTTTAATACTAAAGCCATTACCCTAAACATTAGTAGAATTTAAGTTTTAAGGAAATGAATCATTTGATCCTATGGCTTTGGGGACTCCCTAGCAAACCATAGTGTATTTCACATGGCAAACATAGGTTTATTATACTATAAAACATGGCAGTATTTAAAATTTTAAATTCTGTGGTTGTTGTAGAACAACAAAGAAAGCAAAGTAGAGAGCCTTAAAAAGGAGAGACAAAAAATTACTCTAATCTTCAAGATATCAAAGAAAGACACTTACTTTGTCTGTAGTATTATCATGTCATGTATGACACAATATAATTGCTTGTTTCATGGGCTACATGCCCTCCTAGAATGTAAGCTTTTACTGTTCAGAGTTGTTCATTTTTCTATCCTTGTACCCCAGCAAAATGAGCAGCACACAAAATACAGGAACCCTCTTGGCTCTCTTAATAATTGCAAGTTATTAGATTGCAAGTTTGGCAGTAGAGGACACATCCTGGTGGAGGGAGGACCATGAGTGGCCCTTTCCTTTGAGATCTCACCGATCACAATTGCCATTTCCTTGCTGGCTTCAGGGAGCACCGCGGTCTCCTCAGCTTCTTCTGAAGTGAGTGGACATGGGCTTGTCCCTTGATACCACGCAAAGTGGCTAGTAGCCTTTAACAAAGTGAAGTGGATAGCAACAGAGTATAACCATTACTCAGAAAGTAAGTTACTTACTGGTTATTGTTGCTCTCCAGTCACCAGTCCAAATTTATACTTACTGCGTGGCCGAATTCTCATTCTCACTTTAATATGGCAGTGGCCATCTTTCTCCTACCACCCCATAATATGTTCAAGAATATCTAGATTCTAGGGTCAAGAGAATGTGGCTGCAGAAGTGAAAGGAATCCAGTGTATCCACTCTCTAAGTTCTGCCTTTGAAGTCATAATTTTCAGTATTATGATCTATATAATTTCCATTTAATAAAGGGACCACCCTCTCCCTTCAGGGGTAACAACTCCAACAGAACCGTCGCACAGGGACAAAAATATTTAGCATCAGTTCAAGAGACAGACCAATTAGGGGGATAGTAGGGGCTGGATGGAGCATGAGTGGCAGGGTTGGGGGCAGGGTGCATTTTCCGTCATTAGGAGGTGGCTTAATAAATGTTGGTCGAATATAAGAATTTTAAAGGGCCAGTGAAAATTCTTGGAGTACACTGCGATGATCAGAAGATACAAAAGAAAATTGAGAAATGAAAACATAGGAAGTAGAAAAGTAAGCAAACCAAATTTTAGAAAACAGAGTAATATTGAACAAACATATTTTTTTGCTGCCAATTTTTTTTGAACCGTAGTTGAGTGTAATTCTACTGATGGGGTGTGCCAGCCTTCTTATGGGGCCTTTTTCATGACCTAATGAAACAACACTGCAAACAGGAAGGCAGCTCACAATGTTTGCCAAGGGTGAGAGAGATTCTAGGCACACCAACTTGGATGTTTTTCAAGTTTGATGTGTATGTTTACTTTAGAAGTCTGAACACATGAACAATTAAGAGGGCATTCCTCAGATGCGGCCTGCTCGTGTCAAGTGGCTAGTGAAATGGGCACATTACTTTAAAAGATTTTCTTTTTTTTTTTTTTTTTGAAATAGGAAGGGGGAATTATAGAAAACCTGGGTAGAAGAATTATTCATTCACCCCACACACATTTATTGTGCATTTCTATATGAAATACTCTGCTGTGTTGTAGGGATACAAGGACTATTCAGACACAGTCCCCTATTCCTAGCAGCCTAGCATCTAATACAGATAAAAAGTAATATAGATTATGTAGGGTTAGTGTAAACATAAAGGACCTCAAAAGGGTTACAAAACAGCAAAAACAAAGGAAAACTATGGGAATGTGCTACAGTAAGATCTATCAAATCTGAATGGTAATTGTAAAATAGACATTAATGGACCTGAAGGTTAGAATAGCATAATTGACAATTATCTGTAAGAGATCGAAGAATTGGTACAAAACAGATGTCAGTGGAATAGGCTACGTAATAATTCCTGATTAAAACTGTGTAGAACTCTAGGGTTGTAGAGACAGCATCTTCCTAGAGAAGGGTACAAGGATCATAGCAAAGTGCATTTTCTGAATGTACTTTATGGAAGCAGGATCCAGAAAACTGAGACAATTGGAGATGGAGAGAGAAGGAAGAATGGGTAACCTGTAGTTGCTATGAGGGAAATCTTACAGTATTTTATCCTTCTTGGTATAAGGACTAACAAGGAATCATGATATTGGGGTAATGATTTCCTGGAACTATAGTAAAGTCCAAGTACAGAGAAGGGTGAAAGAGTCAAGAGAAGAACTAGTAAGCAGAGCAGAATGCTGGGAAAAAGTGAGGGTGAGACAGGTGAAGGGCAAACTACAAACATTTCAGAGTAAAACTTTTATGCAAGTTTGAACTGTAACGTCAGTGGACATGCTGTTTGCTTTGCTAGAGAAATGATTGTACCAACTTATGATTAATATATAAATAAATACTTTTTATAATTTCACTTTTAAAAGTTGAAATTGGAATGTGACACAATGTATTTGGGGTTAAATGTACATGTAGGGGATTATTATTATATCACTTTCATAGGGTCTTTTTTTTTTCCTCCTCATCTGAGGTAGAAAAAAATAAACCCAAAATTAATCTGTCGAAAAGTAATGAAAATACTAATTTATTCTATACACATTCATTAAATGCTTGTTATGTGTAAAACATTGTTCTGGCTTAGGAAACTACTATAATATTATGATACTTTAATTCTTGTTAAGCATTTTGATGTCTTTCATTTGTTTTTACTGTACAGCTAGTGCCTTTTATGAAGACAAGGACATACAATATACTAGTCACGTTAGCTAAGAGAAGTGTTTAATTCCCAGTAAAATTCTACCCAATTTCTTAGACTAAATAAAGTAAAAACTGTAGCCTTCCATGTGACAACCATACTACTTCATACTTTTAAACTTTTCAGGCCAGAAGGTGGTAGCAGGTAGAGCTAGTTTCCTACCAATAGCCATCTTTCTCTTCTTTCTTACTTAAAGAACCCCAATATAATCAGAGAAGTTATGTTCCCAGTTAAGAAACATTTCTCTCCTTAGACTCTTTTGTAATTAGAGTTGGTCATATAACCAGTGTTTACCATAAGAAGAAATCTACTGGTGGAAAAGGACTGACACTTCCATGATGTCTTTTACCCTTTGTTTTTCCCCCGATTCCTCCTGGGAATGTGGCCATAATGCATCGTTCATCTTGCAACCGTGAGGATGTGACAGCATTTGAACCAGAGCAGAGAGAAAGACAGCAGGATGGGTCTCTGGTGGCATCGTGGTGGCACCTGCTCTAGCCCTTCCACCTTGAGACTTCCGGGTTATGTGACAAAAATAAGTCCCTATTTGGCTTGGCCACTGTAGTCAGGTTTCCATTTCATGGAATTTCAGAGAGTCAGGGACAAAACAATAATTCTAGAGGAAGAAAGGAAAAAAAAAGAAAAGAAAAGATGGGACAAAATGCAGTACAGTAGAAAACTATCTTCTCATGCTCTAAAGTTGGTATCAACTTCTGTGAAGTAGTAAAGTAGTTCTACCTAATGAATTATAGCTCATTCAGTAAGTACTGCACCTCACTGATTCTAAGATGTACCTTTTTTCATATTTTTATCGCTGAAATTGGATGTTTTTCAATTGTTCTTGGCTAGGTAGCACTCCTATTGTGGATGTTATTGTTTGCACACATGCATAAGAACCAGCAGAATTAGTGTCAGTGGCTTGGAAGAAAATTCTGGACATGATGATAGAGCTCTCTTGTAAGAAATTCTGCCTCACCAAGGCTCTCAATGGCACAGATGATGCCATTGTGCAGAAAACATAGGCATTAACAATTCTCATACAAAACGTGATTTAAGAGAGTTGAACCTGAACTATGCAACAGTTTTTCAAATGCCTTAACCTACTTTTTGCTTATGTTTTCCCTCTTACAGAAGCATAAGAGGAATATATGATCTGGAATAAATCTAAATGTGCTCTTTTAGTATGTATAAAATTAAAATTCAAAGAGAGAAAAAAGTAAGGGTAATAATTTAATTTGCAGCTTTTTAGTCATTCTTAGTGGTACGTAAAATAATGGGATGTTTTACAAGATGCGATATCATAGATTTGGTGAAATACCATAAAGCTCTGCTCAGCCCGCAGTAATAGTCAGCCTTCATTTTCACAGCATGATGTTGTAATAGAACACAGGCCTTGGGGAACGAGAGGCCAAGGACTCATCCCAAAGTAACGTTTTGTGGGCTATGTGCAAAGTGCCTAGCTAGCAGAGTGCCTGGAAGTGACATTGCCTTAGAGGCTCATCCTATGAACTCCTCTGAACTCTGGTCTAAATCAAGATGCCAGATCCCAAACTTGACAGGTACACAATGTATATATTTGTAGGATGAAGTAATTTCTAAAAATTCAAATCAGTTTCATATATCATGCAGGTTTGTCTGGTACTTTTAACTTCTCTTCAAGTGTAATGTTTTCATATAACATATTTATACTTTTGCCTTCCAGAACTTTTGTATTTGAACTAAATTTTAGGAACTATACTGACTTTTCTCACGTAGAGGCAGGTTTTTATATGCTTATTTTAAAATGGAAGAATCTGAGGCGTCAAGAGATAAGTGACTTGCCTAAGGTCACAGAGCTGGTAAGTGGCATAATTAGGATTAGAATTCGTATTTATCTGTTTTAAAAGTCCACGTTCTTTATACTGTATTTAGTTAAAATAAGCCTCCCACTCACCAAATCACACCTAATAAAATACTGGAATCATAGAGTAAACTGCTAATAGAAGAAGCCAAATATCACAACCACGTTGTGCAAAGTTTAACTGTAAAAATTAAAAACAAACAAACAAAAAAACTAGTTTGTACTAGGCTGGCATTGCTTAGGAAAAAGAAGAGAAAAAAAGAAAAAGAAGGTGGAATGGGATAAAATTTCCTACACAATGAGCAGAGAATAAAAAAGTCATGGCTATGAATTTGGTCCCAGGACTCAAGGATGGACAAAGTATTGAGCTTTCTCTAGAGCTCAGAATCTTCTGAGTGACAGCTTTCATTTGTACCTAAAACTTTTATGTCTAAGGAGAGATTGATAGTAATCAGATGATGTTTGTGAGAGAGAAGGAAAAGCAAACAAGAAATCATTTCAATGTGCCAGGTATCCTTTATACTTCCTGTGCTTTTCACTTCCGGCGTGTGCTTTCTGTTATTACATCTCTCACTAGTGTGATAGAGACATGTCGCTAACTCAGTTCATCTTGTTCCCAGAATCCGAGGGGATAAACAGAACCAGTTTTGCTATTTTTGTCACATAAATATCTTATGAGGAATCTGCTAGCAAACTGCCCCGCGTGGAGCCAGGCTGGGGCGGGGGGGGGGGGCGGTGGGCAGGCCGGGGAGGAGGGGGATTGCCAGCTGGGCTGGCCCTCCCTGGCTCAGGGATTCTCGAGACTGGATGCCATCTTGAGGCAACTCCTGTTCAGGCTGCGCGTACAACGCAGGGCTGCTAAGTGGCACCGACTATGGGACTTGGAAAGTACCCTCAGCCCCACAGTAGACAGATGGTATTTCTTCTGCATTTGTGCGGAAGGGGTGGGGGCGTGGTGGTAACAATAAGCAGCAGTAGCCACTTGACAGGATCCCTGCTGCCAAGAATTTGCATGACGAGCACTGGCTGCCATCTGGAGAACTTCAGCTCATTGAGGAAGAATCAGCATCTCAGCCTCACAGTTCTCTTTGCCCCAGTCTGTGCTGAGGATCTCTCTTCCCAGGGGAGGAAGAGAGCAGAAGACGAATCCGGCAGATGAACCTGGCCTGGCGGAGGCAGGCGGAGCCATTCCTTAGGGAAGTCCGGGAGAGCTGGGCATGGTGCTCTAATCCAGCGGATGTACGGACGGGGCTGGCTCTTCAGAGTGGATTAGGTCAGCGGAGTCCGTCACCTTTTGAACTGGGGTTTGTTTATATGCCGGTAGTTGGTGGAGGAAATGTGGAACTGGGAGGGAGAAAACTCAAACAAGAACCCCCTTTCCCATGACCTCCAGCGTGGAGTTCAATGAGGCAAAAGACTGACCATACACCCCAGGGATCGCATCGCAGACCACTGTGCTATTGTATGATAAACACATGTGTGGGCCATTTAAACACATAACAGGTTTCCAGCTGCTAAGATGTTGCGTGTTTAAAGCAAAACGTATTTTTCAAAGTGTGAAAAAAATTCCACTTAATATTAGTTCTACTGTTAACATGCTTTCCTTCCTTCCTTCCTTCCTTGTTAATTATCTGGGAACCTTATGGTTATGGTATTTTTTCTCTAACGTTTTTTCTCTAAAAAATAAATTTTTTCTCTAAAAAGTATTTTTGTCTCCAAAATGTCTCTAATTGATATTTTAAATTTACTAGGATCAAATGGTATCTGAAAGGAAACATTTTATTGGTAGATTATACCCTATAAGGCCTATATTTAACACATAAAACCACATAGCTTTATGTCTTCTCAGAATTTCTAGCCTCAAACAACACCAAGGGAATTTCTCACTGGAAAAAAGACATGGACTCATGTATATTAATTATGGACTAATCAGATAAGTGGAAGTAATGCCACATTTACCACTGATGCTCTGTGAGATTTGCGAAGGGGGAGGTTGTATTATGTTTGTCTTCAGTACCCTAGCACCTAGCACCATTCCTGCCTTGGAGGAGAGTCTGTGTCTGTTTCTGCTTTGGGAGTTACAAGGAATTGAGTTACAAATTAATGGCATATTTCAGCCCAAAGGAGGATTTACTGGAAAGGTTCTGAGCCTTTAGGTTCACCTCTAAATGGTGAACAGCCAAGACTAGAAAGAAAGGGCCAGCACCCGGGCTGCAGGAATATGTAGACTGCTTTGGTGATAAGTATGCCCACATTCTGGTGAACCTCCAGCCTCTGTATCTAAATTTCAGATTCTCTGAAGGTGTGGATTTTGATGGGCCCAGCTTGGGTGTGTGTCAGGTGATCACTCTGGACCAATCAGAGAGGGGAGGAAGCTGGCAGGTGCAAGTAGTATAATAGTGCTGTTGGAGCCTGACTGTGGGTATCACAGGCAGCTTCCACCCAAAGGGGAGGACATGTCTCTATATCATGTGCCAACAGTACTGTGCAGTCACTGGGGGAGTCGCCTAGCAGTATCAGGGATGAGGCACGCTGGCTGACTATCTATTGCTGAGAACTTAAGCTCAATGCTCTGTTTGCCAAAACTTAAAATTTAAATTACTTAAAACTTTTAAGTGTATTTCCCTATCTTATTTGATAACATTATTGAAGTAATTTACTGTGTCAATGATTCAGAGTAATAATTATGCATGTTAATTATTATATAGCATTGTAATGTGATGATTCTCTCAAGAACCACTGAGGGCTAGGAAAGGCAGGCCTGGGACTAGGGTGAGGAGAGGGAGGCACCTAGGATGTAATATTTAAGGAAGGGAGGGTGGGATGAATTGGGAGATTAGGTTTGACATAAATACACTGCCATGTGTAAAATAGATAGCTAGTGGGAACCTGCTGTATAGCACAGGGAGCTCAGCTCAGTGCTCTGTGATGACCTAGTTGGGTGGGAGCGGGGGGGAGGGAGGTCCCAGAGGGAGGGGATGTGCGTATGCATATGGCTGATTCACTTCGCTGTGCGGCCAAAATTAACACAACATTGTAAAGCAATTATACTCCAATAATAATTAAGAAAAAAAAAAAAAAGGAGGCACTCAGTCCAGCATTAGAGTGAGTTAAGAGTATTTCCTCAAATGTTACATCCTAGATGCCTCACTTGCTGTGCCCTACTCTGGGCCCTGGTCAGAAGGTATATTTAACGTTAAACAAAAAAGGCTTCACGTTATTCACCTAAGTAGTTTTGTCATCTGTTGCTTCTGAAGAAACCATTGTTTTGTAGGGCCCTCATTACAATCATTCTCACTTCTCCCCCCATTCAAACTTTTCTAATTTTCTTTTGTTTGCTGTAAGCATGGTGTCCTAAGAGCCCTTTATCCCCACCCCACCACTAATCTAGGGCAATCCTGATTTAAAAATTCCATCCTGTGGTTCCATTGTCATACCCATCATGAATGTAAATGTAATATGCCTATGTACATGAGTATTCAAACCAATTTGAAACTTTCATAAAAGGGTCATTTTGAAATAATACTAAATGAGTAATCATTATGTGCAAATGTATTGAGATAAACACATTTCCTGTTAGAACATGTGTCCTGATTTTTAGATTTGAAAATTCAGCAATTATAACCATAATCTAGGGAGAACAAAAGATTTAAAGGAGAAAGCAGACAACTACAATAGTAAAATTGCGTACTACACTTTAAATAAAGCTCTGAGACAACACAGTTTTTGTGTGAGTCCTTGAGGGTGATTATAGTTCTGACCTGTAGAGAAATAGCTCATGACATTTGTGACAGATTCTAACCTTATTTCTAGGCTCTATGTGACCATTAAGAGCCTAATGCTGAGTATAAGAGGTGATTCCCAGACAAAGGTAATGTGATGGTGTTACAGAATATCATTAACCTGGAGGGGAAGCCAAGACTCAGGTTATTTTCCTGGCTCTACCCTAACTTGCTAGATTACCTTAGATAAGTCACTTACTGTCTCAGACACACAGTTTTCAGGTGTATAATTGGACTAGACAATTTTGAAGTCCCCTTTAGATGTAATATTTTCTATTTTCATTATTTCAAAAAAAGCTGACTGTTTTAATGTAAAACTTGAAAAACATTTCTACTGTTTCAGGTGATCTACATACAGCAGTGAAATAATTTTAAGGGTTTTCTTTGAGTGCTCACATGGTATTTATCACAAGAACAAAATGCTATGCCTATGTGACCTGTGATTATAGCTCTGAGTCATTCCAGTGGTATGGCAGTTTTAGGTTTTTTCCTGTACCTATACACCGTTTGTTCAACTTAGGAAAATTGGATTTAAAAAAATTAACCAGTGGGTAGTTTGTCTCCAAAACACTAGGCAATGAACTAGCTCAATCTGAGGATAGAATTAAAATGTCAGTGTGTTCTGGTATTATAGAGAACTAGTCTTTAATAAAAAAACAAACCAGACGTCTAGTTTGGTTCTTGCTTGTTTTTGTATCTTTTACTCTATCAGTGTAATTATTCTTTTAGGGGATATGCTATTGGTTCAACTGTGTCCCCCTAAAAAAATATGTTGGTATCCTAACGCTAGTACCTCAGAATGTGATGCTATTTGTAGATAGGGTCTTTACAAAGGTAATCAAATTAAAATAAAGTCTTTATGGTGGGCCCTAATCCAATATGATTGATGTCTTTATAGAAAGGGGAAATTTGAACACAGACAGGCACACAGGGAAAATGCCATGTGAAGATGAAGGCAGTGATCTAGATTGGGGTAATGCTTCTCTGAGCCAAGGAATTCCAGAGATTGCCAGCAAACCACCAGAATTTAGGCAAGAGGCATGGAACAGATTCTTCCTGTCTGCCCTCAGAAGGAACCAACCCTGCCAACACCTTGATATTGGACTTCCAGCTTCCAGATCTGTGAGACAATAAATTTCTGTTGTTTAAGCCACCCAGTTTGTGGTATCTTGCCTAGCAAACTAATACAGATACCTATTAGAACAATGTCTGAATAAAAACCCCTTATTAACTTCAATGTTGGTTTTGAACACACACCTTCACATGCACAAACGTTCTAAAATTACACGTGTATTTTTTAGATATCACAGTGAAACAAAAAATGTGCTCTAAAGGGGGCCCCATAGAATTTGTACTCTATACACATATTCACTAGTAGCTTGGAAACCTAATTGCTTTCTGAACCTCATTTATTTAGTAACCTCATTTATTGATTACCATTGGAATAATTTTCAGAATCATCTTGTTACTCAGAAGAACAAAGAAAGGGACTTCCCTGGTGGCACAGTGGTTAAGAATCCGCTTGCCAATGCAGGGGACACGGGTTCACGCCCTGGTCCTGGAAGATCCCACATGCCGCGGAGCAACTAAGCCCGTGCGCCACAACTACTGAGCCTGCGCTCTAGAGCCCACGAACCACAACTACTGAGTCCGTGTGCCAAAACTACTGAAGCCCCCGCGCCTAGAGCCCGTGCTCCACAACAAGAGAAGCCACCACAATGAGAAGCCCGCGCACCGCAACGAAGAGTAGCCCCCGGTCGCCGCAACTAGAGAAAGCCCGCGCACAGCAACAAAGACCCAACGCAGCCAAAAATAAATAAATAAATAAATTTATATTAAAAAAAAAAAAGGAACAAAGAAAATTAGGAATTTAGTCTAGAGCATTTATGAACTATTACTAGGCAAAAATTTTCTATAACAAAGAGTGTTCCCATCACCCCAAAGAAAAAATAGTGTCATGCCATTAGTGAGTTTATGGGATATAAGAGCATTCATATCTTTATTTCTCTAGGAAATATTGATAAACTATCCTTAAAAATTGTTGCTTTCTTCTTTATAATCTCATGAAAAAGAAAATTGTATAACCTCCCTTGTTTTCTCTTCCAGCATTTTAGAGTCCCCTAAAGGAAGATAATTCTTTCTAATATCTAAGTAAAATCCCCCTTTTTTTTAGGATTTATGCTTGAACTTTTTTACATACAGTAAGAAATAAAGAGCCGATTACTGAAACTACCACATATTATATCATGGAGGTAATGAATATGGAAATCAAAGATATAATATTTTTAGTTACTTCTATTTGCTTTGCCAGTTTTAAAGTAAGATTATATGCTTATAGAAATGTTTTCCTTTCTGCCTCACTAGGCTGTATTTTTTTTCCTCTTTGATGTACAGGGAGAAGAAATAGGGCAATTTAAATATATCTTCTGAGCCAAGGAAGTTAGCAAGAAATAATCACAATTTTTAGGAAAAATAAGAAAAGGTAACAGTGTTGGATTACATTATATTTGGATTCTGTTAATTACCGCTAGCAGTCCACAAGCTGTTGCAAAAGTCCCCTGGAGATTATTTCCAATCTATTTATGGAATCTTTAGAGAAGAAGCTATGAGAATGTCTTTTTATGCTATTCTCTTTAAAAGACTTTCATTTTCAATAGCTCACAATTAGTTGTCTGGAATGAGGATGTATATTAGGCTAAATATGCAGGGGTCATAATCTTCTGACCCACTTCCTTCTTCATGTCCAGATACATTTGAAGAGAATTCTTTCCAGATTCTGTTTGTCTGTTGTATTAACTTACAATGACATCTTTTCAACTGTCTTGGTCTTAAAAGTGTCTTGTAGCTTTAAAGTAGTGATTTCCTATTTGAAGGGATCCATTAACATGCCTAGAAGAATGTGGGTACATTGGAAATGCTACGCCACAGTGGTGAATACCTTATGGAGAAAGCTTAGAACTGAGATGAGTAGACAGATTAAAGATGGGAGAAAATTAATGCTGAGAAAGGAGGTAGATTGTAAAGGGAAGCTGGGCATAGCCTTCTTGTAGAATGTACTCAGGCAGTTTTCTCTTTCTTCAGGTTACGATGGAAATTTTTGTCTTCTATATTAGAAAATCATAATTGATAATTTCATTTATTTACAGTTACTCTCTAAGTAAGAAAGAAATATTTGGTTTTATTCATCAGTTTCCACAGAGTAGAATTTCATACTTTCCTATTTTGGCACCATATGTCCATTTGAGAAGGGCGGGGCTTCCTTAATTCCCTAAAATGGGTTTTATGTATGCCAGAGGGCAGCATGTGACACTCGCCCATCTGGCATGCAAGTTGCCACTTGGCTGCCACCTGTGTTACCACCCAGGACCCTTGCCACTCTTCCCCCATCCAGTGCATTAGACTCTAAGTCCCCACAGCCCCTTGCTGGCTGCTGTCTCTTCTCCCATGACAGATGTCGGGGTAGGAAACACTTTGAGGGCCAAGCATTTGCTATTACCAGCATGGCAGAGACTCAGATCCTCCTCTACTGGCAAAATATAACAACATAAAATATGTTTGCCTCTAAGTTTACAATCACTTCCTTCTTTTCCCACAACCCCAATTCCCACCTTAATTTGACTCGTTGCTCTAACTTGGAGTGGGTCTGATTGGATTGACATTGTCCATTGTGCTTGCCATCCCCAGTTCTCACTAAAGAGATCTTTTGTGAGTCCTCCCTTGGGTGAGGAGGAGGACTGATTCATGCTGTCTTTAATCAGCTGAGCTTAGGTCCCCTCCTGAAATGCTCCTGGTCCTTGGACATGCACATCCCAGACCATTAAGTTTTTGCAGTCTGAATATGATTACCGAGCTAGTGGAAGTACCACAGAGGCCATCAGAACAGGAAAGAGGTGTGAATAGATTTGATCCCTTTAACGATGAGAGAACAGCTCTAGCATCATAAACTCGTACTATTTTCAGAGCAGGAAGTTATCTCAGAATCATTCATTTAACATATTTATAAATTAGAGAACCAAAAGTCCTATAGCTTGGGTGTGTTTTGTTTACACATTGCTGCTATTCCCATTAATTGATATTCTATAAAAACATACGTCATGAAATTTATCGTTATAAGTATTTGGGATTTATACTTATTGTTTATGCACATAACCTTTGAACCTGGGAAGTATTAGGAACAAAGCATTTCATTTGAACGAGACCTTTGAGTGCTAAGAGTCCTTCCTGGGCATGGGGTTGAGACACTTTACATACTGAGAAAATGTTTTTCTTCCACTATTTGAAAATCTATGGGAATATCTTTAGAAAACATCATTCAAATCCATAACTGTTCACTTATTCGATAGGTACTTATGGAATATTTATTGAAAACTGGCAGGCACTAGACTAGGTGCTAGGGATATGGTGAGGAACAAAGCAATTAAGATTCTAGATGCTAAGAATGAGTGGCTTGTATTTTTATTTAATGGGCAAGTGAATGTGGTCTTAAAACCATAAATTTAGTTTTTATTTTGTTTTGTTTGTGTGTTTGTTTTGGTTTTCTTTAATGTCACCATCACTACAAAGTGTTTGTTAGGTACAAAGTGTATTAGTTAAAATGCATTTGGCTGTAAGGGAAAGAAAAGTTAATTAAATTCAAACTAGCTTAAATAATAAAGGGAATTTTTTGGCTCAGTAACTTAAAAGTCCAGCTGGAAGGTGGGCTTCCAGCATGGTTTAATCAGGGCTCCAGGTCATTGCTCTGTGACTGTTCCAGCTCTATCCAACTCCATGCACGTATCGTGTTACTCCTTGAAAGGCTTCTCTTGTGGTTGCAAGATGAATACCAGGAGAAAACAAGGTTTGAATTTTCTCACTCATAAAAAGGAGAGAAGAAGAGTATCCTTATCTTAGGATTCCAAGCAAGATATTGAGATGACTCTTATTGAATTTGATTAGAGCATATGTGCACAACTGAACCAATTATTCTGGCTAGGGGAATAAAATATGTCGTTTGATTTAAACTAATCCAGGACCTAAAATTGGAGATGGGGTAGGATCGATTTCCCCCAAAGTAATTTAGCTGGAGGGAGAATAGGAGATACGTAAACCAAATCCGAGTGCTATTAAAAAGTGGGAAGTGGATAATGGATACCAATGAGAAAATCATCAAATATTTACTAGATAAATTTTGGGGTACTACATCAGGTTCTATGATCTTGCTGGTCACCACTCATGGATATTTATCTAACAAGCTCAAAATGAATTTACATTTTACATTGTTCAAAGCAATAAAGAAAAGAAAGTTAACAGGTTAAATATTCAACTCAGTAAGAAAAACTTTGATAAAACAAACCAAACAAAAAAGTACATTAAAGAAATTAATAAAGGTGAAAGCAGAAATTAATTACTGAGAACAGAATGACGTTCTTCCTTTTGTGGCCATAGCAAACTATTACTTTTAAACCAACTCTACACACTGAGAAAACTGAGATAAACTAACAAGAACAACAAAATCTGTTTGAAGACATTGAGGAGCTACCATGGTAGCAAGGGCTTGAGGGCCAGAATTCTGGAGAGAAGAAGAACACTAAGAGATGAACCCCATTTTGGGCACCACTTTTCATCTTAAGGCATTTGCCAGTTAGAAGCATAGGAGAAGGCCGAGAGGCTAGAAGTTTTGCAGAAAGTGGTATTTGAAAGGCTTCGAGGCTCAGCAGAATTTGGGGTGGTCTTATGGGGCTGGGGTGACCCAAGCTAGATTTGAGAGCCCACTAAAGAGGAGTTACTTGTAAATACCCAAGGCTTTCAACTGGGGCTCCCAAACAGTTACACGCTGGGAGTATGGGCTAACTGGCTAGCTCTCACAAGGGAAAAAAAAAAAAAAAAAAAATCCCAGTTTTGAGTCATTTCAATCAACTTTAATCAGTTAGGTTAAAGTGATAATCCTTTGCCTTAATTCACTGTCAGAAGCAAAAGTAAATCCTCTCTGGAGAAAGATGACATTGTCCAGAGTTCCAAATAATTTTTTATGTATGATGTCCAGAATCACATTAAAAAATTGCTGGTCATGTTGACCAAAAACCAAGAGAGAAAAATTAAAACAGACAATAAAATCAGACAACCACCTAATTGTCAACAGCAGGAGATTAAGTAAATTATGATGTAGCCATGACTGGATACTATGCCTTAAAATAATATTTTAATGGCATAAAAATATTAGCTATGTATTGATTAAAAAGTCACACCTCTGTAGACAGAAATGTACACGAAATGACAGAAAGGTTATAAACCAAAATCACAGCAGGAATGATTTAAGCAGTAGAGTTGCAGTTGATTTTCATTTTTTCCCTTGAGCCTTTCTGTAATTTCACATTTCCAAAATTTCCACAATAAACATAAACATGTCCTGTTTTTGTAACCAGAGAAATATTATTTTAAAAATTGTGCTTGAAGTAAGTAAGGCAAAAAGTGGAGGTTATTTCTTTTCAGGAGAGCTGGAAACTTTTTAATAGTTTCCAGCATTACATCTATGACTGGCAAAAACATATTATTTCCTTTCCCTCCTAAATTAAGCACTGCTTACATACTAGTTTTGTCCTCTTAATATCTAACATTTGATTAGAAGAGGGTCCAAGATGGCAGCATAGGAAGACCCTGAACTCACTTCCTCCCATGGACATACCAAATCTACAGCTATATATGGAATAACTCCTGCTGCAAGAGAACTGTATACTAGTTGAACAGTTCCCTCCACAGCAAGAGATAAAAAAGCCACAATGAGACAGGTAGGAGGGGCAGAGATGTAGTCTCTCCCCAAACCCTACCCCTGGCACAGCAACCCAGAACACGGAGGGATCTCACAGGTCTGGAGCATCTCCCTGAGCATGAGGGGTTTGTGCCTCACATTGGGTACTCCAGATCTTGGGACCTGAATGAAGAGATGAGGTCCCCAAAATATCTGGCTTTAGAAACCAACACGGTTGACATCCAGGGGATCTGGAGGGCTGTGGGGATCTGAGATACCCCTTTTGAGGGGCTCAGGTATGGACTTGCTCATCCTGGGGCCCAGTGAAAAGGCAACAGTTTGAGAAGTGACTATATTATATACGAAGGAGATTCATTTGCTTATCTTAAAGTACTTAACCACAAAGCAGTTGATACACAAAAGATAATGAGAAAGGAATCTGAACGTAACACTAAAGAAAGACATAAAATCACAAGGGAAGAAAGCAATAGAAGAAGAAAGGAACAGATAGGAACTACAGGATTGTAGAAACAAAGGAGCCATCACAGGAGAGTGGTGAAGGAAAGTTCCAGGTTGTCAGCTATACAGCTATGCAATGGGTTTGGAAGAGCAGTCCAGACTGTAGAGTGGGTGAAAGAGGTCTCAGGGGGAGAAATTTCCAGGAAAAAATATGGAACGGTGAGACTATCTGATGCATTTGACCGTGTGGAAAATAGTATTATGAAATACTCTCTGTGTTATGTTTACCCTCTTGAGACAAATTAGGTGTAGGTATATAGAAGCCTAAGTCAATGAAAAATTGAGACAATTATTAACTTCAAGAAATAATAAGAATACTACAGAAATGGAAACATAATCATATTACTCTACTTGGCTCAGCAGCAAACGATAATTACACAGTTATAATGAAGTACCTCCATTCAGGAATTTAGCCAAAACCTTCTGTAAACATTTACTGGGAAGATGGTGGGAATGGGAAGTGATTGTTAGTGTAAGGGGGTTGGTTTAGTGTGAAAGAGAAAAAATAAAAATATTTACACTAAATATCTTCAGTGTAAAAGATATCAAAATATCTTTTATCTGTAAAAGAGAAAAATATCTAATAATTGGAAGTCAGTAGATGATGTAGAATCATATTAATTGGAAATATAGGGGTAGAAGTCAGACAAAATGGCTAAGACATTCTTGCAAATATTTCCCTTGGGAAGTAGGACTTCGTGTGGAGGTGTACGGCAGTGATGCTGGTTTTCACTGTGTTTTCTGGAACTATTTGACTTTTCAAAACCATATATTTGAATTACTTTGATACAAATAAAAATCAGTAACTTTTTTAAGAGATCATTTGCTAGTGAGGGGCAAAGGAGTACGACAAAAGAAAACTAAGATCATTCACTTGTATTTCTAGGCACATCTCCAGAATTAAAAGAATGTAGTCTGCTCTAAGCTCTTTTAACATCAGAACTTTTGTGGTCTCTGCCTTACACCTGGATGTGGTCTTCAAATTCTGTAAACTTACCACTCTACCAGGTTATCTCAAAATCATTTGGAACATCAGTTGATGTAAAAGCAACTTGACTCCAGTTATTTCCTTGAAAAGATTTTCCTTTTCTACTCCTCTTGGCAATGAAGACTTGACTCTGGGCTTTCCCAGAACTGGCTTGGTGCTAAACAGTCCACCCAATCAACAAAAGTAAACATAAAGTGGCTTTCTGTTCCTCACGTTTCAAGACCTAATCTTTGCTGTGGCAGATTGTTGTTGATACTGTACCAGTGGATTGATAAACCTTTAGTGTGTGGCTTTGATTGGGGCAAAATGCAATCAGCTGTTGACATAGAAAATATGAATAAAAATGCAAAGGAAGATCTGGAGTATGTTAATGTGTGGGGTTGGTTTGGAGGATGGAGTGGGAGGAAAAGAGTTTGAGAGGAGACAATGGAGAGAGAATTGAGGGCACAAATGTATAAGCTCTGCAGCCTCCGATGTTTTACCTGACAGCCCTAACTTTGGAGCAAGCTTCTTCGAAATTTCTTTATACTTATGATAATGGGAAAGTAAAAAGAAAAGCATATCATTGTTTTTGACTTAGATTCTTATCCACAATGGAGAATACGATAGCTCATTTGCAAATCATTTGTTCTCATCTGAAGGGGCTCCCATTGTTAATGGCTTCCGGAGCTGAAACTGAATACTCTGGGATTTTACCCACGGCCACTTGCCCAGCTTGAGAGAGAGGCATAGGCTTGGCTTTGGACCCCAAGGCAAATGTTCTAGGAAAGCCTGCTTTGGTGCATTTTAAAAACCTCTCAACTATCGCTTCTCTTTCTCCTCAGTCCTTCTTGGTAGAATTCAGAACAGGTTGGAGCTCTGCTCCATTTTCTACCAGATAAATTACTGGAAGTTAAAGTGCAGTTAATAAAGGCAAATGACTAGGGAAGTACTAGCCACAGCCAAATTCTCCCAACTTTGTCAGCAAAGAAAAATTTGCAAGATATTTTAACAGCTTAATAGTCTAGGTCAGCTTCAGGTGGGAATGAGTGACCTCAGAAAGGACTTCTCATGATCATTAAGAATTAAGGAAACCAAATAATCATGTGACATTATTTAATTTGTGACCATCTTGAAAGTTTTCTTGGTAATCTGGGTTGCATCCAATCACTTGAAAATTTGATTTTAAAGAGTTAACATTCCACCAGTCAATTTTCTTTAAACCCTTATTTTTATACTCCTGACAAACAGTATAGTGGATACACTTAGTTGAGGAAACTTAAATATTTGTGTAATTATGTGTTTTGTTATTCCTCTTGGGTTGCTGACATAGCATTTCAAGTCTTTTAAGATCACATCATCTAAGAAGAACCAATAATATGTTCCAATCTCCATTCATCTTCTTAATAGCCACAGGCTATTCTACATCACCACTCAGATTTCTCCTCCAAGTACTAATGGTATTTGCTACCTAATGATCTGTGACACTAGAGCTGAGCTAATAACCACGAGGTGAAGAGCATTTGTCATATTTACTATAAAAGTATATGTCCTTTGTTTTAACCTCATTTTTCCTTAACTGTTAGGTTTTCCATGTTTGTTTCAAGTTCAAAAACAACATTGTATGTTGTTACACTGGTATATAAGCCTTAAAGTTACAATATTTTTTCCCCATATATAAAATGGGGGGGGGGGGTGAGTCGGTTTCAGCCCTGAAAGCACTGGTGAAAAGATATTAAATTGGTGATGTGCAAAGTTATTTTACTTTCCCCTTCTTATTCTCTCGCTTTCTTCCTCCCTCTCTCTAAGCATGTATGTATGCCTGTGCACATATATGTATGTGCATGTATGTATGCATACACATACATGCACATATAACTATTCCCTCTATTATGTCTTACACTATGTATGTCTGATAAAATGCAAAGAGATATAACGCTGGGAAACTATAGGGTCAAACACTAGAATTGCAAACCAACCCTTCTTTTCTCATTAGAAATTGTCAACCTTTTTTTCTTCCAAGGCAAATTCGTTTTGATTTTCCTTAATGTAAAAATGAATGGTTATCTACAGTCTTTTCATATTGGACTCAAATTTCCTCCCTCCTTGGCCTTATCTGGTTTCAACTCCTCTTTAGAATGAACATTGTATATTTTCTTAGTCCACAAATATAGACAAAGCTCCTACTCTTCTGATTTGCCCAAGGGCAATTGGGTCTGAGTCTGAGCAGCGCTGTAATGCATTTATATGAAAAGAGCATCCTTGGGTGAGTCACCGCACCTCCCACAGACCCCTGTGAAGCGCATGTAGTTTCAGAGCCCTGGTCAAAGGAGAGAGGCCAAATCTGGCCCTGTCTGAGCTCACTGTGAACCCTGAAAACATCAGTGCCTGGGGTTATTTTAAACTTCAGCATTTTAGTGTCTATTCTTTTTCACTACTGTGAGTAATTTAATGAGGGTTAGTTTTAACAGACTAACATATTAAAGAGTCTTTTGTATTTATGAATGAATTATTTAAAATATACTTCATCTTTAAAACAAGTAATTATCTTTTTTCTAAAGATAATTTCTAAAAACAGAGATTTAAGCGTACATTTTAACTTTTTGAATCTATAATGAGTACCATTCTGGAAACAAATACTTATTTCCAAAAAGAAAATATAATAAGCAAAACAAAAAATATTATTTATAGTTATTTTTTATTCACCCATTTGTTAAGAGTTCTTTCTGCAAGAATATTTATACCCTTGATGAATGGACTATTAAACCCAATTTTAAGTTGAAGTTTGTCCCTAAAATATGTATTTGGTTTAAGGGGATATTAACACTTATAACAGTAATTAATGTTTTCACTAAAAATATGCATCACTGTACTTTTCATCAATACAAATTGGAACCATAGTATTTTCCTCTATTAATGTAAAAATAACCATTCTGACTTTCTGTTATATGCAAGGCACTCTATTATTCATTTAGGTTTCAAAAAGCAAAGACTGCTATACCTGTAGTGGCATTTTAAAATAAATATGGTTCTAACTCTTAGAGTGCTGATGTTCTAATTTGGCACCATGAGAGTCCAGAGAAGTAAGAGACAATTGTGTTTGGCTTTGAAAAATGGAAAAATGTTTCAGGAAGTGGTAATAGAATGAGCTAAAGTATGGAAGGAAGAAACAGAAAGAGAGATGTTATGGACTGAATGATTATATTCCCCCCAAATTCATATGTTGAAACCCTAACCCCCGATGTGATGGTATTAGGAGGTGGGTCTTTGGGAGGTAATTAGGTTTAGATGGGATCATGATGGCAGGGCACTATGATAGGGGTAGTGACCTTCTAAGAAGAGAAAGAGACACCAGAGTTTCTTCTCTCCACTGTGGAGGACACAACAAGAATGCAGCTGTCTGCAAGCCAGGAAGAGGGTCCTCACCAAGAACTAAATGTGGCTACACCTTGATCTTGGACTCCCCAGCCTCCAGAACTGTGGGAAATAAATGTCTGTTGTTTAAGCCACCCAGTCTATGGTATTTTGTTATAGCAGCCTGAGCTGACTAAGATAAGAGCAATGAGACAGATTTGACTCAAGTGGATAGTTTAAGTTGAGGATTATGTTGCTTGTCTATTGCGATGTAATAATATTAGCACAAACATGGTGGATTAAGACAACACACATTTATTATCTCACGGTTTCTGTGGCTCCAGATTTGAGGCACAGCTTAGCTGATACCTCTGCTTGAGTATCTCACAAGGCTGAAATCACTGCTGGCTGGGGCTGGGGGTCTTACTAAGGAAGGATCCGATTCTAACCTCAGGCGGTTATTGGTGGCATTTTGGTCTTTGTCGGCTGTCAGATTGAAGGCCTCAGTTATTTGCTGGCTGTTAGTGCTCAGCCCTTTGCCTTGCGGACTTTCCAAACATGGCTGCTTGCTTCCTAAAGCCAGGAATGAAGGGAGGATATCCTAGTAGGAAGGACATTACGATTTTATGTACTATAATCACATGTATGTAATTCTGTACATCCTGTCACCTTTGCTGTATTCTTTTGGTAAGATACAAACCACAGATCCCATCTACACTCAAGGGCAGGGATTACACAAGGGTGTAAATACCACAGGGCAATAATCAAGAGAGCCACTTTAGAGTCTGTGCACCACAAGGAACAAAGCAGAAAAAATCAGGAAATAAATAAGGGTCCTCTTTTTAATGAATAAATGGATAAACGTAAATGATTATCTTCATTTTGAGTAAAAAAAGTCCAATTTCCTATCTCTTACTGAATGAACTTTCAACTTGAACTTTCCACTGTGATATACAGGTTATTGACAGTACCCTGAATTTTTGAATAGATTGTGTCCAACTCTGGGTAGGCAATTTGGCAATTTGATAAGCAGTATTGATAAGTGTTTCCCCTCCCTGCTAGATTGTATGTGGTGCAGCCATGGGATGTTCTGCTAAATGGAGAGGAGGTGTGGTGAGGTTTTCGGAGATGATCTGGTGACTGGAGGGGAGAAGACCCATTTGGGGAAGGATTCACCACACATGCATCTGAGCCGTTTGATAGACATGAGGCCATATTTGGGGAGAGAATAATGAACAAATTACAGAATTATAGCAGGGGAGTGGCAGAGCCAAGAGGCCAAACCAAGCGGCTTAACCCCAGAGCCTGCACTCTTCACCACGCCCTTGACCCCCACCACCCAGGGCTTCTGAAGTGCCTGGGTTCTTGGTGAAAGGGAGATCTCAGAGGTCATTCAGTTCTAGCTCATCAACTTTCAGATAAGGAAGCTGAGGGGCCCACGGGGATTAAGTGTCAGCCTCAAATCATGAAATGGTCCTCTGGTACAGCCAGCACCAAAAGTTAAAACAGAAATCTAACTACTGCTTTAAAACTTCCTTGAATTATAATTCTTATTTTATAAGAGGAGGGCCCTCAGAGTAGCATTGATTTTCTCTTACGGTTTCTAAAGAAGAGGCAGCCTACATAGTTGAAAGGAACTGAACGTCTGAAGAATTCCTTCAGGCCTCTTCTGCTTGGGGTCTTAGGGTATAAAGTAATTCCGTTAAATCAATGTTTTAATAGCAGCAGCAGTAGCACATCCCTTGGAAAAAAGGGATACATATAAAGCATATCATTTCTCAGCCTTTTTATCTTCTTTATTCCTCTACCTCTTCAGGACAAACCCAATAGGGGGCTTTTGAAAGCAACATGGAATGAGGGCCTGGGAGAAGCTTAAATAAATCTAATCAAGCGCTATTGTCTGCTGACTTCAAAGGGAAGCCAAGTGTGAAGGACATTTGTGAAGATTCAGCAGGAAGAAGGCTTTAAGATATTTTATGACAGTTTGCTTGAGTATGTAGCACTTCTAAGTGTTAGGAGCATCTAATTAAGCCAGAAGAAGCGTTGGGGGAAAAATAGGTACTACCGGAATCTAAAGAGGTTCAGGTATGTTAGTAGTAATCAAATCAGGTTGATAGATTATCTGAAAACTCTGTGCACAGTGTTTCATATTCAAAACCATGACCTGATTACGTCTTCATTGATTTGAACCAATCAATCACTGTCTCATTACTGTTCATTTCCAGTCAGTCAACACGGTGAGAAGTTTGGGGGCAAAGACCAGATACAGAACAGAAGATGAAAGGCTTATGCAGGGAATACATATTTGAATTTTAGTGCAGCTGTTTGCTATTGAATCTTCCTTTCAGTCACAATGAGTTCATATCTACCTCCCTAGAGATGCTCTAACCATTAACCTCAGTGACCTCAAGTCCTTTACATATGCACACTGAGACCCAGGAAGGGTGTTGGCCACAGGTCCGGGTGACTGCAAAGTCAGAGCGTGGGCCCAGGTCTTTAATACTTTGTCCGTTGTGTCAAGGCTCTTAGTTCCCACCCTGGTTCATGTATATTGACTCACAAAGAAAAAAAAAAGTTAAAATGAGATGATCACATACACCTGAGCAGAGGAATGAACTTTAGTGAATATTTCATTTCCATCCAGGCATTGATCTTGAGCCTTAACATTCTGCAACTTCTCTAAAATTTAGGAGGCTGACTTGATGCCCTAAGACTTACTTATCGACTAAAATATATTTAGAAATCCTCAGATGAAAGGTGCTGTATAAAATTAATGTATTCTTATTGTAGAGCGGCTGCGTGGAGCCGGGTACGTGTATGGCTAGGATGTGTCTCACCTGTTTAGCCGGCAGCCAGGGTATTTGGGGGATATCACTTATACCTGTTGCAAAAGCAGGATCAGAGAGAGGGAGGCACTGGCACGGAGTCTTCTTAGAACAAGCCCCGGGGTAAGCCCAACCCAAGCTCTCCTCCCACTAATTGTAAGTTTTACTTTTTTTTGCCTTTTAGTAAATATCTTTGTTATACGATTATACCAACTTATCTGGTTACGGCACTTTATAGTTAAGAAAATGTTCGTATAGATTATTCCTTTAGAGAGTCTTAAAGTCTGTGAGATAGGCAGGTAGGTATTACCATCCTCTTTGGATGTATAAGCACCGACAGTTATTAGAAATACGCTGTCAGAAAATGACATTCCTTACTAGAGCGAGGTTGCTTCCCTAACTGAGCTTCAGCCCTGAGCAGCGGTAACATTGACGTCATCCCTCCTGGGGTGCGCTGGGGCCTCACTGATGAGTGGGAGATTGGCAGCTCTGGGAGGGTTACTGAGAGGAATTCAGGTTATCCTGGTCAGAAGTGCCAGGAAGTTAGATCTCTGCCTTTGGTTTTCTCACTGTGTGTTATGAGGTTTTATGGAAGAATTGCCTCATTCTTCTGGGCCTCAAGTCCATGCCTTAGCTCATCTAGGTGACTCCGTGCACTGGAGCAGAGGGAGACGGGCACCAGGGGCACCTTCCCAGGGCTGCCGTGGATGGTTCTGCAGGCTGCATACTACCCAACTTTAGGGGCACCATTCAAGTCGAAGATGTTATAGATGTTCACATTTCTTATGATATTGTTCTGACACACTGAAGGAAAATGTTGAGGAAAAGGTGTTTTTCTAATTTATACGAAAGATTAAGGCAAGTAGGGCCCTGAATCAGGAGAAATTTGTGGAAAAAGGTGAGAATGAAGCCAAAAAGAAGGATTATTAGAATTCTTCATTTCACAGTCGATTCACTTAGAAGGCAATTAATGAGAATACAATCCAATTTATGTCTAAGATCAAAAAGATGATCAGTACATTCTGCATATTATAGGTGTCCTATCAGATAACACTGTGAATACAGAAATTTCAGGCGCCAGGCCTAATTTTCCAAAATATTAGACTTAATTAGAAAATAAATCTACACAGCTTCAGATATCAAGCAATTTAGGGAAAGAGGAATTTTTCCCCACCTGTATTTCACAGGTGACTGAGAGATCTAGTTCTAAAGATTCTAGGTCATTGGAAGAACTTGCCCAAAGGATTATTTCCATTTTTCCCCAGCTCTGTAATCTCACTGAGTGACTACTCTCATACTCAATACCTCCTCAAATTATATCACAGTGAAAAATGAATCAATTCATAAAGGAGTAATGGTTTAAAATATTTTAGTTAGCTTGGATGGGATTTGATTGAACTGAAGCTTGCCTAGTAGGAGTTTGAAGTCAAAATTGAGTGCAAAGTTATAAATCAGAAAACCAAGGAGAGCCCAAAGTTACCAAGAATGAGAGTATCAAAAGAGGTAAAATAATGAGTTTTGCATGTTGAACACAATAATAAATAAATGCAACAAAAGAGCAGCCATCATGCATTTTCTCCAAAATTCTATGAAATTCCTATTTTCCAATTATATTTCCAATCAATTCCTTATATCATATGGAAAGAATTGAAGTATTTCTCAAAGAACTGTTATAGCTCTCATTTTTTATAACCACAGTAGCAAAAAAATTTTAATCTCTGACTTCAATTGCTTAATGAAACCTCTTGGTGAGGTCCCTCAAGCCAAATCTATCTTTTCCTTCTCAGTCTTGATATTGTTCTAACACCACTGACCACCTTCTCATCTTGGGTGCTCTTGGTTTCAAAGTTTCTGTGCTCTTTTCGCCATCCTCACACTTATTTCTCCTTTTGTTCATGCTTTTCTGGACTCTTCTAATTCCTTGTCTTATATTCTACAGAAATACATGCACGTATTTTTGCATGTACTGCCTGAGCATCTTTATCTGTGTTGACGTTTCTCCAGGTTTCTTTTTGGAACTCCTTTCCCATCCCTACATTGATGGTCATATCACTGTATTGTTTTGCTTGACTGGCCAACAATCAGTTTACCATCCATCCTGTGTTTCTTTCCCTCAGATGTTTCTGAAGTCCACTCCTGGCATCTTTTCATTCTACAGTCACAGAGACTCCAGCTTGCTGCCTTTAGCAACCTCCTTGCCAATTTCCTTGTCTTTAGTCTATCTTCATTTGAATGGCTGCATTCACACAAAAAATATCTTTTTCTTTATTTTATATGACCTCTTTTGTAGTAACTTCCACTAACTGGTCACATCAAATCTAAGTATCTTCTCAAGAGATTCTGGTCTTTCCATGGCCCTCTTCCTCCTAATCTCATTGCCCTCTGCTCTCTGTAAGGAATTATATATCCTGGTTCACCCAGGAGAGTCCTGGTTCATGCCTGTTGCTGCAGAGCAATGATTAATTGTGCCTTCTTACTCTCAAAAGTGTCCTGTTTAGATGTGAAACTATAGGGTCATCTTATCTTAATGGAACCTTTGTCATGACTGTGTCTGCTACACAAATCTACTTTGCAGTTCTCTATTTGGGTTGCCCTTGTGCTTGTCAGTAATGATACACACCATTCTTTGTGAAATTTTTTTTTCTCATGTTCTCCTTATCATGACTCACGTCTGTCAAACTGTGCTCAAGATCACATGTGGTAAAGCCTTTTCATTCCTTCTTCTAATCACCAGATTCTCTCCGGAAACCCTAATATATTTCCTCTCCAATAGCCCAATTCATTAAGGCTGCACTCCGCACTGAAGTGAGGGCCTGGAAATTCTACTTTCTCTTCTTATTAATGTGGCCGTGTAGAACCGGGGTCCATTTTTTTGTACCACCTAATGGTATAAATATTCAGGAGCCATTTTTGGATCCATGTCTTAATTTGTCATGTTACCTGGTATATTTCTCTATGAAATACTATAGATTATTATATCATTATAATATAGATCTGAGCTCTTTTATTTCATTTCCTCTGGAAAAGAGTCCTATACCTTCTACCGTTAAATAGTATCCCGGCTATAAAGATTTAAAACACAAAGTTGCAGTTTTGCCATTTCTAATAAATGATGTTAAAGTTTTTCCATGTACAGGTGGTCCCTGTCAAACTATGGTTTGACTTTACAATGGTGTAAACGTGATTCACCTTTAATAGAAACCATACTTCGAATTTTGAATTTTGATCTTCTCCCGGGCTAGCGATATGCAGTAGATACTCTCGTGATGCTGGGCAGTCGGCCTCGTGATCGCGAGGGTAAACAACCCACATATTTACAACCATTGTGTACCAATATAGTCAGTATGTTTTTTCCTTTCAGTACAGTATTAAATAAATTACATGAGATATTTAACACTTTAGTATAAAATAGGCTTTGTGTTAGGTGATACTGGCCCAGCTGTAGGCTAATTAACGTGAGTGTTCTGAGTACGTTTAAGGTAGGCTAGGCTAAGCTATGATGTTTGGTTAATTAGATGTATTAAATGCATTTTTTTGTCCCTCCCCACACGCAGCATGTGAGATCTTAGTTCCCTGACCAGGGATTGAACCCACACTCCCTGCAGTGGAAGTGTGGAGTCTTAACCACTGGACTGCCAGGGAAGTCTCTTAAATGCATTTTTTGACTTATGATATTTTCAGCTTGTAATGGGTTTATCAGGACCTAACCTCTTTGTAAGTCGAGGAAGACCGGTACGAAACTTATGGATTTTAGCACCTTTAGTTTTTGCACATTGGTTGAAAGTCAAACATGACCTGGAAGTGTTCTTGCTTCCCTCTTGGGTTCTTGCCTTTAACAAATAGAAAGGTTGCCAAGTATTCAGATAGGATCATACAGATTTATCATTATCTACAAAGTGTTTCAGTGGAATTCAGGACAAACGTTAGTCAGCATTAGGGAGGGACAAATGACTGAAATCAACGATTTCTGTCTCTTTTCTTGTTCCTAAAGGAATTCTGTTGGGCCTTATCAGAGCTGCTGAAAGAAAACAGCTGAGGATTGAGCCCAGTGAACTAATTTCCCCACATCCTTCAATAAGCAGTAGTTGGTGAAAAGGAATGTAAACATTCTTACAGTAAAAGGAGTTCAAAAAGAAGCCCTAAATCCTTAAAATTAATAAACCAGTAAACCAAAACATAAAACTGCACAACTATTTGCATGGCTGATAAGAAGAAAGAAGAGAATTTCAGATATCTTTTTGAAGAAAGGAACAATAGAAGGGTAGATTAAAAACTAAAACAATAGTTAATACTATACAATAGAAAAAACATAGACAGCACCAAATAAAAGAAAGTAAATATAAGCTTCTATTGACAGAGTGTGACTTTAAGAGGGATGATTCAAGTTGTTGACTTCCTTCACTACCTGATCCCTTATCTAGAACTTCTGCATTTTTTCCTTTTTTTTCTTTAAAATTATCTTGTACCTTTCACCTTTCCCTGTTCATCAGGGCGTTTAAGAAAACTTCATTTTCTGAGTTACTTATTCCTTACATGCTACAGCTATAGTTACATGTTTTTTTTGGTTGTTAGCACTTGCACTGAACTCTTAGCATCCCACCGCTGGTTTTTGTTTGTTTTTTAATAAAGTTATTCTTCACTTCACTAAGATGATACTACTGATTAGCCAGCAATATTAGGTACTTCAGGTTGTTTTCTGGAAGTGATGATGGGTTTACATTGCCTACTCATATTTTTCAGACATGGTTCCCTGGCAACTATGGGCATTAATTTAAGTGAGGGTTTTCCAGGGCGTGGGGGGCAGTTTAGGGTCATGGAATAGGAGAGTGATTTTGCAGCATATCAAAATCATGCAGGGAACTTAAAATCTTGATATCTAGGTCATATCACATACCAATTAAATCCAAATTTCTGGGTGAGGGAACTTGGGATCTAGTTTATGGTTGTTGTTTTACCTATGTTCATGCGGGATTTGGGCCTGTAGTTTTGTTTTCTTGTAATGTCTTTCTTTTTGTAAACAGCTTTATTGGATATCATTAACATACAGTAAGTTTTGACATATGTATTCCCTTATGAAACCATCACCACAGTCAAGATAATGAACATATCCCTATGTGTCCTTATGCCCCTTTGTAAACTCTTCTTCCTGCCCCTTTCTGCCATTCCAGGCAACCACCAATCTGTTTTCCGTCACTATAGATTAGTCTGCGTTTCCTATAATTCTATAGAAATAGAATCGTACAGTACATACTCTGTTAGGTCTGGCTTCTTTTACCAGAGAGAGGTTGCATGTATTAATTCCTTATTTTCTTTTTCCTATTGCTAAGTAGTATTCCATTTTATGGAAAAACCATAATTTGCTTATCAATTCATTTATTGATGGACATCTGAGTTGTAGCGATTTCAAATAAAGCTGCTATGAACAAGTCTTTATAGAGGAATAGGCTTTCATTTTTCTTGCATAAATGTCTAAGAGTAAAATGGTTGGGTCATATGATAAGTGGATGTTTAAGTTTTAAGAATCTGACAAACTGTTTTCCAAAGTGGCTGTATCATTTTACATTTTTATCAGCAGTATAAGATTTCTAGTTCCTTCACATCCTTGCCAACAATTGATATGGTCACTCTTTTCAAATTTTTAGTCATTTCTAATTGATTCATAGTGATGGCCCATTGTGCTTTTAATTTGTGCTTGCCTAATGACTAATGATACTGAGCATATTTTCATGTGCTTATTTGCTAATCATAAATATTCTTTGGTGGAGGGTCTGTTCATCTTTTAAAAAATTGGGTCATTTTTCCTCTTATTACTGAATCAATATAAACTGATTATATATGTGTACATCTATTTCTGGACTATATCGTGTTACATTGATCTATTTGCCTGTTTTTATGTCAATGCCACACGTCTTGATTACTATAGCTTTACAATAAGACTTTAAACCTGGTAGTGTAATTCCTTCATCTTTACTCTTATTTTTTCAAAAATTTTGACTATTCTAGGTCTTTTGAATTTTCATATAAATTTTATAGTCAGCTTGTCAAATTCGACAGGAAAAATAAGCCTATTTTGACTGCATTATGTTGAACATGTAGATCAAATTGGTATCTATATTAGTTCTAGTAGCTTTTTGGTAGATTCCACAGGATGTTCTACATAGAGATTGTGTTCTCTTTGAATAAAGACAGTTTTACTTCTTTCCATATTCTCCCAATATTGATGCCTTTGTCTCTTTTTTTCTTATCTTATTACACTAGCAAGAATCTTCAGGACAGTGTTAAATAGGAATAATGAAAGTGGATATCCTTGTCTTGTTTCTGATCTTAGGGGAAAAGCTTTCTGTCTTTTACCATTTAAATAAGATATTAACTGTAAATTTTTTGTAGATGCCTTATCTACAAAATAGGGAAAGTTTTAATTTCAAAATACTTTCCCTTTCGATGTTTCCTTTGTATCATGGATTATTAGAGTGTATTTGGTTTCCAAATATTTGGGGATTTTCCAGATTTTTTTCTCTTAGTCGTTTCTCATTTAACTACAGTCTGGGAATAGAACAGATTTTGTATGATTTGAATCCCTTCAAATTTATTGAGACTTGTTTTGTATGGTCTGTGTTAGTAAGTGGTCCATGGACACATTAAAAAAAAGTGAACATATTCTGTGTTCACTTTAAGAATCTATGAGTGAGGGAACCAAGCATCAGTGTTTTTTTTTTTTAATGCTCTGCAGATGATTTTAATGTGTAGCCAATGTTGAGAACTACCAGGCTAGACCAGTGGTTCTCAAATTTAGCATGTATCAGAATCACCAAAGGGACTTGTTAAAACACAGATGCTGAGTAATACTCACAGAATTTCTGATTCAATAGTTCTGAGATTGAGCCCAAGATTTTGCATTTCTAAAAATTTCCCAGGTGATACTGATAATACTATTTTACAACAACATTTTAAGAATGACTGGACTAGATTCTTGATATTCAAAGTATAGACCAGAGACCAGCAGCATAAGCATCACCTGTGAGCTTATTAGCAATGTTGAATCTCTGGCCCACTCCATATCTACTAACCGTAATCCGCATTTTAGTGAAATCCTCTGGTCATTCATATACACATTAAATTTGTGACTCACTGGACTAAAACACTGATTCTTTTTTTTTTTTTTTTTTTTTAATTTTTATTCTTGGCTGTGTTGGGTCTTTGTTTCCGTGCAAGGGCCTTCTCCAGTTGCGGCAAGCGGGGGCCACTCTTCATCGCGGTGCGCGGGCCTCTCACTGTCGCGGCCTCTCTTGTTGTGGAGCACAGGCTCCAGGCGCGCAGGCTCAGTAATTGTGGCTCACGGGCTTAGTTGCTTCGCGACATGTGGGATCTTCCCAGACCAGGGCCCGAACCCGTGTCCCCTGCATTAGCAGGCAGATTCTCAACCACTGCGCCACCAGGAAAGCCCTAGAACACTGATTCTTATTCTGATTCAGTAGGTTTGAAGGGGGGCCTGAGATTCTGCATTGCTAACAAGCACTCAGGAGATGTCATTGTTTTTGGTCTGTGATTCACACTAAGGTAGTGTTAAATAAGAAAAATTCAACTGAGTGAATTTTAAAGATCTAATTGGCTTTATTGAGCAAGGCATGAATTGGGCAGCATACCATCTAGTGAGCAGAAAAGAGCTCTGCCAAGCTGTAGAAAATGTTCTTAAAGGTGGAAAGGGGGTGGAAAAGGACAGTATTAGCAAAGAATGCATTGTTTCAGGCAAGGTCACCCTCCTAAGGGCCTGTTGGGTTGATAACCTCACTAGTGCTGGCCAGAAAATTTCAGGTCGACTGGTTCAAGGTTATATTCCTAGCGGGGTTGAGACTGTAATTAGGTATTAAGTCTTGGTTTGCTGATGTGGGGTTTAGCACAAGTGAGTCCATTTTGGGCCTGCTGTCTCCTTTTTAAGAGTAATAAGGGGCAAGAATATCTACTGAATGTAATGCAGTAAAAGGAAGATAACAAGAGCAATGATACAAAATCCCTCCTTACAAGAGTTTAAAATTTCATATAATCATGACTTGCTAGATAATGTAACATGGAAGTGATTAACTAATACATATAATTAGGTAGGAGGCTAATGAAGACTAAAGGAAAGTGATGTGGTGGGGGTGATATTATAGGTTTTGAGTTTATGCTAAAAGCAAATCTCATTTTAGTACATGTGAAGAAGTGGGCTATGTAAATAACTACGAGTTTGGGATTAGGCTCAGAAATTTAGAAGTATGAGAGTTCTAAGTTATGATGCTTCAAGGTGTGGCCAAGCTTGTCTAGGGCAGAGGAGAGATGCACTCAGTTGGAACTGAGAAGTTGGTAGAAGTTTGGGAACAGGTCATATCAATGACACATACACTGAAAGGATGAAGGTCGTGATAGCTGACGGACATGAGCCAGGTTCACAGATCACTTAGCAGGGATTTTCAATCCTGAGTACAAGTTAGAATAACCTGGGAGCTTAAAAAATTTCATCCACATGTCCATACTAACATAAATAAAATTAAATGACTAGTTAAACAAATGGGAGAAGGGATAGTATTCTCTTACAAAAGAATTCAATTAATAAGTGTGGGAGGAAAGAGGGAGATAGAAAATAACCATCTGAACACCACAGTAAGAATTGTTGCAGGCAAGATCCGTGGATACCTGCTGAAGTTAGTTGACTTGTTTGTGGAGAAAGAGGATATTTGCATAGACTCAGGGTGTTTTCTTCAAGAAATGTATTAATTACGAAAGTGAAACTAGCAGTATTACAGTGGGGACACCCAGCAGATACCACCTCAATCAAGTGACCAAGATTAACACCACCAGAAATAAGACATATCAACATAATGTACCTGCTAATATCATGTACTGAGAAGGGCAGACCACTTCTGTGGAATTCTGGCAAAAAGGAAAAACCTTAATCTAATAATCATAAAACAAAATGCTCCCAAATTGAGGTATATTCTACAAGTCAACTGGTCAGTACTCTTGAAAAATGTTAAGGTCATGAAAGACAAGGAAAGAATGGGAACTGTCACAGATCCGAGGAGGCTGAGGAGGCATGACAGCTAAATGCAATGTGGGATCCTGGATTGAATCCTGGAACAAATAAAGGACATTCCTGCAAAACTGGTAAATCTGATTCACATCTGTAGTTTGATTAAAGGTTTGGTACCGATATTCATTTCTTAGTTTTGAAAATTATACTACAGTTTTGTAAGAGGCTAACATTAGGTGAGGCTGTTCTACTTTTGCAATTTTATGTTTAAGTCTAAATTTATTTCAAGATAAAAAGCTAAAAAAGTGTTTTAAAAAATATGGATGCTTGAGTCCCATCACAGACCAATTAAATTAGGATTTCTGGGGTTAAGACTTGGAATTTTTTAAGACCTTCAATATGCCTCAGGATTGAGAACCACTGATTTAGGTTACCAAAACAGTAGTCCTTGGAAGGTTTAAAAAACCCTGGTATTCAGCTTTCTTTTATTTTTTATTTTTTTAAAATTTATTTATTTATTTTTGGCTGCGTTGCGTCTTCATTGCTGCACGCGGACTTTCTCTAGTTGTGGTGAGCGGGGGCTACTCTTCGTTGCGCTGCGCAGGCTTCTCATTGCGGTGGCTTTTCCTGTTGTGGAGCACGGGCTCTAGGTGCGCAGGCTTCAGTAGTTGTGGCACACGGGCTTCAGTAGTTGTGGCGCACGGATTTAGTTGCTCCGTGGCATGTGGGATCTTCCTGGACCAGGGCGTGAACCCATGTCCCCTGCATTGGCAGGTGGATTCTTAACCACTGCGCCACCAGGGAAGTCCCCAGCTTTCTTTTAAATGAGCAGTATGTACTTACACATTTTTTAAGGCTTCAGAAGCAATGCTTTTACTAGAAAAAGAAAGAATAAAATCATCAAACATTTGTTAAGCATCTTCTATGTTCTAGCCTTGGCAGATGAAACCATGACTAAAGCTCCATTCCTGCCACTGAGACAGTTTATAGTTCAGCAGGAGAGAGAGACAAGGAAACAAAGATGTTTGCAACCTGTTATATGTGAACCACATACAGGGCGAGTGGGACAGGAAACATGGGGTATGCTATTCCTTCTGGGTGAAAAGTGAGTTTTAGAAATGCCAAACCCTTAGATTCGAGGTTCCACTGGAAAGATCATGAATTCATCTTAGAGTTCCTCAAGTGCTTCTGGTCTGCCTGGGAAAAGGATAATGCAAAGCAAGATAACTTCAGAGCGTGGAAAAACAATAATGACTTGCGCATTGCCAAAGGGGTAGAGAAGCTTTTAATTGACCTTTGCATTGTCAGGAGCCTAGCAATTCATTATTTTATAGTTAGTAGAATGGAGCTCTATTTGGAAAATTTGTTTGAATTGATGGTGTCAAAATACTAACCAAGCCATGTCTTAGAACCAAATTCATTAGTTGAATTATTCAGAGACGTCTCAGTCCCAGTGAAACAGTGTCAAACCCATTAAAAAGTGTTTAATTTTCATCTATGCCATCCAGGTAAAAATAGACAAAATATCTGTGGACACCCCCAAACAAAACCAAAACCAGAAATGTTTGCTTTAAACTAAATAATTAAATCTTGTATTTTCAAATGCTTTACATTTCAGCCAAGATTTTTAAAGGGTAATGTAAGTTCAGAAGTTTTCTTTTGCGTGGTGGGCAGTTCGTAAGCAAAGAGGTGGAGGGATTATTTCATGATAATAGATGAACTGAAACGTGGCCGTTTTAGACAGGTCCTCAAATTCTTTGACATTCCTCCCATGGGGAGGTGGGATCTATGTCCTCTCCTGTGGAATCTGGGTTATCCGTAGTAACTAGCTTCTAAGCAACAGATTGCAGTGGAAGCAACACTGGGGAACTTCTGAAGCTTGCTCAGAAAAAGCCATGCAACTTCTGCCAGTTTTTCTTGGGAAGCTCACTCTGGGGGAAGTAGCTGCTGTGTAGTCCAACCCCGAGACTGCCGTGTGGGAGAAGCCACGTGCTGGCACTCTGGTTGTCCCCAGCTCAATGCTCAGCAGCAGCCAGTTGCCACTGCTGGCCTCGTGAGGGGGACATCTTGGATGGCCAGCCCAGTAGAGCCTTTGGTTGATCCCAGCCCACATCTCACTGCCACCTCCTGAGACACCCCAATTGAGAACCTCCCGGACAAGCCCTTCCTACATCTTTGATCCACAAAATACTGCCCCAAATAAAACAGTTGTTTTAAGGCACTAAGATTTGTAATCATTTGTGATGTAGTGAGGGTAACTAGAAGAGTATCAGAAAATTTATATGAAATCACCTACTGATTTATTTACTCATTTATGTATTTCTGGAACAATTTGTAGATTGGAAGGTTTTTACCAGTTAGGATCACACACAGTCCATAAAAATTGATTTACTCTACTGTCCAATTTTTGTCTAATTTTAAGCATGCATTCTAGACTTTACATGCATTTATCTAAAAACAGTCACTGATTAATTGTATTATTGGTGCGGAGGATTCATGGTTTATGCTCAGAAGGACAGCTGCTGCCAGGGAGGAAACAGGTTTCAATGGGCTGGAGACATAGGCCCCAGTTTTTCCGGCTCCAGCCACCTGTTTCCACCCAGTTAAAACAGCCTGTATGCAGAGATTTTGGAAGTAGTCATCAGGAAAGAAAATAAACTATACTCATTTTGAAAACTCAATTTTATGGAGAGAAAAAAATTTGGAGGCCCAATCTAGGGTATAGTCATGAAAGCAATTTTCAAATGATTTAGGATTTCTCAGTGGAGAATTTTTTATCCAAATGGTGAAACATTTGGCACTGCTGACTGCAGCAGGAATATGAAGCTGCTTTGAGAAAGGAGCTTGGTGAGGACTGATTTCATGAAGCTACGTTGTTGAAAGTGATGTAGTCTAAGTCACTATGCATATATGGCTTATAAACCTTCTGTTCTGGGGAGTAAGTCCTCCAAGCAAGTCACAGGGTATAAGGCTGCATAGAAAATCGAATGAATTCACTGTTGTATGAAAATGTCTCTGTAGCTGAGTTATTATAACTACTATACCCTATGAATTTAGAAACCGTACTAATTTTCTGAAACTTACAAACTCCTGCCTTTGTTATTTGTCCTTTTTTTCTTTACTCTAATTAAACTAATTAGAAAAAGTAAACTAAAAATAGGGGTATCTGGGAAAGGAGAAGGAAGAGGGAAGCTCAACCATTTACCTGAGAAAGAGAAAAAATAAGTTGTGAGATATATTATCGACTTAATTTTTAGTTAACACATAAGGGTTCTGAGGAGAATGTGGGTGCTTTATATTACTAGGTTTTCCAGTCTTTTTTTTTTTTTTTTGGGAGCGTTTCAAGTGTTTTGTCTTTTGAATCAGAATTCTTCAAGTTATGTAAATGATTTATTGAATGGGCGAATGGGTGGGACCTGAGAGGGTATAAATCAGGAAAACTTGTTTTCTCCTACTATCTTTTAGAGTTCCCTTCCCAGGAACCAGAGATCCCGTTGCTTTTATAGTTGCTTTTAGGTATTAGAACAGTCTTTTTTTTTTTTCTTTTTTTCCCAGCTATGAAAAATTTTAATTAAAAACAATTATGCTGGCACTAAATTCGGAGCAGTATCACTTCTCCCTAACTAAGGCCTAACCCAGGCGTGGCCTCTGCTTTCCCAGGCATCAGAGGAAAAGGAGCAAAGGCGCCCCTGCCTGATTGCTGTGCCCTAGTCCAGCTGCCAGCCCTCTTTATGGTGGACGCCCAATGCTTGCTTTCCTGCTAGGTGCACTGGTGGTTTCTTTGGGGAGGCCCCTCGGGGGGTGTCCACGCTGCAAATCCCTCACAGGTGAGGCTGCCTCTGGATCAGTTCTCTGAAACTTCCTCCTCTCCTGCTTCAGAGGTACACCCCTGTGGTTCCCTCCACCCTGTGGGCTGCCCTCTCCACTGGGATCTTTTCAAGATGGCTAGAGCCTGGGTCCCTCCTGCAACTTTCTCTTGGCCTAAAGGAAAACTCTGGAAGTGTAGGTTACCCCCCCACTGCTGCCCTCTTTCCTCACCCTCTGTTCTAGTTTCCTCCAGCCAGCCTCCCATCCTCAGACTTCTCTAAGGAGAGGCAGCCATCAGTCTCTCTCTTCATGTGTAGCCCCAAAGTCCTGGAGACACTTGTCAACATGTCAGGTTTTCCCCAGTCTTCTCTGAAGGACAAGCCCCCGAGATTCTGCAGCTCTGTACATATCCAGCTGGAAGCTGAGGTACCAGGCACTTAGAGAAGATAATTCCAATCTCTAAGAGAGTTTCTCTCAGGGCCCTTTTCTGTTAGCTTGAGGGTGTGTGTGTGTGTGTGTGTGTGTGTGTGTGTGTGTGTGTGTGTAGGAAAGGAAGCATCCCAACAGGAGGTGAGAGAAAACATTAAGCTCTCTTCATTCCTACCAATGCCTTTCAAGAAAAATCTCCTCTATTGCATCTTCAGCTCCTCCAGGCTGATGGACTCTGTAGTTGAAGAAAGCAGTTTGACCACTTCTTAGTTAAGTTCTGTGGGGATGTGTCTAGGACCTCTTTTTTTAAATGGGGAAGGGGATAATACTCAACTTTGGTCCTTAGATTTGAAACTTTCGGATGTGAAGCCAAACTTCTGAAACAATAGGAAAATCTTCATTCCGTATCTTGTTACGTTTGAACTTGGACATACTCTAAGAGCGATAGTGAACAACACAGTTGGAGGGCAATTCTCAGATTTCAGCTTTGGAATTATTTCTACATAATTGAAGCCCAGAGTAATCTATCCTCTACTTCCTTTTCTATGACCCTTTCACTGTGTGAATTCTGTGAGACTCTTCAGTTTATTGCCATAAGAATATGGCCCCTCCCTGCCTTGCCTTACCTTTTCTCTTTTTTTCCTAAATTCCTTCCATCCTCCCTCCCTTTTTCCTTCTTCCTCTTCTCCCTTCTACCCTATTTGTGTCCCATCTCTTTCTTCTCCAGTCTCTCTTTTCCTGATATTTTCTTCCAACAGCAACTGAAGTAGTTCAGGAAAGAGAAAGCAAGCTAGAGTGATATATAATACAGAGCTAAGAACAAACCAAATATAAAAACACATTCCCTAAAAGCCTACATAGTACGTACAAAAGGACCGTGAATCTGATACTAATTGGCATCCTAGCAGCCAAGAAGAAAGGGAACACTGCTTGATCACTTATATAACTTAGAGAGTCCATGACATAAGAAGAGGCTAATTGGACAGAAAAACCTTAACTATTGCTTGTAATAAGGACAGAGAGGAATTTCTCCTGAGGGTGTAAAGTTATGAACAAAAAACCCAACAAACGAGCTCTTAGTACACACAAGAATGAGTTTTGTGGGGCTACTTCATGGAGCACCCCTGGGTATGAGCGGATGGCATCTTGCCAAAGCTCTGTTTGGTGACACCAATTTGATGAGCCCTGGTCACTGCTCTGCCTCTTTTTGTCTGCTCGGTAGAGAAGCGTGTGACTTATAAAGCTCAGGACAGGAAGTGAAGGTAAACAGTGTAAGCAGCCTAGTTTGACCTAGTTCCACCTACATGGAATGTAAGCTTACTGAGGGTCGTACTCCTCCCAGAGAGGAAGCAAATACTGCCCAGAAAATTAATTGAGTTCCAGAGAAGATAAATTGTGTTAGTATGTTTTCATAGGCAGTTTTAATTAGCACCAGCACACTAGGGTAGTCAACATTCCCCGAGTCTGGCTGGCCTTCCTGGGCTGTGGAAAGGCCAGTTTCCAGCCTAGAGCATACAGCTTGCTAACATCTAATTCTGGACCTGAAAATGGTAGGAATATAAAACTACTGTTGCCCTACATTTGAGTCTAAAGAATATACTTTAAATTGGATAACATCAAGAAGACTTTCCAAGAAATAAAGTATGTTTTCTATGGCCGCTGTTAGACAAGAGCCAGTTTCTAAAATATTTTAGGTGTTTTGTTTGTTTTGTAAGTCTCCGTTGGATGTCCCAGAGCCCCGAATTCCTAAGGGCAGTATCTTTTTTTTTTTTAACTTTTTAAAAAAATTAATTAATTAATTAATTTATTTATTTATGACTGTGTTGGATCTTCGTTTCTGTGTGAGGGCCTTCTCTAGTTGTGGCAAGCGGGGGCCGCTCTTCATCGCGGTGCGCAGGCCTCTCATTATCGCGGCCCCTCCCGTTGCGGGGCACAGGCTCCAGACGCGCAGGCTCAGTAGTTGTGGCTCACGGGCCTGTTTGCTCCGCGGCATGTGGGATCTTCCCAGACCAGAGCTCGAACCCGTGTCCCCTGCATTGGCAGGCAGATTCTCAACCACTACACCACCAGGGAAGCCCCTAAGGGCAGTATCTTAATCTGACAATTCATTGGTGGTCCCTTTTTTCCTGGTGTTCTTGACCTGTTTCTTAATCTTTGTTGGAGAAGAGATTCTGACTCTTGGGCAGGGCTTTTCAAAACATCTGTGGCAAGGACCAGGGTATTCTACCCTCCCTTCCCATCTGTCATGGACTCCACCTTTTATAAAATCAGATGCAAATGACTAGAAAAATGATCATGTATTTGAATATCGTGGCAATGTCAAATTGTTAAAAACATTTCTGTATGCTCAGTCTCAGTTTCTGTGTCTCTCTCTTTGAGGGTTGGTAACAGTTTGTAGATGGGCTTACAGTGTCTGGGCTCTTCTTTGAGGAAGAAGCTCCGAGGTACCTGAGTATCTTCTGTACTCGGAGGTACAGCTCCGAGGTACCTGATGCCATTCAAAGTCAAATTCTAGTTGGTATGTGATCAAGCTGGGATGCTGTTTGGCTTAATATCTTCCGACAGTTTTAACGCACTTTCCTGTCCCTTTGAAAGGTATTTTGCTGACCTAGCAGATGAGAAGATGCAGGGCACCCACCTGGGCCAGTGCTGGCAATAGAATGGGCAGGGCTCAGTGCAAAATGAAAATACAGGACTCCTTATTCAGAAGTTATTAAGAATTTCACGACAGCGATGGCAGAGAATTAAATCAAGCTTCAGGGCGCTTCTGAGGGTAGGGCTCTGTGCAGTTGCAAAGGTCGCACGCCTATGATGCTGTGCCTGGCTGGGATCCTCAAATTGCTCCTATTGAACTTAATACCCGAGAGCAAGACGCCACGTGCCTGCACTGCCAGATGCTCTAGGAGGCATCCCTGTGAAACTCATTGTGGAGTCTTCTCAGGCCCACGTGGTACCAGTGTTCAAAGATGTTGCCACTGCTGCTGCTGTCACAGTTGTCCCTTGACATGTGTGCATATGACCTAAGAAAAACCGTGAACAGCAGTCCTTTTCACACTGCACTCAGGTGAAGCCAGGTGTGTGTTAGGGACTATTGTTAATGTAATGCCAGCTTCTTATTAACCCTTTAGAGGGCATTTACTTAAAACTGGCTTTCGGTTTTCTCTGGTTTCTGAATGCCAGGGCAACAAGGGTAAATAAAAATAATCACCTTGGTGGCAAGTGTCAGGATTATTCTTCGGGAACAAACTTTTTATTTTTTTTCCTTTCTTTATAAAAAGGTTAAGTGGCCCAGTAGAGTGTGATAAAGAGGCCCTAGGTTCTTTCGGAAGGTTCAGTCTGGAAGGTGAGAACAGAAAAAAAGGAAGGCCTTTTAGGTACACTGGTGTTTACCATTCAGTTTTAAGTTGTTTTAATAGCTGTAAGGCAGACTTGTTCCATCCTCTGTCTTAAACCTTTAATAAAGTCTGCTACATAAATGCTTTGTGTGACCTTTTTTTTCTTTTCTCTCTCTCTCTTTGTTTTTTTTTTTTTTTTTTTTGGTAAATCAGATAAAGAGGTTATTTCATTCAGGGTCTATGAGGTGCAAACCAGAAACAGCACCTGCAGGACAGGACAATATTAGGTCAGCAAAACTTAATGGACAAGAACTTGGGCTCTGGGGCCAAACTGCCTGGGCTTGGATCTTAGCAACAACACTTAACCAGCTCTGTTCATCTCGGGAAGTTATTATCTTCTCTGTGCTTCAGTTTCCTCTGATAATAGTAATAGTTCCCCTAAGGTCGTTGTGACTATTAAACAAGGTATGATCTGTACAGCTCAGAGAACAGTGCCCAGTTTGGTAAGTGTGTTAGCTATTACTATTAATCCATAAGCTACGTTAATTTGATGAGTACCGTAAGACTGTAAGTCCACTGGAAAGGCACAGAAATCTCAGGAGGGCATTGGGTCACGGGGGTTTAAAGCAGTCTGATCTGGATCTGAAGAGTCCAGGTAACAGCAGTGGCCATCTTGATGAGGCCATGCGCCCATCTGATGGTCCCGTCTTTGATCCCTACCATTCATTCTGCTGTCCCTGGTCTTCCCCCCTTCATTTCACCATCACTCCTTTTAGCTGTAGAAAATACCCTGTTTGGGTCTTCACAGCTAGGCTACATGACTTAATTTTATTTCCCTACGTAGTTTATTTCTTTAATGTGTCTTCACAACATTTCCCTTAGCTGTTCGGCACCACCTCCCCCTTCCCCAATAACGTGAGTACCTGTTTAAGAGCTCTGACGTTATTCACCTGCTCTCAACACCTTGTCCAGGAAGGCCGGTTCATCATCACTCTCACACTGCACCCCTGCCAAGGAGAGGACATCATCCGCGGCCTATGGTGCTAAACAGTAAGAAACCTGCGTGGAGCTGCCTCAGGGTCCACAGGTTACTAACAATGAAAGGCATATAAACACTTCCCCTCAATAAAGAATTTTAAGAGCAGTTGACAGAATCAAAGTTCACTTGTCCCAACATAGTTTTTTAATTATGCTCATGAACCATTTCATGAACTATGCTACCATATCATGGGAGCAATGATAATGATAAGAAGCTAATATTTATTGGGCACATATACGCCAGGCTTTGTTCTAAGTATTTTATACGTACTCACTCATTAATTATCATAGGAATCTTGTGAAGTAGGTATTGTTTTTCCATTTTTACAGACGATTGAACCCTTGATCCTTGGTCCCAAGTTTGTGAAAGAAAAGTGCTGGATCTCTGTGGTCCCTTTCAACTCAGAGTAAGAATGATCTGGCTAGGGAACGCAGTCACGTTGAAGTCTAAACCAATGGTCCTCGAACTTTGGTGTGCATCAGAATTACCTGGAGGGCTTGTTGAAAAACAGATTGTCAGGCTCCAGCACCAGAGTTTTTGATTCAGTGGGTCTGAGTAGTGCCTGAGAATTTATGTTTCTTTCAAATTCCTAGGTGATGCTGATGCTGTGTTGGGCTGAACCCAGAAATGTGAGGTTGTGACATCATTATTCAGGATGGGGGAGAACTAAGGCAGAATTCTATGGCTATGGGATCACCTCTCATATAAATAAGTAAGCTGCAAGGCCAGTTATATATGTACATATATACATATTTAAATATGTTTCTATTTATCCCACTGCAATGAGAAAAACATCTTTTACTTCTTTTAAAAGCTAGAGAGTACATTTATTTGTGTCATGCCAATCTACTTAAAAAAGAAAAAAAAACAACTATTTTTTAGGGCAATTTTAGGTTCACAGCAAAACTGAGTGGAAAGTTCAGAATTCCCATAAAACTGCTGCCCCCAACATGTGCACCTTCCCCTACCATCAACGTCCCTCACCAGAGTGGGATATTTGTTACTATTGATGAACCTATGTTGACACATCATTATCACCCACAGTCCATAGATTACATTCGGGTTCACTCTTGGTGTTGTACATTCTATAGGTTTTGATGAATGTATAATGATATGTATCCAAAATCCCACTTAAAAAAAAATTATTTTTAGCTATTACTAAGCAAACACATTTTCACACTTTGCTTTGCTTTTACGGAATATTCCTCGTAGTTTTCCTCAGAGGTAAAATAATATTCATTTCGCTGAAAGGATCCATCTGTTCCTTGACTCCTACTTCCCCACCTCCGCCCTCCCAACCACACACACTCACATACTTCTATTTTTTAGAAAGTTAAGGAAGGGGCAATAAAAATATCTTATTGGCTAATTTAATTTTTTTTCAAAGTTAGGAATTTCCCAGTAAAAGAAGCTCTGCTTCAGATTTCAATGGCAAATCAACCATGGGATTAACTGGATTAATGTAAAAAGCTTTCTCAAAAAGAAAAAGAAAATCCACTCATTTTCTTCTGAGTGAATGTGTCTGTGATTTCAATGACCCCAGCAGTGCAGTATGAAACAGCCAGCACACAAATGGATGGTAACAGCTGTACTGTAACACCAGGGAAGACAGTAATTGTACGTGCAGTGCACAGTTCTGAAAAGCTTGTCCATATGTGATTCCCTTTATTGTTGGTGGTAGGGATGTCCTTTCAACAATGCTTCACTTCAATATATTAGCAATATTTAAAAGGCACTGTGTTATGGTGGAAAGAACTGTATAGGTTTTTGATTCCATTGTGTTTGGGTTTGAATCTTGGCTCTAAAACTTGGGCAGGTTCTTCATTCTCTCAGAGACCATTGAAATGGTGGAGATGGAGGACAAAACCTATCTTCTCAGGTTACTGGGAAGCTTAGCAAAGGGCTATTAAAAATGCCAGTAAGTGAGTACTCATCATTTTTGCCAAAAGCACTACATTAAAACAACCATTCAAAATTCCACAAAGAAAATTATTCATAAGTCAATTCAGGCATTCATTCATTCATTCATTTTTTTTAAAATCAGTCATCAATTTTATACACATCAGTGTATACATGTCAATCCCAACATTCATTCATTTTTATTGAGCACTTGTGTAAGTGCTCCATGTGAGGCACCGAAGAGTATCAATGGCTCTTTTTTATTATTGCTTCCTTCTCCATAATGATCTCACTAGGCAAGATACCAACATGAACTATTTTAGATGGTTATAAAAATATAGGTATAGTATAATATTTTATTTACGTTTTTTTAAAAGTTAGAGAGAAATAAGAACCATCTCTAAATGTTAAAGTGATTTTATAGGGAAGTGAAATTATGTATGTCCTATGTTTTCTTCTTTATGTTTATTTACATTTTCTAAACACTTTTACAAGTTTAAATGATCTGCAGATAATAAAAAGGACAACAATTTTTATTAAAAATTTTCAAGAGTGTTTGGCTAATTCTGGGAATCATCATTACAATAATCATTAATTGGTTCCCACTGTGCGTTATAAATTGGAGGGCAGAGGGAGGAATAAGAAACAAAACCTGTGCTTAAGTGTCTTTTAACAAAGTTATAAAGGGTGGTGCTTCTTTTATATTTTTAATTGGGTCATGTTTTTAATAGGGTTATGTCATGAATCCGTTGTATTATTATTATTTTTGTTGCTTGCCACATCTAATTTGATCAATGATAACCTGCTATCTTTTCAATTTTCAAAAAGACAAAGGATAAAGCTAAAAGTTTAGAAATAAGGGACTATCAAAATAATGAGAAATAATAACACATAGCTTGCCTAGGAAAAGAAGAAATTCTCTTTAAAAAAAGATTTTAGAAACCTTCCTCAGGCTCCAAAGTTACATATATGTTTGCTCTCTTTGGGCAAAGAATTTTAAAACCTTAGTTTCATTTCAATTCTTTCTGATTCTGGTCTAACTATACCTCACACTGGCTCTAATTACCCAGGTTAATGTAAACACTGATAGGCTTGTCCTTTCTAAGAATATTTACCGTGTCACTGATAAAGTCATTTACCATGTCTGAGTGATTGTGGGAAGATATCCAAAGTAGACCAAAGATGAAATTGTGTTAGAGATCTCCACTATTACCAAATCTGTGACAAATGGAAGGTTGTCCTTTGTAGAAAGTATCTTTGCTGTTTCTGACAAGATGTCAGATGTCAGTTGCTCTGAGATCACAAACATAGAAACAACCTGAATTTAACAAAAACATTTTCTTAGGTGTAAACTAATTCAGCAGCCAGATTCACAGAATATTTCAGAATGTCGAGGTGCATCCGGGGATTGGGAAGCCTTGGCAGAGCTGCGGATTCTGAAGAAAAATGTCATAGTTGTGGCATTTAGCCACAGCGGGGATATTCCTACCTATTCATGATATTGGACACCTGAATTGCCTGCTTTGTCAGTGCTGCAAAGGCCTCAGAATTTATATTTGTAGTTTGAGAACTGAGAAGGCTTGATAGCAACTCATACTTTCTTCCCAGCATGAAACCAAATTATACTTCAAGGGCTTATACTAGCAAAAATGATTATTTCTTTTTCATCGTTGAGTCAGATCATTATCATAGCTGTCAGGCCTGAAGTGAAAAAAAATTTACATAAGGTATTATTACATTTTTTAAGAGGAAAACAAAATGTAATGAATACTATTTACTCACCAATTCCCTATCTTTGAAGAAAAATTTTATATGAAAGGTATGATTCTTATCAAATTAAAGTGGTTTTACTATGGATTTGATTAGTCAATTTTATAAAAGAGGAAAATATATTCCATGTAATGCATATATGCTTATGATTGGTAAAATGCAGTTTCATGTAAAATGGTCAGCAGGTGGTTAGTTAAGTCATTCATGGTGGACAGATGGGGATGGTATGGTGGACCTCCATGCCCTGGGCTCAGGGATGCAGTTGACAAGGGAGCAGTGATGGTTCTAACACTGGGTGCTGGACAAGCTCAAGGCCTACCTACCTCAATGCAATTTATTCCACACTTTCGAGGCTTTCTGAGCCAGGCTCCCACTTTATTGGATGTATAGCACCATGGAGGCAAACCTCTACCCTCAAGGGGTCCACAGTACAGTGGAGATAGTCAGGTATCAGCCCCCAATAGAGGCTACTGTGGGAGCCTTGAGTGGGGGGTGTTAATGTCCCTCAGCTGGTGGCCAGAGGTTTTGTTTTTGGTGTTTTGTTTTTTTGTTTTTAATAGAGAGGAGACTGAGGCTTAGAGAAGTCATATAAACAGGAAGTGACAACGTTGGGATTTGGAGCCCATGTCCTTTGCCCATACTATGTCAACTCCCTTGGGGGTGGGAAGGTCTTGCTGAGGCATTAGATGGAAGCAGTGGGACAGAGATTGATTGAAAAGATTTATAAGAGATAAGATGGGGTGACCGATTGAATGCTGAGTGTGACTTAAGGAATCAGTTGGGATGACTCTGGGGTGGAACTCTGGCTTGGGCAAGTAGGAAGATAGTGACACCAGTTACCAAGAAGGGGAAACAGTGGGTAAGAAATGGAGCAGGAAAGGTAGCGTTGTCACTTTTAGATCTGTTGTGTTCCTACTGCTTATGAGTCTAGCTGATACTTAAAGCCTACAGGAGAGGAGTGTGAACAGGCAGATGGGTTTTGGAAGTCTTTGGCACACAGTTGGTGGTTAAAACTGTGGCGGTGGTGTGTGAAGATGGCATTTCCCAGGGAGAATGTGTAGGGAAAAAAGTGGTTTGGAGCAAGGAACCTGAGAAACACAGGAATGGGAAGAGGAATGGCAGACAAAATTGAGTTAGAGGAGAAATGATCTATAGAAGAGATAGAGAACTAAAAGCACAGTGGTATAGAACTGAGGGACATTGGCTTCAAGAATGGTGATTGGTAATAAAGGCTCACAGTTGCCTGTTGTGTGCCGAGCGCTGTTCTAGACTCTCCAAGATTAGCTTCTTTTACCCTCACAACAACTCCATGAGGTAGGTACCATTATTGTCCCCAGATGAGAGCTGTAACTTGGCCAGGGTCACGTAGTTAGAAGACAGTAAAGCTGGGATTTGAACCCAGGCAGTCTGGTCCCAGAGCCCGTGTATTACGTTGCATTACACTGAGAGTTTGGCCTATTAAGTTTCCGGAGAAGCTATAAAATATCATGGTCTCTTTATTTTACTTTTAGCTTTTTATACTTACTTTTCCCTTTCCAGGTTAACCTTGAAATTCTTTTAAACCCAATGTCTCCTATGTAAACTGCTGAGGGAATAATTTGTTAGAGTACGCATTGCCTTGGGCAATGCTCTGATCTCCTGATTCTCCTGGGATAAACTCAAACGAGAGTTCTTAACATGGTGTCTGGTCCCTAATAAATGCTTGTTGAATGAAAACATGAAAGGGCCTCACCTGGACACCTACCTGTGGTGTTTTCAACACATTCCTTTAGCATCCAGACCACCGTACTGTACCTTACTGTGGTAGCCAGTCTCTAAGATGGCTTTAATGATCCTTGTCTCCTGGTATGCATGCCCTTCTGTAATCTCCTACCCTCGAGTATGAGCTGGACTTAAGTGTTTTGCTTCTAATAAATAGACCAAGGCAGATGTGAGGTTGTATGATTCAGAGATTAGGCCGTAAAAGGCAGCATAACATCACTCTTTCTGAGGGAAGCCATGTCATGAACTTGTCCCATGGAGAGGTATATACAGCAGAGAACTGAAGCCTCCTGCCGGCAGCCACGTGAGTGAACTTGGACGTGGATCCTCCAGCCACAGTCAGGTCTGTAGAGGTTGCAACCCCAGATGACACCTGAATTTGTGTGTGTGTATGTGGACGGCGCAGTGGGGCAACTGTCTGGGTTTTCCAGGGACTTTCCTAGTTTTAGCACTGAAATTCTTTATCCAGGGAAACTCCTCCGTCACAGGCAAACTGGGATGGTTGGTCACCCTAGCTTGATTGCAACTTTCCGAGACCCCCTGAACCACAACCTGTTAGCTAAGCCACTCTCAGATCCCTGACTTTCCAGTATCCCTGAGATACTAAATGTTTTCTGTGGTAATTTGTAACCAGCAATGGATAAGTAATTCACATACCACATCACACGCACCAAGAAGTCACATTCTTTCCTGACCAAAAGGATATTGGAAAATGCAAAGGATTAGGCTGTCATTTTCTACACCTCTGTTTAGGAGATTTCTCCAAATCCTACTTTCCTTTATGACAGAGAACATTTTGTTTTTCCTAGCACCTTAATTTTTGTTTCAACTGCTGTGGAGAAACATTAACAGAATGCCTTCTCACTGGAATAGTAGGAACGCTCTACATGAACATCGATGGAATTATTACCTGTGAACAACCCAAAGCAGCAAAGAAATGCTGAGGCCAAATAAAATATCAAGTGCTGATGAGTTTTCTTCTTTTACTGCTGCTTCACTGTGGCCACAGGAGAGCAGCCTGGAATAATGGTTTCGTGTTTGAGTTAGTTTTAGGCATCAATAAGATGTTTTATTTACAACATTTACAAGTGTGTTTATAGTTGAGAAACGGAAAAAAATATATACTCAGTTTTTGCTTAACAAGTAGATGAATTCAGGATTCCACAACGTAGTATGAAATTTCACTTCTCAGTACATGCAGTTTTTTACTGCTAGGTCTAAAACACTGTGGGTTATACATTGTTTTTTGTGGAGTTTGGGCTTCTGGGATATAAAATGATTTGGTGATCCTAAACTTTACAGATATGTCTAAATATTCTGAAGCTATAGCTTTTGTATTAGTGGTACCTATGCATTGTGTTACTGTAAAATATTAATCAATATCATATAACTGACTTTTCAAGCTCAGACCAAACACATTTTATTTCATCAAAAATACTATGTGCATGTACTTTTCTATTACTTCATTTCACCAGAGGGACAAAAGTAAACTCTCTTGTATGAACTTTGTTCCATATGAAATGTTGAGTCTTTAGAAATTGTTATCTGAGAAACTGTTAGGGTGCTCTTGATGGCTGAGCTTTTGGAGAAAGGGCCTGGGAAAAAAAGAGCAAGCTCAAGTCTTTCTGGTAGCTGAAGGAACACAGGAGCTTGGAGAGTTTGGGGATTGGGTTTCATGAAAGTACTTTGCACTTGATCTTAGACAACGGCTGAAAAGGATCACGAGGGTACTTTGAATGGAAGATACCGACTGGATGAGAGTAGAATATAAATCTCCAAATGCTAATATCGCAAATTAGAAAATAAACCAGGATAAGTAGAACAATCTAATGAGTTTTATCTTATCAGAATCAAATATTTAAGGTGATTAAATACTTTTAAAACTTAAATGAAAATCAGTGATATTTAACTTAAGATTTAACAAAACAAACATTATGCAGGTAAAGAATTAAATGCTTTTTGTCTATAAAGCTGGAAAACTTCCTGATAAAAAATATTCTTCCTCCTTCCAGTATCCTTGTTTGCCATCATTTCCCAAGCACAGGAAGTTAGATCTGGTCATCTACAGATTCTGCTGCATTTCTTTTGTCACTTTTTAAAGTTAAAACATCATTTTCTCAATTTTTCCCTTTCTATCATTTTTACACAGTAGGTAGTAATTATCTTACTTTGTTTTTACCTCTTAAAGCCTCTTGTGTTTTTTTTTTGTTTTTGTTGTTGTTTTTCAGATAGTTCTTCTGATAGTTCTTCTGTTGTCTAAGCTTCTTTGCTCTTGTCTTAAACAGTATTCACGTCCTATTCCCTGAAACTTGCAGTTTGCGCACACTTAATCACTCCCTGTGAAACCTGCCCACTGTGACCTTCATAGCCTCTGACCTGCAGCACCCAGATGCTTCCTGTGAGACAAAGCACAGGCGCTGAGTTATGAGTTACAGGAAGCACCGTTCTTTTTTTCTAGTTGAAAATGCTAAAATAGTGTAATAATGCACTATGTTACCTCTTGATTATTGGAAGGGTGGTTCCTATGCTTTTAGATTTTCCTCCTCTTTGGTGACCAACTTCCTAACCATTCACATCCATTGCCACCCCTGTATAGGGTCTGGATAGAAACTAGACATGCAGGTGATCTTGGTCCTGCTTGTTGGTGTCTCCAGTGAAAAATTCATGGAAGGACATGAATACTGTAGGCAACCTTTGATTGTGTCCTCTGTCAGAGGAAACATTACCCATTTTCCACAATGGGACCTATTTTAAAATTATTTTGAAATATTAAAATTACATTTTAATTTTTTAAAACATTAAATTATTTATTATTAAATTAAAAATATTTTAATATTTTTAAAATATTAAAATTATTTTGAAACGTAATTTGATGGCCACATTTAGATCTGCATGTGTCTGATATTCTGCAAGTCTTTAACACTTCAAGCAAGATCATGAGGCTGAACTGTTAAAAGGAAATGGTGATAAAATCATTTGCCACGCTCCCCTGCTCAGTCTCCTCTATACTAGAAAGAAATGACATCATATCTTAGGCTGATACAAGGCTTAAAGCACAGTCAGCAGGGAGCCAACCTGCTCTTTCACACTCATTCATTCAATAAATATTCACGAGAGCCAACACTTGTCAGGCCCAGTGTTAAAGACTAAGGACGAGTATGCAGGAGAGCTCTGCAAGACATTTCGAGGTCTTGGAGGAGAGAGATTCAGCTCCACCTGGAGTGTGGAGGGGTATTGCTGTCAGAAAAGCTTTAGAAACTTATATGTAGCTCATTCTCAAAGGATGAGTAGAAGCTAGGCAGGGAGGTGGTGTTGGTGGAGGTAAGGGGAGAAGAAGAGATAGGAATGGAGACAGCCTAAGCAAAGTATGAAGGCAAAAAATTGAATGCTATATGGGAAATGACAGACATTTCAAGGTTTCTGAAGTACAGAGAGTGAGATTGAATGGTGAAAAATTAAAGGTGTGAGGTTGCGTGACAAGAAATGAGGGCGTAGAGTTGGGCAAGGGGCCGTGCTCCATGTCAAGGACTTCATTCTGAGGAGCTAGGGCTCCGTTCAAAGACAGACATTTTAGACATAACTGTAGGGGTAGAGAAAATAAAACAAATGTAAACGAGGTGATAGAGGAGGTTGCCACAGTGTTTAAGTGGAGACAAGAGCCTTGGTTATAAAGTAGTAGTTGGGGTAATAAAAGGGATAGATTTTTAAAGTACTTTGAGTTAAATCATCAGGATTTTGTGATTTCACTGATTACATACGAAAATTAAGGTAGACGGCAAAGTCAGGAATGACACCTAGGTTTCTAGTTTAAATATTTGTTTGAACAGCAGTATTATACACTAAACAGAGAATATAGGGCAGGAATAAATTTAAGGGAAAATGATGATTTCAGCTCTGGATGTGTTGAGTTTGAAGTTTTGTTGTTTTTTCTGGTGGAGTTATCTAGCCTATAGTTCAGCATATGAATCTCAATCTCCACTGGGAGATCTGAACCAAGGATTTGAACTTAGAAGCCATTAGTAGGCATGTGGTTGTTAAAACACAGATGTAGATGAAACCACAGAGGGAGAGAACATAGATGGAGAACAGTGCAATAAAGCTCTGGGCCTGAGCAATACTGGATGTTTGTGCAGAGAAAACAGGCAAAAAGAAGACTCATAGAAACATAAGGAAAATCAGGGAAATGTGGTGGCACAGAGACCAAGGGAGTAGAGTTTTAAGAAGCCTGAGCTGATAAGAGAATTAAAACCAAGTTGCCTTCCACAGGTAAAGACTGAAAAATAGCCCCTGGAGATGGGAACTTAGAAGTTGCTTGTGACCTTCAGGGGAACAATGAGAGCAATTTCAGTCAAGTCATGGAGCAGATGTTAGATTTCACTGAGTTCTCAAGCAAATGGGAGTGCAGGTTTTGCTTTTGAGAAATTTGGAGCAGGGGTAAAAAATTTGAATGGTATACCAGGAGACAGAGTGGGACAAAAGGAGATTTTTCAAAAAAATGGTTATGGAAGAGTCTTGTACATGTTTAAAGAATATTGAAAGAGGAAGAAGCCAGAAACTCACCCAAGCCTCTGTGCCTCTGCTGTGCTGCCTGACCCTACGGTGCTTCACTGAGAGCAGAAATTCAGAAACCAGGACCTTGATAGAGCAGAATCTAGTTGATCCAGTTTTGCCAGCCAGAGACACTCACTGATGAAATATGTTGTCTTCCTGGTTAGCACATTGCTTAGGGGTGAGTTGGGCAATTAAATGAATTAGTTGAAGAGGTATGATCTAACTCCTTCATGTCTATAGAATGCTGCTGGCGTTTTAGGAAACAAAAATTACATGGAGATTTAGGAAGCAGAATGGGAAAATATATTAATGAAAAAAATAACAGCAATGTTTATCATGAAAGAATGAATTTTAAAAATTGAATGTGTTGTCTAAAATGAAAGTTTTTGCATTAAGTAACCTAACTTTGCCCCTTATTAACATAGATAATTGAGGGTTACTTGCTTCTACTCTTCTTTCCCCCTATTTTCAAAATAAAAATTCAACCTTATGACTCCCTCTAGGAGTCTACTTTCTTTCCTTTCTTTTATATAAAAGGGGGTTTATCCTTAAAATATATATATATATATATATATATATATATATATATATATATATATATATATATATATAGTGATTCTAGATACATCTAGGTGTCAAGCCTAGGCAACTAGAATGCAGAGGACATTGGGTAATGGGTGACCCATGTTTGGAGAGAGCCTTAAAAGGACTTGGGGGAAGAATGAGGCCATTTTCTTCCTTGCGAACAAGGCTAGTCATAATGCATCATTTTTTATTATGCTGCCTAGGCAGGCCTTTAGGTTTTTAAGGATATTCTTCCTGTCATATTGTTATGCAGAAATATCGCATTTTACCTGTGATAGATGCATTCCTGGAAACTGGTAAATAATATCTTATTCAAACACAGTAAAAGAGTTATTTAAAGAAATCCTATAGCAAATCTTTTCTTAAACCCAAGGGGCATTTTTCAGTGGATCTATTGAGGAGGTAGGCATTTTTGTGAATCAGGCTTTGTCACATGCGAGGCTGAAAGACACCTGCAGTAGACAAAGCCCCACCCCCACCATATACAGAAATCAGAGAACTGTAGTCAGAGTCACCTCTACGTTCACTTCAGTGGGTCAAGCTGTGATTAGCAGTAATAGGTCCTGAAGATCAGGGCTGAGGTCTCCTGAATCCAAGTGTAATCCCACTGAGCTACTGGAGGATAAAGAAAGCAGGATGCCCCCCAGAATGTTTGTAAGATGACTGAACTGGGGCCAATAGAGCCCAGAGGACAGATGATCCTCAGCCTGGATGCAGAAAATAAACAGCCGTAGCACAGAACAGTCGGAAGCACAGTCACTGAACAGCTCTTGGGCCAAAGGTTCAAGATGATCCCACAACACAAGCGGCTGAGTGGTAAGTAGGGACAGATTTTGCGAACATCAGGAATACCTGAAAAGAGAATTGACATAGTTCTTTGATTTTAGGATCTCTAAATGTCACTTTAATATGTATCTTAGTAGAGTTAGTTATCATATACTCTAACAGCTTCATTGCTAAATTTTATGAACACAATTACATTTCATCTGTCTGTGTTATCACCTCTGTATGAACTCCTTTTTTTCAGTTTTCCTAGCTGCCCCTCCTTTCCTCTTATTCTTAGCATTAGCATTAATACCACCCTCTTCTGTCAGATATCACCTTGACATAACTTCTGTCAGCAACCTCTCTTTTGGACATTACTTACCTGATTTTTTCTCCTTGACATGAAATATAAAAGACTTTGAGAAAAATACCACACATTTTATTCGTACATTCAGATGCAGACGTTTAGTGATACCCTGTTCTAGGCACGCATTTTGGCTTTTCTGTTTTTAAAGAATAGCAGGTAATATTTTGCCATACCTTAAAATTAATAAAGGACTTTCACTAGTCTATTCGCTTTTCATAACTATCCCAAGAGGAAGTGTTATGAGTTTTGTTTTACAGAGTAGAAAACTTATGCTTTAGAAGATCATGCAACTCTGCATGGGTGGACCAAGAAACAGTATGTCAAATGAATATTCTCTTAGGGAACTGGATAGGCTCTTTCCTCAAGTAGACTTAATGAACTTCCATAGTTAGTATGAAATAGCCAGAAGGAGGGTGGGAAAGCGAGTGACTTAAGAAAGAAGAGCAAAATGCAGCATCAGCAGCGGTGTGGCCGCATCTCAGGTCAACAGCAGTTCCCTGGGCAAGTGTCTGTTGACTGCAAGAGATTATAGAACCCGGTCCCCAACCATTTCCTGGTTTTTATCTGAAGTTCTTTTTAAAGAGTCCAAGATTGCAAAGAGGAGAATGGATATCCTGTGTCCATTTAGATTGTGCAGGACAAAGATGGTTGGGCTTGGCTTGCAGCATTTGGCAGATTGAGGGCTCCTGACTTAATTAATTATGAGGCTTGCACATGTGCACAAACATTCACATATGCAAACACATGTCCACAGATATGTGAATCAAGTTAGTGAAAGTAAAAGTAGAGATGATGTTGGTTAATTTTAGTCCATTTTAAAGTTAACTAATAATTACATATATCTAATCCTCTTCTTCCGAATAATTTATTTAAAAATATATTACTGTTATAATGGAATATATCCAGAGAAATAATCCAGGGAAAATATTGGGCAAATAATGCATATTATATATTAATTAACCTTAAATGCAACCAAGATAAAAAGAACAGAGTAAAAGGAAACCTAGGATGTACTTCCCTGCATATGAAGAATTCCAATGGAGAAGCAGGGGGTGTCTGTTTAATTAATTATGAATCGAATTCTCAAGAAATTATTATCTCCTTAAATTCCTTCACCTTGTAACTGTTGATTTGGGCCTCAGCTGAGCTGGTTATGAAATACCTAGCCCAGAAGTAAACAGCACATGGCAGCTGTGGACTCGTTAGTCAACACCGTTGCATATTTGAGATGTGTTGAGGGACATGGGCGCTCAGTGACTACATCTCCATGTGTGAAATCTCTTTATCTGTGATTCTAGTGCTGATCTGGAACATAGTTCGAGCTTCATGTCTAGGCTTCTCTTCTGGGAAACCTCATTATTGTGGTTGCTATTTTTGCTCAGCATCGATCCACCAACCGTGGAGTTCCAAGCAGGATAACACTTTTATCTCCTTAACTTATAAAGGCTGCCGTGAGAGTGCCAATGAATTTGTGAAATCACAAAGTACCCTTCAAGGGTGAGGAATTCTGAAAATGAGCAATCAGGTGATAAATACGTCAAGGCAAAATAACTTCTCCTAGAGGCATGCACAACAGTAGCAGCCTATGTAGAGAAATTTTATTTGGATGAAAGAGTCCAGGCTTTTATTGTAATTCTTTTTTCCTGACTTCAGAAAAGGAAAATCTATATTGAGCTTCTAGTGTTTAGAAATCTTTAAGCCTATAGGAATCATCATTGTTTAATTTGAACACAGGAACTATGTTATGTTTGCCATAAGACTAGATTAGATTTACTCACAGACTTTCGGGAACTCCTAGGAAAGACCACTACACATCCTTCTGTAGATGGAGCAACTGGAATTCTCATCATTACCAGAGGAAAAATAAAATGGTATACCACTTTGTAAAACTGGCAGTTTCTAACAAAGAGCCACTTACCCTACGACTAATCCATTGCACTTTTAGATATGCATCCCTAAAAAGACCTTCATAAGCATATTAATGGTGGCTTTGTTCCTAATAGCCCCCAAATGGAAACAACCAAAATGTCCATCAGTATAATAGTGGAAAAACCAACTGTGGCATATTTATATATATATGACTACTACTCAGCAATAAAAAGGAATAAACTACTAATAAATTATTTGAGAAAAAGATCCTGACATAAAAAGTGAATGTATGATTCTATTTACATAAAATTCAAGAATAGATCAAACTCATTCATGATAGAATTCAGCATAGTGATTATCTGCAGATGTGGGATGTTACTGATTGTGAAGGGACTGAAGAACCTTTCCAGAGTTGTGAAAATATTCTCTATTTTGATCTGGTTACATTGAAGTATAATGTATGTACAATTTCATCAAACTGTACAACTAAGGTTTTTATTATACTGTATGTAAATTATACTTCAATAAAGTACTATAAACATAAATTTAGAAAAACTCATAAGATATTGTAAAGAAAGAAGAGATTGCAAGGGAAATTTGTGCTGGATCCTCAGTGAGGACCACCTGAAGAAGTTGTAGACGTGGTGAGGAGACAGTTTAATCTACACTATGGCTCTGGTATTTTGGTTGAGGGAGGAGGGAGCTCGTGCATCACTACTGGGAGGAGTGGGAGGATGGAAATAAAGATAGTTGAGGGTGGCATATTGATTCAGATCCCTAGCTTAGAGAGAAGGTGGGCACAGCTGTGTTTCCGTACCTTAAGGGCCATATAATTTCAATACCTTAGGAGAAGTACCTTTAGGAAGACAGTGTCCTCTAGAAGCAATAGAAATATTGGTGGACACGGGGGATGCTCACAGGTGTGTTTGTCCAACATAAGCCGGAGAAAAGTGACACTATGTCCAAGTTATGTACAAGTTAGACTTGTTCCAGAATGCATCTTTGGGGGCAGGGATGTTATTTTAAAGGGGACTAAAAATTCTATATGAAAAAGTGAGAGATGAATCAAGAGACATAAAATGACTGTGACTTCAGCTTTCTTCAAGGCTGGTGAGTCTAGGGCCATTGGGTTACGTTCAGGAGGAGATGGTATGTGGGATTTGTATTCACGTGTGTGCTCTCGGGCCCCAATGTCAAAGCTTAATGAGTCTGACGGGGTTTGATCATCAGTTTTATTGCTGCAGTCTGTAAGCAGTTAGAAAATGACTTTCAGTTTCCAGACTTTCAAAATAGGGCGAGCTTGCCAGGAATTTTGTAAAATCTTATAGCCAGTCCAGCAGTAGCTGCCGAAAGATTGAACCTCCACAGCTGCACGTGGCTATGCTGAGTAGGAGCTGATCCCAAGTAGAAGCCATTTCTTTTGGAAAGGCTTCCTGATAGACTCTGAGCCACCTCCAAAACTAGGACTGAGAGATTTCCACCCACAGGGTGGCCTAATGGCACCTTGCCAAGATAAAAGCAGAAGCTTTAAAAAAGCCTATTTCCTCCTCTATCGGAATGGTTTGCAAATAAGAGGTGACACGTACCCATGAACTCAATTAATCTTCCAAAGCAAAGGGGCAGGGGATTTGCCCATATGTGGGTTTTGTGTCTGGACACTCAGGTAATAAAGCTAACCCAAAACACGAAATCTTAGCTCAGCATCAATCAGCAGGCATGAGTGACAGTTTCCAGGGTGTTAGATGAAATCTTTTGAATTATTTATTGCATAATAGAAGATATAGGAGTCACGGGGAAGCAGAGTACTGTATATTTCAGTTTTATATTTAGAAAACACCTCTGATCCGCCAAAGCTATTGTTTTACTATAAATTTTTTTCTCAGCATAAGAATAAATTCCATCAGAATAATTGAAAACTTGAGAAGCCAGTGTGATGAAGTGGAAAGAGCATGGACTTTGGAGCCAAACAGACCTGGATTTGAATTTTGTCCTCACCAGTTACTAGTGACTCTCAGTCAGCGTCAGTGTAGGTTAAGTTAGGATGTACTGTGGCCAGATCCCTCCAGTAGCTTATGACAGCCAACTTTTATTGCTTACTTGCATTACATGTTTTATTGGGTTGGCCATGCCTCTGCTCCATGTTTCCTTTATTTCAGAACCTCCAATTAAGAAGCAACCCATATCTTCTTGTTGTTGAAGGCATTGTTGGCCTCATGGGAGAGGGAAGAAAGAGGGCCCATAGTAGACAATGTGATATTTCTACTCATTGGCTTAAATAAGGCACACGGCCAAGCCTGAGTCAGTAGGGTAGGATTGTATAATAAGCTCATTGGAAGTAGCAGAAAATAGTCTGAATATAATCTACTTCAGTGATCTTAGTGAGGTTACTTCTCTAAATCTCAACCTCCTCAAACTGTAAAACAAGGTTAATGATCCCTGTCTCTGCAACTGTTCTCAGTGAACAGATGTAAATTAAATGCTCTGAACAAATCTAGCTCTTTTTTCCTTCTTTTGTGATGTCTGTGGATGAACACTGATTTGCATTACTGTGAATTTCAGAGTTTAGAAATTATAGTATTTAATTAATCTTCATAAGTCATAATTTCTTAACAACTGTTTTTTGGCTACATCTTACTATGTACGCTGGAAGTCATTAATTTGAAAGAAATATAGATCTTGCCTTTCTTCTTTAAAATTTTACTAACCTATGGAGGAAACCAATATTAACAATTTGAACCCAAATATAATAGTGTTTCTGTTATGCTTTGTATATGAGGATATGGGAAAGTATAATAGTGTTTCCATTGTGCTTCATATATGAGAATATGGGAGGGAGAATACCATTATTAGTCCCATTTTATTGTTAAATAAATTAGTACAATGATTTTTTTAAATTCATCAATTCATTAGCAACATTTTAAGACTTTTTTCTCTGATTATTAAGCAGTAGTACACAGACATTATAGAAAACTGAAAACACAGAAAAGGATTTAGAAGGAAAATAATCATGCATAATCTCATTCCAAGAATATCCTTGATTAACATTTTTTATACTTCCATTGTCTTTTTTCTTTGTGTGTGTGTGTGTGTGTGTGTGTGTGTGTGTGTTGTGTGTGTTTATAACATTGCACAACCAGAATCATAAGCATAGGGTTTTTTTATACTTGATTTCTTAATAGTATGTCTTACTTTCCTGACCATTAAAACATTGTTTTTCAAGGATGTTTAATATCCTTCTATCATATATTGTATCATACATATGATGCTTCTACCATTGGATATTCCATAAATTACTCAGCTTTCTTCTCTTGATGATCATTTATGTTGTTCCATTGTTTTTTGTTGTTCTGTTTTGCAATCAATGCAGCACTGGATTGAACATCTTTGCATATATATTTTTGTTTGCATTTGGAATTGCTTATTAAGTCTAGGATTCTACAAGAATAATTAGATCAAAGGACATTTAAAGTACTTGATATGTATTACTACTTTGTTTTCTAAAAATTTTTGACAAACATTTTAAATATGTTTTATTTTTTTACCACATGCATAATAGTGGTGGGATGAAGTTGGCAGTAGGGAAGGATGAGGGGTTGGATTGGAAGGAGGGTTGTAGACATGAACAAGACCTCAAAGAAGATCTGGCCTAGGGAAGAAAATAAGGTTATAAACAAGTAAAAATGGGGCATTGTGGAAAGAACTGAGTGTGGGTTCAATCTAAGAGCAGCCAAGGTCAAGTTACTAAATGGGAACAGGAGCATTTTCAAATCCTAGCCCAGAGGAATGATGCAAGGTTTTGTGTTCTAACTGGTTTAGAGGGCAGAGAACAGTCTAGTCAGTGGGACTGGGCATGTGGGTCTCCCCCAAGGTCACAGAGTTAGTTAATGACCTAGGATCTGGGCCTTCTGGTCCTGTGGTCAGTGCACTTTGCATCACACCACACTGCCTCTCATGACAAGGCGTACACATGTACATTAAAGAGTCAAATGACCACACCAGGCATGCTGTAATTCAGTGACAAAATGCATGACATAGACACGTACTTCCTGAGTCAGTGGTTCTCTACCCAGGGACTCCGCGTTGGGTCAGGTAAGTTTCAAAACAGTTACTGAAAATGTGCTCTTTCTTTGTTCCCATGACCTCCTGCACATTGGCTCACTTCCACTGACCCCACCTCTGACCCCAGTCGTCCATGAGAGGATTCTGGCAGGCTGTTCCATCTGCAGAACTGCTATTTCTCTTGATGTTCTCCTCTCCCTGCTCTCCAACAAGTGTTTTGCATGCGCCTCCTCACGCGTAGTGGAAGGCTCAGCATTTATTAGTCAGTTTTAAAAGATGACTGAGCATTATCCTGTACCAGCACGTTTCTAGCTCCTGGAGGCACAGCTGCTCTTCACAGGGTTACACCTCAGTGAAGGGGGACAGACAAAATCCAAGAAAGTCACTGGATACAATACCTTCGGAGAATAATACATGTTTTAAAGAAAGTGAGGCAGGAGGATAGTGGCGAGGCTTGGGCCTTATTTAGCTTCATGCACAGGAAGGGCTCTTTGAGGAGATGCCTTTTAGGTGAGACCAGAATGGCAAGAAGGAACCAACCTGGTGAAAACTGGGGGGGAGTATTCTGTACAGAAGGGAGGCCAACTGCAAAGGTTTCAAATCAGGAACAAGCTTGGCATGTTCAAGAAATAGCAAAACACCTGTGTGCCTGTAAGGTAGTGAGTGAGGGGGTGAAAAGGAAAAGAGGATCTTAGAAACGTAGGCAGGGACCACATCCCATGGGGTCTGGAAACCTGCCTGTCACTCATGGTTCCTCGCTCCCTTGCATCCTTCACCTCCAATTGGTCTCCTCGGATCTCAAGCCCATCCCCTCCCTATTCCTCCCAGCCCCCCCCCTTTTATAGGCCTTTATCGTATCTTTCTAAGATACAGATGGTCTTCGAACCCTTCTCCTTGACTTCAGATTTCCTCACCTTCAGTCTCTCCCATGTCAACACAGGAGGGATGTTTCTAAATGCAGTCAGACTGTACCACTCCAGCTTTCAAGTAATGTGCAAAAAACCCATCCCCAAACAAATAAAACCCCTCCTTAGTTGCCCCAGCCTCATTTCTCACCACACTCTTCTCTTCACACTCCTCCCTCTTTATGCCCCCTCCTCGTATTCACTTTTTCTCAAGCCATCCAGAGCTACTCCCCCCAAACAGGTCATGCTTGTTTTGGGACGTGTACCAGCATCTCCCTCTGCCATGCACACGTGGTCTTTCTTCCCTCCTCTTCATGTCCCTTTCAATGCCCCTGATGCCATGAGGGATGGAGCCAGCTGCCCTCCTGGGTGCCTTAGCAACTATTGTAGCTTCTGCCACGCACTTAGGACTTCTCACGAAGTCCATCTCCCTCCCTCCCTCCCTCCCTCTCCCTCCCTCATCTCCTGCAGGTTAGGGTCTGAGTCTCATTTGCCTTTCTACTCCCAGAATTAGAATGAGGGCAGTGCCAGGCACAGAGGAGGTGCCCTGTGAACGTGGGTAAGAGGTGCACATCTACTGTGGGTCCTGATAGGAGATGTATTTGGGCAGGAGGGGTCTTGAGGAGCTTCTGAGCCCTCCTCTGATGTGGAGGTGTGGCAACTTCATAGTCTCAGGAAATCTACTCAAAAAACGATGGTAGTGTCAGTCTTGGTTTATGAGAAAGATACTAAAAATCTCCTAGTGCTCTGTCTAGACATAGTAGGGGCTAAATAAATATTTCATAAATTAACGAATGAACAATTTAATGACTTGAAATATCAATTCTTTCCATTTCAAAATAGCCCTGGCAAGGAACACAACCTTTCTTCTCTAGTGAAAAGGAGGAATATTTTTCTTCAAGGTTTCTTCTTATAGCAAAGTCAGAATTTATTGGATGTTTGGATTATTCCCATTGAACCTAAGGCATATGCTTGAACTCTTCTCAGGGCACTTCACAGACAGATCCTAAATGTACTGTGTGTGTGTGCAGGCCTGTTTATTTTCTTGTGTTTGTGGAGAGGAAATATTGTATTTACATGTCACTTCAGCTTTCTCAGAACTCCCTTCCTACGGTCCCAGGAACCTGCATCACGCTGGAATTAACTATTTCCTGACAAACCCAGAGCACATTCTGTCATTCTGACCCTCTTGTCTGTGTGAACAAACTATTTAAGGTAAACATGTCAGCACTGAGATGTCATTTCCTCAGGACTCAGGCTTTTTGTGTGGCTGATGTGATCACATCTGAATGGATAGACTTTTAAAAATTAAAATATTGGCTAAACAAATCAAAGAAAAATATTTTGAGAAAAATTAAGACTAAAGCTGATTGATTCATAAACTTAAGAACTTGATCAAATATAATGTAGTGATCTATTCAAAAATTTATCACAAAAGAGAGCGGATGTACTAGATATGATTGATATTGAGTTACTTACCCATTTTTAAAAGTTCCGGAGATGAATTGAAAAAAATCAATGACTGAAGAAATGTGAAGGATGCTTTTATTCTTATTGTGACTTGGATGTTATGTGAAAATTGCAAAGTTATGACTAGTTCTCTGAAACTGGCAGAATAAAGAAGATGTGTCTTGTATATATTATGAAAACCACAGTTCTTGTCAAATGCATAAAACACTCAAATATGTTAGTGAATGTGGTGTTTCGTTTTCCTCCCATGTTTAGTGACAAGCAATATAGACTCTATTTTTTGGATACATATTCCCAAACCAAGATCTCTCTTGGTATGCAGATATATAAGATTATTTTTTAGCATTAAATAATATTGACCAAAAGAAAACTGCCACATCCAAGACTGGAAAGTAGGAAGAAGTAAAAACAAGGGCAATTCTAAAACTACAATTTCAAAAGTCCAACTCAATACCATAGGGGTAGGCCCAAGAATTGATTTTTTTTTTTTAATTTTTATTTATTTATTTATCTATTCATGGCTGTGTTGGGTCTTCGTTTCTGTGTGAGGGCTTCCTCTAGTTGCGGCGAGCGGGGTCCACTCCTCATCGCGGTGCGCGGGCCTCTCACTGTCGCGGCCTCTCTTGTTGTGGAGCACAGGCTCCAGAAGCGCAGGCTCAGCTGTTGTGGCTCACGGGCCTAGCTGCTCCGCGGCATGTGGGATCTTCCCAGACCAGGGCTCGAACCCGTGTCCCCTGCACTGTCAGGCAGACTCCCAACCACTGCGCCACCAGGGAAGCCCCAAGAATTGATATTTTTGATGAGCTCCCCGGTAATGCTGAAGCATAGTGAGGTTTGGGAAGCACTGGCAAAACCCAAGTTCTCTCTGCCTGGAATTAAATTTAACATCTGTCAGACTGCCTCTGTACCAGGTATGGGTGCTAAACGGGGTCCCTAGCCTGTGGCAAGAGAGAATGGAGCAGGTACTTCCCTCTTTCTTCCTTCATATAATAATAGGAATGTCTACAGTATGTGAACATTGGCTGGCTAAAACATCTAGTTTGCCCTGTTGGAATTGTCAGCTGACAGAGTTGGTGGGAAACGTGGAGATTATTTTAGCGTAATTTATCATTTCATAGTTGAGGGCACATTTATATAGATACTAAGTTACTTGGCAAGGTCACACAGATAGTTCTGGAAAGATTTGGGAGTAGAACTCAGGTCTCCTGAGACCTCATTCGGTGCTTTTCTCATTGGAAGAAAAAAAAAAAAAAAGCTCTTTATACTAAGACTTCAACCTAATTTTCCAACCTCATTTCCTATCACTTTACTCTAGATGTGCTGTTACCTTTCCTCAGACCTCGGGTATTTCCTAATACAGTAGACATCAGTTGTAATGCCAGCCCAGTGCCCCTTCTTCCTTCTTTTTGTAAAAGCCCTTGACTAGTCATTGTGAAAGCACTTACTTCATTCTCTTCTGGTTTGAATGAGTTCACCCCAGTCCCTGGCCTGAGAAACAGGGTATCACCCAAACCAGGACGACTGAAGATGGAGTGCTTCGTTCCAGGAGGACGGGGACTCATCCAGGCCAGTGAGAGTCAATCAGGGCACTTTGTTGGAACCACTGGGAGAGAGGCACTCTCTCCACTGTGGTCCTCGTGGGTGGGAGGTGAACTACGGCTGCTGGTGGCCAGATTGGCAGCAGCTGGGGACACTCTGACTGAGCGTGAAGCCAACACAGAAGAAAAAGTCATGTGGAGAAGTGAGACTGATCCCTGGTGCCTCAGCCAGGGTACCTGGATCCAGTCACGCCATTTCCACGTCTACTCCTGGAGTTTTCACTTAGGTAGTCGATAAATCAACTTTTGGCTTTAAGTTGATTTGACTGGGTTTTCATTTACTTGCAGATGAGAGAGATTCTGCAAAATACCGGCTTCTGTCACTTTGCACCTGTTCTACCATTTCACTGTAATACCGATTCTCTATTTTTCCTTCTGAAAAGCTATTTATTAGAAAAGGCATAAAGAGTTAGCCACGGTTGTCATGTTTATCATTCACACAAACCAATTGCCTGGTTATCAATAGCCCTGCCCTGATAGCCATTGCATTAATCATGAGGAAAAGTGTTTTTTCATAACTATTTAATCACTGGTCTAGGCCCGTGAAATGTCATCAAAGATTCTTGCCTTTGTGGGGTTTAACTTTTTGTGCAGGGAGAGATAATTCAAAAAGAAAACATGAAAAACTAAACATGTAAATTATTCTGTGGGTTAGAAGGTGATAAGCATTATGTTCAAAACACCATCACCAACAACAAAAAAAATCAGTAGGGGTAGTAGAAATGCTGGGGGTGGGAGGATTGCAATTGAAAATAAAACTCATTACGAAAGTTACAACTGAGCAAAGACTTAGTGGTAAAGGAGTTGTTTCAGGCTTTCAGAATAATCAGTGCCAAGGGCACAAATGGAGTGTACCTGTATTCCAGGAACAGCAAGGAGGCCAGTGTAGCTGCCACAGAGCTAACGATAGAAAAATAAAGTCAGAAAGATCACAGAGGTTAGATCATATTCCATTGGTAGCCATCTATGAGCACTTTGTTTTTTACTCTGTGAAATGGAGAGCAAGGGAAGTTTATTTTAATTTATTTTTAAAATTTTATTTATTTTATTATTCTGTTTGCTTCTAGAAGAGGAGTGGCATGGTCCGATCTGCATTTTTAAAAAAAGGCCTGTGGGTACCGTGTTGAGAATAGGCTGGGGGTAAGTGTGGAAGCAGGGAGACCAGTTAGGAGGCTGTGGTAGAAAACACCCACAGGTGCTCAGCTGCACACTCAGTCTTCTAAACGTTCCTTGGTACTGTGAGGCTGGAAGTTTGCAAACTATTTTCCTGGAATCCTTTGCCAGCTGGTTTCCACATAGGATCTGCCACTGGAAAGCATGGTGGGAAAATGAACCTAGGAGGAAGGGGAGCGCCATTTTTCCTGGTGGCACCTCCAGCTGTGGTGGCAGTAGGAGCAGTGGGTAACTGAGCACCTAGAGGAGGGAAAGACCATCAGCTGAAAAGGAGAGGAATGTAAATGGAGCAAGTTTGGAGCAGAAGTGGTGAGAATAGGAGTTCAAGTTTGGGTATGTGACGTCTGAGGTGCTGTCCCAGTGGAGTTGTCAGTAAGAGACTGGATAGTCTGGAATTCAGGAAGGTGGTCTAAACCGCAGACATAAATTTGAAAGTTGGTGATGTTATCTAAAGCCGTGAGATGAAGAACAAAGAAGACCACCACTTGGATCCTGAGGCTCTCTGACATGCAGAGCTCAAGGAGAAGAAGAGAAAGCAGAAACAGAGATTGAAAAAGAGTGAGTAATGGTGAAGGATGAAGACCTCAGACCTTGTCAAATCAGCTGATGAATCGAAAAGATGAGGACCGAGAATGAACAGCTGGGTTTAACAATGTGGGGTGATTGGTGACACTGATGAAAGTAGTTTTTATACAGCGTGAGGGTGAAAATCTTGGCCCTGGTTATTCTTTCACGAATTCATTCAAAAGTATTTACTGAGTATCTGCTTTGAGCCAATCACTGAGAATTTGAGGTGAACAAGAAAGACATTGCCCTGACCTCTCCAAGTTTAGAGTATTCTACTGTGAGGACAGGCTGTGATATCATGCAGGGATCAACTTCAAAACAGACCTTTACTACATGTGTACGTGCACATAGTCATACACACCCTTGAAGGCTGAAGAAAGCAAGAAAGACACAGGCTAAGCGAAGTTTACTGTGAGCCCATAGGATGCACTAGAACAAGCCCTGCCTCTATGGGCTAGGACTTGTTGAATATGGTTTATCTTATGAGTGGAAGCATCTGGCATCTTTAAAAAGGGATTATTGGCTCTCTTTTTGTTTTCATTTGGGGAAGTATTTGACCAGGTACCATGATTTGATTTTTTTTTTTATAAATTTATTTATTTATTTATATTTATTTTTGGCTGTGTTGGGTCTTCGTTTCTGTGCGAGGGCTTTCTCTAGTTGCGGCAAGTGGGGGCCACTCTTCATCGCGGTGTGCGGGCCTTTCACTGTTGTGGCCTCTGTTGTTGCGGGGCACAGGCTCCAGACGCACGGGCTCAGTAGTTGTGGCTCACGGGCCCAGTTGTTCCGCGGCATGTGGGATCTTCCCAGACCAGGGCTCAAACCCGTGTCCCCTGCATTGGCAGGCAGATTCTCAACCACTGCGCCACCAGGGAAGCCCCGTGATTTGATTTTAATCTGATTTTATCTCTGTAGTGCTTGGATAGTTTAATTGCTGGTTTGATCAGGCACCTAGAATATGAATTGTTGGAAAAATAACGCGTTGCATTCTTGTAGGTAGGATTGTTTCCATTGATTCTCTCTCCTGAATACAAGCGGTTATTCATGACTCTCCAGGGACTAGAACTTGAAAAACAGTATTTTGTTCATCTAAATATTGTTTGATAGAAATCCTGTAAAGCAGTATCGGAAACCCTAATATTTTCTTGGATAAGTTTTGACATGAGGTCCTATGCAAATTAAAATAATTGAAACTGAAACAAAACTTAAAACTTAAACAAAACACACTCTAACATGTGTTTCATTATAATATGGCTCTTAAATAGTCTCCTGTAATCCTCAATAGCAAAGTAATCACTAGGAGACACTAAAAATGTTAGTATAGCTTGAGAGTTATTTCTTTATAAATAGGAGACCTCTTGAAAAGTATGGAGAAATTTTACTCTTGCAAATATAAAGTGCATCAATAGTTTGAGTTTTCTATTTGAATTCTATAAACCCTACTAATAACCTAGAAGCGAATGCTCTTGGTCCATGACAAAGTCACATGGTGAGAAAGTGTGTATATTTTGTTAATTCAGACAATGAGATTTTTCTGTAAAGAACTTCCCTTAAAAAAGAAAAAAAAAAAAAAAGAACTTCCCTTAACAAGCATCAGTATGACCCATTTTGAACTCATGGTAGAAGTATTAACGAGTAGCTGAATACTCTCATATTCAGAAATCTGAAACACAAATGATTTGTACCTTAAACATGTACATTTCAAGAAAGGGATTCTCTCACTGGGAATTTTTATTGGAAAATGGGTGAATAGATGAGAAACTATGGCACTATTCTAAAAAAAAAGCAGTTAAATATTTTGAAAACTATCTATAATCAAATGATTTATTCCATTCCCTAACATATCTAAAATAAAATATAAGCTCCAAGTGATAATAGCACAAAAATTAAAAATCAGAAAGCCTAATGAAGTTCATGGCCTGGTTTTGGCTCAGAGGACGTGAAATAGCCAAACACAGCCCTATGTGGTCAAAGTGTTTGCCATGTTTTCTTATTTCAGTAATGGAGCCCATGGAATTAGTGGCTAGAATGCAAACGTCTTAGTTTTTTTTTTTTCCTAATTTATCCCTCCCCCACCCCCCCCTTTTCCCTTTGGTAACCATAGGTTTGTTTTCTGTGTCTGTGAGTCTATGTCTGCTTTGTAAATAAGTTCATTTGTATCATCGGTTTTTAAATTCCACATATAAGCAATACCATATGATAATGTGTCTTTCTCTATCTGGCTTACTTCACTTAGTATGTTAATCTCTAGGTCCATCCACATTGCTGAAGTAGAAGGGAGAGAAAATCAAGTTCCAATAGAAAAGTCAACAGAACCAAAAAAAAAAAAAAAAAACAAAGAAAGAAAGAAAAAGATAAAAACAAAGAAGTTTTCTCAAAATGGATGGACCCAGAGAAAACTTTAGTTTTTTTTTTTTTTTTAGCTCTGTTGATTTTTCTTTTGGGACTGGTTTGATTTTTTTCTCTCGTGTACTCTTGAAATGAAGAGGAAAAGTTGTTTCCAGGAGTATTAGGCATAATTTGAGCTCATTTCTACCCTTACATGCAGCTCCAATCTAGACAGTTTATTAGCTAATGAGACATAACATTACTTCATTTGTCAAGATTAGATTTGTGGGGAAGAATCACAGAAATATCCTCCCCTTTTACTCTTTGCATCAACATGATTATTAATTCATGCTTGGCAGTGTGTTCTGCAAGGTCAGAAGTGCTCTCAGCACGCACTGGGAAATGGCTCCACGTTCACTTCCACGGGTGTTCACTCAGCTGACAAGATGGATGTAAATCAGGATTTGAAGAGGGCTTTTCATTATTTAAATGGGAGAGAGTGATTTTCGCTGGCTGAGAGTGATTCTCACTGGCTGTGCTTAACTGCTGAGGAAGCATAGCATATTATTTTTGATGATAAACACTGTGAGAGCAGTTTCCACATTTTATTTCTTAGAATGAAAGGTCTCCCACGAATTGAGTCGGGTGGGGATCAGAGGAGACCCAGAGGCTCATTCCGGCCCCTCACTTCCTAATTACAACCAAAGGAGCTCTCCCTCCGCTCTTTGAAATAGCAATGTGTTACATTTGCAAATAACACTACAACATGGACTTGCTGCTTTAAAAATTCATTTGCCACTTGGAGAGGAAGGCCTTATGAAGTGAAAAGAGAAGCATGGCGGGGAGTGGGGATCTGAACCCAGACGTGGTAGAGTCTGCTGATTGTTCCCACAAATCCATTCTTTTTAGGACTAGACTCCTGAGCTCCCTGGTCTCCTCCCATTTTAAAAGCCTAGGATAAGGCCACCCAAATAGAAGCCATATTTTCCAGCCTCTCTTGAACCAGCCCTAAGTCATATGAATAAGTCCAGAGGAATAAGGCTTGAGCAGAACGGATCTGTGCACCTTCAATGTCAAATTTTTTTTTTTAATTATTTATTTATTTTTGGCTGCGTTGGGTCCTCGCCTCTGTGCGAGGGCTTTCTCTAGTTGCGGCGAGCGGGGGCCACTCTTCATTGTGGTGCGCAGGCCTCTCACTATCGCGGTCTCTCCTGTTGCGGAGCACAGGCTCCAGTCGCGCAGGCTCAGCAGTTGTGGCTCACGGGCCTAGTGGCTCCGTGGCATGTGGGATCTTCCCAGACCAGGGCTCGAACCCGTGTCCCCCGCACCGGCAGGCAGATTCTCAACCACTGCGCCACCAGGGAAGCCCTCTATGTCAATTCTTTAAAAAAGGAAGCCCACTGCCCTCCATTCTCTCTTTTCCCCTCCCGTCTCAGAGCCACCTTAGTCTCTAAGCTGAAAGCCATGAGTTGAGGATGTCAGAGCCACGCCAGCAGACCTTAACTGCTCCTTTTGAACTATGACATGAGTGAAAATAAAATTCCATGCTGTCGAGCCCCTGTATTTTGAGGGTTTTTTTTTTTTTTTTTTTTTTTTAGCTAGTCGCTTAGCCTTTACCGAAAGTAATGTAACAAAGGTCATGCAAGAGTTGTGAGGTCAGACTCATTAGAAAGGCTGACTTAAAGAATTTAATCTTCAATGTGATTGAGTTTTATCTCATGAAATAACATGGTATAGAGAAATATCACAGCAATCAGTGGTGTACAGGCCAAAGTGGACAGATTCTGGTCATTACTGTCCTTATTATTTGACACAGCACAACAGTAGGGCAGGATTAAAGGCATAGACACATCTCAACAAACAGACACGGGCCAGAATTAAGAAGTAGAGCCAGTATTTCGATATGCACACCTAGCAGTTAGTGCGTACTGAGAGGAAAGGATGGAATGAAGAGAAATTTACACAAATGGCAACTGGGGGAACTCGCTCGTTATTGACCATTTTGTACTTCTGCTGCATTTTTCCTATAAGAAGCTTCTGAGTCTTTACACAATAATAACAGTTATCTTACTGACACTGGTGCTTCATATGCTCTACTGCTGCACAGGCATCTCCCTGTGGTCTCTTATCCTAGGGTTCCTCAATGCTTATGCTAAACTCACCCTCGGATGTCCGGCCATTGCCCCACACTGAACACATTAAAACCAGAATTCCTTTTCTTCTTATGGAGATTGCTTTCCCTGACTATTGTCTGTTTGTCAATGTTACAATTTTTTTTTGCCATTTCTCTCAGTTTTTTTTTTTTTTTTTTTTTACTTTTCTTTCTCCTGCATCTGTCTAGCCAATGTCAACACATCCTCCTTTTCTTCCTTGAAACTGGTTTTTAGATTCACCCATAGCTCTCTGTTCTCACAGCCACCCACTTGTTCTAAGACCAGAACACATCAAAACCTGGATATGGCCCACAGCCTTCTATTTGGTCATAACCAAATTCTGTTTGTTCTCGCATGTTAAGATCAGAGAAATTGCTCTAAAAATTGCTCTTAGCATTTTACTTCCTTCCTCAACAACCCGTAATGGTTGGCTCCCACTTACCTATTGCCTATAATCCATATTTGCCTTCTTGCCAGGCCTTCCGTAAAACGACACTAATGAAATGTGTTTTGGGGTAGTAGTTAAGCAGAGGTTTTGGTGTCCTCCTGACCTAGCTTCAAATTCCAGCATCACCACTTAATTACAGACTCTGTGGTATGGCCATTTAAGCCTCAATTTATTATCTGAAAAGTGATGGTAATGCCCCCTTGATAGGGCTTTTCGAGGCATCTAAAATGGGGTGACATTTGTAAGTTGTGTAGAATAGTACACCACACACAGTGGGCACTCAGTTCATGTACTTACTGTTACCTGCCAGCCAGCGCTCCCTCACTCCTGTCCTCTGTGTTACATTCCTCACTCTCCTGGGCCACATCATCTCTGTTCCTTCCTTGGCACTCCCAGTGCCCTTCACCCTTAATCCCCAGTTAAAGTCCTACTTTCCTCACACAGTCTTGTCTGAATTCTCACTGTTTCTCTACTTGCCTGACATGTTGTCATGCATTTTCTTCAGCTACAGCTCAGGTGCACCCCTTGAGGGGCAGGAATCATTCTTAGACTTCTTTTCTACTCTCTCCAGCATCTGGCTAATGTTGGTCACATGTCATCTGCTCAACACCTAGCAATGGAGGTATTAAAGTGATGGATTCACACGTATCATAAAATAACAAACTCTTCTGATGTACTATTTTAGGAAAAATTTTGGAACACATGTCCTCAAGTAGCCTTGATGTTGTATGGCCTCACCCCCTTCTTAGCACTGTTTCCCATGTGACTTGACTAAACTTGAGAATAACTCATAATATGGTGAAGCAGTCATGGGAAGGCTATTAGGTGATATGGGACTGAGAGAGGAGGTGGAACCTGAGTGTTGAAGGGAGAAGGGGGCAAAGGGAAGAAGAAAAGATGTGAAATTGAGAGGAAGGAATGAAGGTATGGGAAAGGACAGTAGGCTAATATATAAGACTACCTCAGCATTATGCTGAATCCTTGATATCAATAGTCTCATCAAATTCTAATCATAAACCTGAAAGACTGGTGTAATCATTGTACAAACAAACCTGTATTAGGTGAACTATCACACACATATGAAAGATGCGTTAAATACAAAAGTTTGCATTATGAATGAGCATGCATTGAGCCATCATTGACCCAGACACGCAATGCTCCCCGGAGCCTTAGAGAAATTCTCAGTTCCCATCCAAGGCCTGAGCTTCTCTGGGATAACCAGAGCACTGCAGGTCTGTGGGCTAGGTGACTTCCGGGTCCCCTCACCCTGAGGGTGTGGGGTTCCAGGTTAGACTGGGAGTGGTTTACCAAAGTCCCCAGCTTCGGTAGACTCTGAGCTCTACCTTCTCACTCTCTAGTCTCTAAGGCTGCTGAAAGCTCAGCTCAGTTTTGCTGCTATTTTATTTTTTCTAGATCAGCAGATGACTTCAGAGCAAAAGTAGCTTTGTGTTTTGGCCTTACCTCTCTGGAATCTTGTCTTTTAGATTTTGGTCCAGTAATTCCCCACTATCTTTTTATCTCTTGGATTATTATTATAAATGTTTTGTTTGGCTGTTTTGCTTGTTCTTAATAGGAGTGTGGGTCTGAATTACTTACATTGTAAAATTATTAGAAGAAAGCTTGTCATTGCATTTTTTAGATGTAGAAATTGAAGTCTAAAGAGAGATATCTGTCCAGTAGAATCAGAGCTTGAACCCAGTTTGGTCTTATCCTAAACTTCTTGCTCATTCTGTTCTGTCATATACACTAACAGATGAATTTGGTGAAATTTGGCTATAAGGTTAATGTGTTGGGTAAAAATTAAAGGAATCAATTTCTTATTTGCCTCTTAGTTATCTGCCTTTACTTCACTTTTAGCCTTGGTTCACAACACTCTCTCTTCAATAACATTAGTTACTAAAGAGATGAAAGAAAGAAGATTAATAAAGGCTGCTGGCTGTTGCTGACTCTATGTACTGTGCAGTAAAGAAAACTAGATTTTTTTTTGTTTTAATCATGCACCCAGGAGGTAAAGTGATGGACTCATCTCCAGAGGGTTTAGAGCACTTAACCAATGCGATCTTGTTACTTCTCCCAACAGGACCTTGATGTCTCTGTTTCATAACGAGTGCAATTTACCAGGAGGAAGTAAATAACTTGACTCGAATCTTGATTTTAAAAACTCTTCTTTCTGGATCCCCTGTTAGGCACGTGTGTGGGCTGGTGCTCCACACTCACAGCTTTGTGGTTTACCTAGTGTGGCTTTCAAAAGTAAGACTTTATAAGACTCAAGGTAAAAACTGTTAAAGATGTGAAGCTAAAGGGATGTATTAAAGGGATGGCGTGAGGGTAGTGGTTTTAGGGTTGGAATGGAATTTTCTCTTGGTCTGATACAAAGTGAATATAGAGCTAGAGGAAACTCACCCATAAAATCAGGCCAACATCACATTGTCTTTTGATAAATGTAGAAAATTGTGATGATGGATTTTCTGCTTCTCTTATGTGGACAGTTGCCCCAATTCTATGCTATCACTTTTCAGTAATAAACAGATTGCAAACTGTGTGTGTACTATGCTTTGAAACGGAAGAATTAGACACTTTAATATTGTTTCTCATAATTATACAAGAGGAATAGACACTCAATCAAAGACTGACAGAGCTCACTCAATGCCAGAGTTTTTCACAGTCCTAAAAAGGGTCAATAGGAATATTTTTCTCAAAACTTAAAAATCACACACCCTCTTGTTCAAAGCTTGCCTACGTGCCTGGTGTCTACACACCACAAACAATGCACACTGGACTCACAACTTTATCCCCAACACCCCCCCTCCACCCTGAACTTTTGACAGCAGAAGTCCCATACCCAAACCATGAAGAAGCAGGAAGCTCAGACGGCCTTTTTCCCACATCCTGGTAGTTGCAGAGTGAATTTTTTTGTTAGGAAAGCTGGAAGATCACAGTGGGGCAACACGTTAACTTCGTCACGCTTACGCAGCAAGAAAAAATGACTGCTGGACTGGTTGAGGGTCCCTCTAACAAAGACGACCGGAGTTAAATATAAGAAAACAAGTAGGACAGCATGAAACACGTGAGCCGAATGTTTTCTACCTCCGAGTCCAACAGAGTCACGTTCTTCAGTGTTCATGGCTGTGATGGACTCTGCCAGAGCAAGGCCTTGTGGTGAGATGAGGGTTGAAATAGCAGATTGCGGGGATTCATGCTTGCACTGTCATTTTACCTGAGAATTACTCTGTTTGCTTCTGTTGTCAGGGCTATGGAACATTTCTATTTCTCAGAGAGATCTAGGTTGCTACGGGACATTTCACAGTTCAGATAATGGGCACTCGAAGAAGCACACTGAGAGAAAAGATGACTGCATGTCAAGACAAGGTTTTGGAAGCGAGCTGAAACCACTGCATGTTTGCATATTAATGAGAGGGCGCAGGTGAACACTAGCAAATGGAAGCACAGAGGGTGGCTGGTGAGATGGCTTAGGGGTTGCGCAGACCCAAATGATTTGCTGTTAAGTACAAGCCAATGGAGTGATGCTTTAGATTCTACCAGGTACAAGCGATCCATAGGAAGCTAAGGGCTAGAAGTACACATTTCCTTTCCTCTTCAAATATAATATTTCAGCTGGCATTATAACAGTAACCAGTGATGGGTTATTAAATAGAAGTATTGTTAATTTCCGCATAAAGCAGTATAACAGTAAGAAATTACTGAGGAATACTTTGATTTTAATGCAGTCCAATGTCAGAATAGCATCATCAAGAGTACAGGGGTAAAGTCAGCTGTGGAGTCAAACAGTATGGGTTCAAGTTGGCCTCTCCTAGCCCTGGGACTGTGGGCAAGTTATTCATGTGCCCTTCCTGAGGCTCAGTTTTCTCGGCTGTAAAATGAGGATAATGTAGTTTTCCCCTCATTGTTATAGTATAATGTTATGTAAGTAATTTAGTGTTGTAAGCAAAAGTGAATAGATGAAAATCTGTGTTAAAAAATAATTTTTGCCCAAATATTTCTAATTTCTGTTTTTTTTTTTTATAAATTTATTTATTCATTTATTTAATTTTTGGCTGCATTGGGTCTTCACTGCTGCACGTGGGCTTTCTCTAGTTGCAGCGAGCAGGGGCCACTCTTTGTTGCGAGGCGCAGGCTTCTCATTGTGGTGGCTTCTCTTGTTGCAGAGCACAGGCTCTAGGCGCGCGGGCTTCAGTAGTTGTGGCTCGCGGGCTCTAGAGCGCAGGCTCAGTAGTTGCGGCACACGGGCCCAGTTGCTCCGCGGCATGTGGGATCCTCCCGGACCAGGGCTCGAACCCGTGTCCCCTGCATCGGCAGGCGGACTCCCAACCACTGTGCCACCAGGGAAGCCCTAATTTCTGTTTTTTAAGCAGCTGTTTTCTGGCATGTTTGAAATATTCTCTGACTTATACAAATCTTGACCTAGGCACATTCTACAAATCTACATGTAATCATACAAAGTGTTTGCCCTATTCCCACGGGCTGGGTTTTTTTCCTCCCTTCTGTTCTATGAGGAAGCCTCAGCTCAGAGCTGGGAGTCCCTACATCCCTATAGGGAGACTCAGTCCCCGGCAAAGAGATGGCCTGTGGCAGGGGACATCCCTCAGCCTTTTTCTGTTGGATTCCTGGAACACGGGAAAGGTGTGACTCCAAGGGTGTGTGTGGTGTCAGGAGGAGCAGATCAAGCTATAAAGTAGACATTGGGAATTTTAGTAGCACCATAGGTATTTAACTACTTGCCCATTCTCTGGTATGAAAACGATGTGGATATATTATAGGGCAGAATTCAAAATACACATAAAGGCTTTAAAGAAATTCGGTGTTTGAGGTGGGAATAAAGTAAAATTCATAATGTAAAATGTAGACGTATTCTACCCTGACATTAAGGTAATGTGAGGAAATTGTAGAGAAAGTCAGTTAGCTCTGTATTCCTAAAATCAACTGCTGCCACACCCACCGTGCAGGACGACTCTTAGCTTTGTTGGGCTTTTCTGAGACTCATCTTAAGGAAGTAAATGGTCTTTGATTACTTTTTCTGATGAAAAAGAGATAAGGTTTTTGCCTTCATTTGTGCTTTTTCTTTTTTTTCTTTTTTTAAAAATTTATTTATTATTTATTTTTGGCTGCGTTGGGTCTTCGTTGTTGCGCGCGGGTTTCTCTAGTTGCGGCGAGTGGGGGCTACTCTTTGTTGCGGTGCAGGGGCTTCCCATTGCGGAGGCTTCTCTTGTTGTGCAGCACGGGCTCTAGGCACGCGGCCTTCAGTAGTTGTGGCACATGGGATCAGTAGTTGTGGCTCGCGGGCTGTAGAGCTCAGGCTCAGTAGTTGTGGCTCACGGGCTTAGTTGCTCCACAGCATGTGGGATCTTCCCGGACCAGGGCTCGAACCTGTGTCCCCTGCATTGGCAGGCGGGTTCTTAACCATTGCGCCACCAGGGAAGCCCCTTCATTTGTACTTTTTAAAAGCTAACCTATTCAGCTGAATTGTTATTGGTTACTGTTCTTTATGCTTATTAATCTAGTGGTTATAATATTGTATATTTTTTGGGTTTCCCTGGTGGTGCAGTGGTTAAGAATCTGTCTGCCAATGCAGGGGACATGGGTTTGAGCCCTGGTCTGGGAAGATCCCACATGCCGCAGAGCAACAAAGCCCGTGAGCCACAACTACTGAGCCTGCGCTCTAGAGCCTGTGAGCCACAACTGCTGAGCCAGCATGCCACAACTACTGAATCCCACGTGCCTGGAGCCCGTGCTCCGCAACAAGAGAAGCCACTGCAATGAGAAGCCCACGCCCTGCATTGAAGAGTAGCCCCTGCTCGCCTCAACTAGAGAAAGCCCGTGCGCAACAATGAAGACCCAACGCAGCCAAAAAAAAAAAAGAATAAATAAAATAAATAAATTTTAAAAATATATTTAAAAAATGGCACAACTCTTTAAAAAAAATATACTGTATATTTTTTCTCATCCTCTTCCTTCTCCTTTTTTTATAACCAAATCAAGAATTAACATTCTCCTGGCACTTATGGGAAATATATAATTAGCCATCTAATGCTGTATTAGGCAACTATTGTTTTTTATAATATATTCATGGATTTTAGATAAGTAAATAAGTTAAAGAAGAAGAATATCCTACTTTTGAAGCTATGCAATTTTAATTCGACCCTACAATCATTTTCTTAAGTTTAAATATTTTTGAGATGAAGGAAGAAAATAAAAACTGACAAATAAGTAAGCCCCTTTGACTTGACACCTTGGATTATATTTTAACCACATAAAAGTTTTAGCACATTTGAACCATTACCTCATTGAGTTATTTTTAAACAACCAGGAGTCTTGATTTCTGAATCTGTATTAAAAAAGAAAGGATTGATTTTAATTGCTAGGTATAAATTATCTAAAGCAGGGGTTGGCAAACTACAGCCTATGGGTCAAAATTTGTATGTGGCTTGTTTATGTAAAGTTCAAGAATTAAAAATGGCTTTTACCTTTTAAAGTGTTGTAAGAACAACCAGACAAAGGGCAATATTCTACAGAGACTATGTGGTCCACAAAGCCTGAAGTATTTATCATTTGGTTTTTTACAGGAAAAGTTTGCTGACCGCTGGTCTAAAGGATTACACAATATATTTTCTTTTAATTCCTTTTAATGCTCTCTCTTCCTATTAATGTCCTCATCCTTTCTGGGACTCACTGCTGTTTGGTTGTCCGAACCGTTCACAGAGTATGGTTTGAGTTAACAAACAAACACAATGTGTCATTACTCATAAAAAAACAAAAACAAAAACCCGTGCCTTATTCTGCTCCTTTCATGGCTTTTTACAGTAACATCTCAAATCCAGTCTCTGACCTTTATGCTTACTGCAATGAACCTACCCTGATCTTGAGTAGAGTCTTGTTCTCTGGCCATAATTAATCCAGAATGTTATTAAGGAATCATTGTCATTAGTGAGTGGTAAAGAAAAGCAGGAACACTAAAGTTTGGAATACTGGTTAGTCCTCAAAATATATACACATACGATGCAAAGAATTTCTTTTTCATAGTGAGGAAGAAGGCCTCAGGAATTAACCAGTTAAAGAAAAAGCCTTTTTGCTTTGAAAAGGGAGGGAAACAAGGGCAATCCGGTGGGTTGGGAAAATGCGTTGCTTTTATCTTCAGTGGAAATGGACATGTGAAAAACACAATCCTCTTCCTGCAGGAAAACAGAAAACCAATTCTCAATTTCTCTTCCCCCCACCCCGATCTCTTTTTTTCCTATGACCAGTGGTTATTTACCCCTCAGAGTCCAGAACATGGGCTCCTGTAGACATTCTGGCCCCAGATATCTGACTTTCATTTGTACCATTTCATGCAGAATTCCTTCGTTTACTGAAGAAAGGCAAACAGTCCAGTGCAAAGGAAAAGCGGTAACTAAAGAAAATACGATCTAAAGTAAGGTGATTTTGAAACAAATAATAATACTAAAAAAAGGCCAGAATAATATTGCAAACAGTTATCAGACCCCCTCAGGTCCATAAAAAGTTTTCTCTTGAGGTCTTCTGAGAATTTTCTTGTTTGTTTTCAAAAAACTGAAAATAATGTATGTACGTATACTCTTAGGTAATAAATTTTATTCAGGAATTGGTTAAGTCCCAGATCATTCCATTTGCAATTCTCCTAATTGCCTCGTGATGTTCTCATTTTGTCATTGGTTCTAATGAGGAAATGAAGAAACAAAGGATCAGACTAACAGTTTTTACATAGACAGGCAGAGTTTGGGCAGGTTCTTTAAAAATTCCCTTTGGACTTTGTGGGAATGGTACAACCAACCACGAAGCCATTCCTGGAATATTTACTCTTGTCCAGCTCTGGAGGATTCTTGGTTGTCACATGGACTTGGAGAAATACTTGGTCTTGTTTCCTTGCAAAGGGGCCCCTTCCCATGGTACTGGCTGCAGCTCTACACTGACCTTTGATGGAAGGCGACACCCACTTCCTGGCTGTCAGCTAACAACATCCTTAATCCTTCTTTTAAGGAAGCAGATTTCAGGGAGTGGATGATCAGCCAAACGAAGTCAAGAAGAAAGACAGAGACTGTAACAAAATGAAAAAATAAAGTAATTTTGGTTACTTTAGGAAGAATACCGTAAAGCTACAGATTCTGATCTATTCCATTTACTACCAGATAAACTTTCAGATATGGATAGTGTTACAGAATGTATGATTAGCAAGATCAACCACTTATATTCTTTAACACAAAATGCCACATCACAACTGGCAGAGCCCTAGACCTGGAATCAAGAGATCTGGATCTGAGTCATTGAGTAGTTGTTTAAATAATAGTACGTATGTTTGAAGATGTGCAGGATAGTCTGTTCTCTCTAAGTTTCAAACTCACCCTTCTTCACCTTCTCTTAAACGTGCACCATATATTCTAGACTCCTTTCCTGGAGGCATTGATGGGAAATTGGAAGTTTGGAAGAGTGGGGGAAAGGGAGACGCTGCATCACCCATATTTTGTTCCCTAACCACACGTATGAACACACGTGTGTGTGCACACAGACACAGCAGACACAGACAGACACACACACACAGAGCTTCTGGCAGCCCCTCCAGCATTATTGGCTTGTGACAGTGTTTAGAATAATGCCTGCAGCATAGAATGTGCTCGATTGTTGTTAGCTATTATTATTATCGTTTTATGCACAAAAATGTTCCAGCATTAGATTAATTTGGAAAGGCTGCAACCTCCCTCTGTCTTTCCTATGAGGTTTATAATAAAAGTGCTAAAGAGTTCTGCATTTAAAAAAAACAGTTCAACTTCAGTTACTCCAGCATTCTCTAAACCTATTTGAACACCAAGATTTTCCCCCTCAAATACACCAAATATTATCTTGTAGAAGTGGGGTTCTGCAGAAGATATTTTTGAAAATGACAACCTAATGAGACATCTGTGGAGTTCTGGGACTTAATCCCAGAACTGCCTCTTTACTTTTTATATGACCAGAGTGGGCTTCTAAGCTCTAGTGAACCCCCTCTTGGTTTCTTCACGACACTGTCAGTTCCTGTGGCAGACACGATTTAGGGTGACCCTCGATCATCCGTGCCTTTGTCTCATCCCCTCCCCATGAATATGACTTGCTTCTAACCAATAGAATATGGCAAAGGTGATGAATTGTCACTCCCGTGATTATGTTTCATTATATGAGACCCCGTCTTAGCAGACTGGAGACAGAGAAAGAGACTCTTCCGCTGACCTTGAAGAAGCAGTTGCTATCATGTGAACAGTATTGAGAGAGTCACGTGGCAGAGCACTGTGGACAGCTTGTAGGACCCAAAGGCCTCAATGATACAGCAGCCAGAAAGCAAATTCTGCCAACAACCATGTGAGCTTGGAAGAGGGTCCTGAGCTCCAGAAAGGAACATGGCACATCTGACACCTTCATTGCAAGACCCTAAGCAGAGAACCCAGTTAAACCACACCCAGACTCCTGACTCATGGAAACTGAGATATAATAAATGTATGTCATTTTGAGCTGGTAAATTCAGTCATTCTGTAATTATAGCAGCAATAGAAAACTAGTATAGTTACCTACCAAAACCCATTCCCCCTCTTTTTTCATTATTAACAAAACCTAAATTTCCTTCAGAATGTCAAGCTGCCCAGAAAAATACTTTATTTTCCTGATTCTCTTTGCTGAAAAGGGAACAAAGGGAACATATCTAACCTATGAGTTCTGAGTGGAAGTCTGAAAAAGATTCTTGAAGGCTTGCTTTCCTGATGAAAGGGAAAGATACCCCGGTGCACTCCTCTTCCCAATTTTCCCCTTTGAATATATACCTATGTAGGGAGCTGTAGCAGCCATACGGGGCCAAGAGACTCATAAAGATGACAGCCTTGACCTTGTTGAACCACTTAATCAACACTAGCTCCTGCCTACTTCCGTTTATCTTGTTATGTGGGAAAAATAATCCCATATATATTTAAGCTACAGTTTGTTGGGCTTTCTGTTATTGGCAGATGAACACATTCTTTAATGGCTAATATACTACACGATTGTCGTGAAAAGTGAATAACAAAAACACAGAGAAAGCATTTACTGCAGTGCCTGCCAGGGCTGGCCATTCTCCCTCACACGTGCGTGCACGTGTGTTTGCTCGCTTGCTTCTCTGCCCTTTTACCCTCTTTCAGTGCTCTCTCTCGTCCTTGCCTTATCTCCATTCATTCATTCATTCGTGCAGCAAATATTTACTGAGCACATGCTAATTCCTGGTACTGTGCTAGGGCCTGAGGATACAAACATAAATAAGACACACAGGTTTCCATCTTAACATTTCAGTCCTGGCCTCATTAGAATGAGAAGAGTTTAATGATTAATTAGCTGATTACATTTTAGTGTGATTGAGTTCCATTTGCAATCTCAATATATGTCTGAATGAATGATTCTTAACCTAACTTGCCATAAATGCCTTTACTCCCAGATATAGAAATTCCAGGCATTAGCGAGCAAATGATGAGGGTTTTTTTGGTGTGGGGTTGGAGGGGGCATGTGAAAGCAGGTGGTTGACTGTGGATGAAGAAAGCTATCTCGTTTGTTATAAATAATTTCTGGAGCCTTCCACATGTTTTCTGATAGTGCTTTCTCACCTTCCACCTACCTGGCCACAGGTCATTCTCTCTTCTGTCTGGTAAGTGTACTCCAACTCTGACCCTTTCTACCTCTCTTTTGGCCTCAAAATTCTGAGAAACATACCCTATGATTTCAAGTAGATTTTATTTTCTTTGCTGTATAACACCACTGTTGTACTATGAACCTCTGTTCTGGGAACACCATTCTAATGGTCTCTATCTCATATCTACCTTTGGTAATAATGACTCAAACCAGTAGTGTAACAGTAGAATTCATTGTCTTTGTTAAGAAGATATTTCTGTGCCCTTAACTAATTATTCACTACTTATTTCATTTTTATGTACTTTACTGCTCTTTATATGTTGATTTGACCTATCTCAGACTACAAGCCAATTGAGAGAAAGTCTGATGCAGTTCATATCATGTTATATTCTGGAAATCAGTGAATGGTGATAATGGTGGTGACGGACTTTCTCTGAAGCTCTTGGGAGCTAGGCCTGCGATCATTTAGGGTCTAACTAAAATATGCCTAATTCTTCTTTCAAGTACCAACTACAGAATGAAGCAGAAGTAAACCCAAAAGGACGTAAAATGTGTTGAAGACCATTTTTAGTTTGTGAACTTAAGCTAATTAACATTTGAATGGCCCAACCATGATCATCCTAGGGACAAATAAGCAAGAGAGACTGAGGCACACCATCTGGCTGCCATGAGACCATTTGTTATCATGGTTAGAAGGGTGCACAGGAGTTCTGGTGTTCTATTTGCCTGTCAGTGGAATCAGTACCAACCACTCTTTTTCCCCTGAGTTCAGAATCTATTGAGAAAGATACACACCCACAGGAGTCAGGCAGTTGGAGAGCAAAATGTCACCCTTATCACCAAGACTGCTGCTGGGGGACCTCGTGCTTTGTCTGCCAGTGAGGTGGGCTTGCTAATAACCTCAGCGTCTCTGTCAGCTCCGGCCAACTGCAGCCCCTCCCTCCTGGGGCCCACCTGAGTAACGCTCACGTAGCAGAGCAGGGCAGGCTGGCAGATTTTGAAGGAAGAGCGCACTCAGATCCTTCTCTCAAACTCACCAACAGAACTCTCACCTCTCTTCCCAAGGCAGGAGGCTGAACAGGGCCGGGACTAGGGAGAAGCAAGGGAGGCAGTGTAGTCTTTATGTAAAATTTTGATAGTTTGTTCATCTTAGATTTTTTGCTTTTATTTTGATTTTTAAAAATATTGTATTAAAATATTATTTTTCTCGATTATTGGGTTTTTGGATGCATCCTTAAATTTCTTAATTGAGGGGAGGGCCTCAGTAGCCTCATCTGATCCCACTCCTGCAAGAAGATAAAAGGGTAAATGGATGGAGACCCTTCCAGATAGAAATATCAGGAGCAGGGGATATATTCCTACCCTGCTGGATGGACGTTTAGGAGCTTAATCAACCATACCCTACTGTAATTGTGCTAAGATACTCACGAAGTCGAGGAAACTTTTCTTTCTTTAGTCAATATGTTGGATCTCTGTTGTTATAAAAGGAAAAACAAAAAGCAAGACAGGTGTCAGTGATACTAGAAGGTGATTATAATATTCAGTGAAGCTACCAAATAAGGATGGTTCTAATGGGCCTCAGAACCAAGTTGTTCTTTGAAACAAATACTTGCTATGCCTTGCTTTTTTCTTAATTAAGATTCAGAAAATATTTGAGTGTGTATACAAACATTATGAAAAACACAGATTTGGATTTGTGGAATTTAATGCATGAATGTGTCCAACTAAGTCTTCAGGCTACGACCATTGGAGGAATGGCCTGTTCTGTGACAAGTGTGTGCCTGCCTTTGGAATTCACAACACATTCCAGGAAAATCATATCCTAGCTAGTTTGGTTGTTTATGCCAAAGAGGGCATTTTTGCACCTCATTTTTCAACTCTAGTTTGTTTACATTGAAGCAAAACATTCTTACACAGCAAGAGACTAGACACTCTTTCTCAATGGAGGAAGGCTTCTCTTTTCAGGGTCAGGAACTTTATGTCTGCAAAGTTAATTATCACAAGACTGTAAACCAGTCCTTCAGTCTCCAAGTCTGTGTCTCTGACCTTTGCCAAGGGCATAGTGCCACCAGACATACCACAAGATATGCAAAGGACGGAGTCTAACTTGAATAGCCTTGTTAACTTGTTTTCTGATGCTGATATGAAGAGTCTCATCATAAATCATGTTGGCGCATTTGAGAGAGAGCTCAGTTCAAAAGGTGGAATCGTCTAGTATCAAAAATCTTATCTAATTAACGGTGACATCTTTAATTCTTTCAGCGGGACCTGTAAAGGAAAGCCTTTCACATTTAGACAAGATCTAAGCAAAGGATTGACCGAAGTTCATTAGTTTTGTAGTCTTATGAGCTTCGACAAATCAAAAACATTATTTCTGATCTCTAGCTTACCTTTAAGCAAGATCTAATATCATGGCTATTGGACAGGTTCAGTCAATTACAAAAGCATAACAATTCAAAAGAATTATTCTGAGTCTATAGCTTGGTTCTGGGTGGCTTTCGCTAACTGACCACCTAGACTTTGGCTGTCCAGTGTGGCAGCCACTAGCCACCTGTGGCTATGGAGCACTTGATATATGGCTCATCTGAACTGAGACGTACTGTAAGTATAAAATACACAAGGGATTTTAAAGACTTAGCTGATAATATTTTGGATATAAACAGTTAACTAAAATTATATCATCAAAATTTATGTCACCTGTTTCTTTATACTTTGTTAAATGGTGATACCAGAAAACTGAAACTTACATATGTGGCCCACATTCTAATTTCTGTTGGACAGTGCCAGTCTTGATGTTTTGGAAGTAAACATCATGAAGAGAGACACTGATATATTTTGTGCATTTATACTTCCTTTGAAGCACTCCAGAAGCAGCAGTGATCTACACAAAACCCCTGTGAGGAGGATAGGAAATGCCTTTTACTAACATTTCAAGGAAAATAACTTCAAAGAATGTTGCAGTCATGACTATGATTCATAAATCAGAGAAAACTTTGGGTTCATGCTTCAGAGAGCAAAGCATTCAGGGACAACTGTTTCATTTATTACTAACTCTTCCTCGGTCCAGTTTGAAACCAAAAATCCTGGGGGAGGGGCGAAGAGTGCTGTGGATTTGGGGAGTTAGGTGTAGGTAGTAACTTTTACAAAATACCTAGCAGAGAGTAGGTTCTTAACAAATGTTTGTTCAATCAAGGAAAAAGGACTTGTGAATTTAGGTTAAAGCCTCCTGTTGCCAAAATACAACTGGTTGTACTGAGGGTCATGGAGCAATATGACAATTCAACAACTCATTGCAGTGACAATGGTTCCCATTCCACCATGGCATGGCTAGGCTAGATCCAGTGGCAGCCGCAGCATGTGGGGTCACTGGACAAATGTCGGATATGAGGAGTCCAGGAATTAGTACAAGGGTGTAGAGTTCTGAGAGACTAGAAGAAGTGAGAAGTCAGAGGTCCAAAGACATCAAGAAAGGATTAAAAATGCAATCTGTGACAAGGATTCAAAAGGGTTGGGAAGTGAGGATTCAAGATGAGCTCCAGGTTAGTGGAAGAGCCACTCCCAGAGGTCAGCTTAGGTACAACATCTTGAACCTGACAGAAGCGTAGGTCATGGTGCCATGAGTTAATTCCTGGGAAGCAAGGTTTGACTCAGCCAGGAGCCTCTGGTCCACTTTTTGCCTGAGCAGTAACTGGTTCCAGGTCATGTGCAGGTTTGAATGTCCCAGTGGCGATAGGAGCTGACATCACTCCTTTGCAGATGGGATGAGATAGTAGCTGAACTTAGGTTCTGACAGACTCTCTACTGGTTTGGAGTTTTGCCATCCAAAATGTGAGCCAAGCTGCTTTAATTACTCAGCTGTGGTTCTGGGTTGGAGGGAAAGGACCAGAAGTGAGGGGCTTTGATACTCTCATGTCTCTTCTCACCACTGGTTAAAAGAGCTGAATTCTTTTCAGCATTACCACAGGTACTAGACACAGGCTACTAGGTGACCTAGATGTGTAGTTAAACACTCCTTTTTTCTTTATGCTCTTGGCTACTTGGGAGAACAGAAACAAAAGAAAATGTTTGGCTTATTTTATCATATGTAAGGACTATCTGCTTTTACTCTAACCATCTATCAAATAGGCTTAATGGAAATAATCTTGCCTCAGAATAACTGTAGGATAACAAACTTGAAAGCTACTCTATTTAACTTTGATTCTGTAACATATAGATAATGTCCAGCAGAGTCATACCTTCATGGACCTGAACCTGTGATCTTAATCTGGGTTGAAATAATGGCTTTGGTGCCTCATTGATTTTTTTTTTCTTCCAGTTTTATTGAGATACAGTTGACGTACAGCACTGTATAAGTTTAAGGTATACAGTATAATCATTTGATTTACATACATAATGATTACCACAATAAGTTTAGTGAACATCTGTCATCTCATATAGATATAAAATTAAAGAAATAGAAAAACATTTTTATCTTGTGATGAGAACTCTTAGGATTTCCTCTCTCAATAAGTTTCATATATAACATACTGCAGCATTAATTATATTTATCATGTTGTACATTGTATCCCTAGTACTTGTTTATCTTATACCTGGAAGTTTGTACCTTTTGGGTGCCTTACCGATTTTGACTAAATGGCAAAATTAGCAGTTTAGGCAGCAGGTGCTTAAGAGATGTGATCACCCTGTCGCTCTGTGGGAACACATGGGGTCTTTATGCTATTCTTATTGATTTGAAATCAAATTGGTGACCCATATTAGTCTAACAGCTGCTCTGGGACCATCGTCAATGATTCAGTGATAGAGTTCAAATTATAAGTGCAACTTTTTGTTTCCTCCAAGAATCTGAATTATACCTTCTTCCTAAATAACTTCCATGCAAACTTGGTATCTCTTAAAAAGATGGGCTCATCTTTACTCCATTACTAGAAATGTGACAAATTATAAAAATAGATACAGCTCTCAGATTCGACAACACTTTTCCTCAATACTGAATGTACATCGAAAATGGACATCTTCAAATTCTTGGTTATGGAACGTCTGAACAAGCACAAATACTTCTACAACCCATAATTGCCAGTTTGAACCATAAAAAAAAAAAAAAGCCTGGCTTTTGTGGATTAAAGACTTGATTTCAAGCACCACCCCAACCTCTAATACAAAATCCAGTAGTCTTATACATACAACATAAATCCACATACACTATAATTATTGTGGTCAGTTATGCTAAACCAAGCACATAGTTTTTCCTCAAACATTTTCATAAGCAAAGAAAAAATTGCCTCCACGACTCATTTTTAGAGATGGGCTAACAAGTTCGGATCATGTGAGAGCTAACTAACTTTTTTTTTTTTTTGCCTCCACATTTAAGATGTGTTCATGTTTAGGGGAACCTAACTAAACTAACTTTCTATTACCTTGATTGGGACCAGATGAAAAGAGACTAAAAAATAGGTCAGAGTTTTTAAATCCTGAGGACATCTTTATAATAAGCAGCTACTAAGTAGTTTATGACCAGATGCCATCTAACGTAACACAATTTTCTAAAGACAGCTTTGTGGGAATATAATTTACATACCATAACACTCACCCATTGTAAGTACACAATTCAAATATTTTTAGTAAATTTATACAGAAGTGTAACCATTACCATATTTCAGTTTTAGAACATTTTCATTACCCCTAAAATTTCCCTTGTGTCCATTGACAGTTCACCCTGCTTCCACCCACAGTTATAGGCAACCACTGACCTGCGTTTTCTCTCTATAAATTTGCTTTTTCTAGATATTTCACATCAGCAAATTGTATAATAATTATGCCTCCTGTGTCTGACTACTTTTTTGGGGATTCATCTATGTTGTAGCATGTATCAGTTGTGCGATCCTTTGTTGAATAATACTCCGTTTTATGGATATGCTGCATTCAAAAAATCCATTTACTAGTTGATGGAAACTTAAGTTTTGTCCAGTTTTTGGCCATTCTGAATAATGCTGCTATGAACATTCATTTACATGTCTTTGAATGGACATATGTTTTCTTTTCTCTTCCATAAATTCCTAAGAACTGACTTACTTTGCTGTATAGTAAGTTTATGTTTAAATTTTTAAGAAACTATCAAACATTTTCCAAAGTAGATGTGACATTTTACATACCCATCAACAATATATGAGGGTTCCAATTTCTCCAACACTTGATATTGTCTGTCTTTTTGATTATAGATTCTAGTAGATGTAGAGTGGCATCTCATTGTGGTTTAAATTTGCATTTTCCAACAGTCAAATAATGTTTAACATCTTTTCACGTGCTTAATCAACCATCTGTATATCTTCTTTGGTGACATGACTTAAAATCTTTGGCCCATTTGTAAGTTGAAGTGTTTGTCTTTTTATTATTGGGTTGTAAGTGTTCTTTATATATGCTGGGTACAAGTCCTTTATTAGACAAATTTTCTTCTAGTCTGTGGCTTGCCTCTTTATTTTCAAAACTGAAGTACAAATATTTTAAATTTGATAAGGTGAAAATGTTTTAAATTTTAATGAAATCCAATTTATCAGTTTATCAACTTAAAATTATTCATGGGCTCTCTTAAAATTATTCTTTGTATTTCTAGTGCCTAGTATAACAACAGGTTCATTCTAATTATGTAATAAATATTGACTCAGTATATCCTGTGTTTCAAAAAGTTATCAAGAGCCCAACTTTTAAGAAAGCTGTTCTACATTGTGTATTACAGACAATCAGAGGTAAGCATTTTTAAAATCTACATGTTCAGAGAAATAAGATTATCAGATGGATTCTGAATTCAGCAACAAACCATTTATTCAGTTTATATTCTGGAAAGACACTGAACTATATGCTTTACATGCATTTTCTATCATACTCAAAACATGCCTCTGCAAGAGAGGTAACTGTTAATATCTCTGTTTTATAGGAAAGAAAACTCAGACTGATACTAAGTGAGTTTGACTGAGGCCACATAGCCATTTGCAATGGGAAAGAGAACAGGTCATTTCTAAACTTAGCATGAAAAGAAGTTATAGCTTCAAGGAACACAATTAATTCAGTGAGCACATATAAATTCTAGGAGCTATGGATACAGGAGGGAAAGAAGAGACAAAATATTCTGTTGTCATAGAATTTATATTCTACATACTTATATCACCTGCACTAACACAACAGATGCTCTTCTAACCAACATTTAAAAAACATTTAGCATTCAACTCACCTGAGACAATGAAGACAGGAAAAGATAAAAATTTGGAGTCATATAGGCATGGGAATACTTCTTTTACCCTTCATTTTTTTCTAAGTGGTAGCTGGGAAACAGCAACAGGTTTTCATGTACACGTGGCTTTGCAGGCAACATAAACTGGACCTGGAGTGACCAACTGTTTGGCCATGATATGTGTCAGAGTGTCTAAGCAGTACCAATGTGTGCTATGGCATACTTAGGGAAGAGTCGAGAGGAAGGAAAATTGGGAAGAGGCAAGAAGGGGGTAGGAAAATAGAAAATGCAGTGGGGAAGAGAGAGAACAAGGATAGTCATTGGCAAAAGCACCATATGAGGATCCTTCCACTGCATGTCGAGGGTACAGACCTGCCCATACTGATCAATATTGTATGACTTAGCACCAAACATAATGCTTATCACTTAGTTGGTGTTCACTAAGTGTGTTAGAAATATGACTTACTGAAAGAAGGCTATCCATTAATTCAAAAAACATCTGTTGATTGAGCTGATATCCTAGCCATAGTGTGAGGTCTTGGTCTCTGCCCTCAAGAGATACATAGAATATTTGGGGAGAGAAACATAATCAAATTATTAAAAGGAAAGCATGACATGTATTGTAACAGATGGATGAACAAAGTGCTATGAAATAGTAGAAGAAGCTACTTGCTCTGTCTCAGGGCTTGGGGAAGGCTTCACGGAGAGCATGGCATTTGAGCTAGGAAGGCTACTGAAGGCATGGTGTGGAGAGAGTCATTTGAGAGAGGATGAGAATGGCACAGTACCTGGAGGTACAACACACGGACAGGAGACATTGGGCACACATGTGGGGCTTGCAGGCCAGGCTAGAGGTTTGTATTACAGCCTGGGGCACATGAGAGGCAATAGGAGCCCCCATGAATTCACCCTCTGCTTTGCCATCAGAGAAATCTTCTTAAAAATGTAAGTTTTATGATGTTAATACCCCTTTTAAGCCACAAAGCCACTCAGTCACCACACAGTATTATGAAACATGGGTTTCCATAGATAGACACCAACATGAAGGTCCTATTGTGGAAGCACTAGTCCACACAGGGCATTGAACTTCTATGGTGGCCTCAGCCCCACCTCCTGGTATCCATACCCTAGTGTAGTCCCCTCGTACACTGTATTGGGATAGGTCTGTGTGACCAGCGGAACACAGAGGAAGTGAAAGTATGTCACTTCCAAGGCTAGGTTGTAAAATACATTGTGGTACCTGTCTTGCTCTCTCTCTTGGATGATTTGCTCGGGGAGAACCCAGTCACATTTTGTAAGGATACTCAGGTAGCCTATGGATTTCCCTGTGTGGCAAGGAATCTTAGTTGCCAGCAGCCAGGTGAGTGAGCCATCCTGGAGGCAGACTGTCCAACCCCAGTCAAGTCTTTGGATGGCTGCAGCCCCAGTCAAGTCTTTGGATGGCTGCAGCCCCAGTTGGCATCTTGACTGCAACTTCATGAGAGAGTCTGAGTCAGAGCCACCAATTCCCAGACCCACAGAAATTCTGAGATGATAAATGTTTGTTGTTTTAAGCCATTAAATTTTACGATAATTTTATGTAGCAATTGATAAATTAATGCAGTCGTTGATCATACAAAGTCAGAGTTAGAAGGAACACTAGAGATTAAGTAGGGCAGGCACTGACAATTGGCTTCAACATTTCCCTTGAAGCTTGAAGAGATTTGTGGAGTCCTTCTCCACTTGTACTGAACACGCTGAAACCTCTTTACTATCCCTGATTTCAAGAGAGGCAGGGCTTGGTCCAAGCTTGCATGTCTTAATTAATGATAAGAACTCCATTTCCTGACTATAAGCCAGGCTCATACCACTATATTGTGCTACTGTCCGTGAAAATTACTTAAGTTAACCTCTTTAGTTTATATGGGATACACCCATTTGCTAAAGATCAGTCATTGAGCTTGTTAAGAATTACTCATCTAGGAAGAATATGTTATACTGCTTAAGAAAGTGAAAGATAGTTTGAATGTTAATTGTGGTAGCTGAATAATGGCCCCCAAAGATATCCAGGTCCTAATACCTGGAATCTATGAAAGTTACCTTATATGGCAAAAGAGATTTTGCAGATGGAATTAAGTTAGGGATCTTAAATTGGGGAGATTATCCTGGATTATCCAGGTAGAACCTAAATGTAATCACAAGTGTTCTCATAAGAGGGAATCAGAAAGCAATTTGATAAAGAAGAAGAGAAGGCAATGTGATGTGAAACAGGGAGAGAAAAGATAATGCGATTCAGGGCCATGAGCCAAGGAATGAGGACAGCATCAATTCTGAAACAGGTAAAGAAAGATTTTCCCCTAGAACTTCCAAAAGGAACCAGCCTTGCTGACCCTTTGATATTAACCCACTGAGACTGATTTTACAATTCTGACCTCCAGAACTGTACAAGAATAAATTTGTGTTATTTTAAGCTACCAAGTTTGTTATAATTTGTTGCAACTGCCATAAGAAACTAATACACTAATCTTATCTTCAACATGTCCTAGTTCTGCTAGTTTGTGCAAGACAGTTTTTCTAAGACTCTGTCTTCTCATCTGAAAAATGGGAACAATAAAGTGTCTATTTCAAAGGGTTGTTAGATTGAATAAGATCATTCATGCAAAATGCTCAGCATAGGACCCGGCACCTGGAAAGTTCTTTGTAAACTTGGCTATTGATTTGGTCTAGACAGGAAAAAAATTTTTTTTTAATTTTATTGAAGTATAGTTAATTTACAATGTTATGTTAATTTCTGCTGGACAGCAAAGTAGCTCAGTTTTTTTATATATATACATATATATATATATATATCTTCCTTTTCATGTTCTTTTCCATTATGGTTTGTCACAGGATATTGAATATATTATAGTTCCCTGTGCTATACAGTAAAACCTTGCTGTTTATCCATCCTATATATAATAGTTTGCCTCTGCTAATTCCAAACTCCCAATCCTTCCCTCCCCTCCTCCACTCCTTGGTAACCACAAGTCTGTTCTCTATGTCTGTGAGTCTGTTTCTGTTTCATAGATAATTTCATTTGTGTCAAATTTTAGATTCCACATATAAGTGATATCACATGGTGTTTGTTTTTCTCTGTTTGTTTTTCTCTGTCTGGCTTACTTTATTTAGTATGATAATCTCTAGGTCCATCCATGTTGTTGCAAATGGCATTATTTCATTCTTTTTTATGGCTGAGTAATATTCCATTGTATCTATGTATCACATCTTCTTTATCCATTCATCTGTTGATGGACATTTAGGTCGTCTCCATGTCTTGGCTATTGTAAATAGTGCTGCTATGAACATAGGGGTGCATGTATCTTTTCAAATTATAAAAACTGCTACATTTTTCATCTCCTTTTGAAAACTCAAGTAGAATACTAGGTAGTCTTGGAATATAGAAACGGTTGAATATTTGTTAACCATTCTGTTGTTACCATTCTATCAGGAACCCTAAAGTCCATTTGCTTCATCCTCTCTGATTGTCCTTTCTTAAGGGTGTTGACAGCAAGATGGGGAAAAGGCAAATAGACTGGAAAATAAACATGAATGAGAGATCTAACGAGGATTTTGAAAGGATTTCTTTGCTTATTATCTGCTTTCAGAGAACGCCACACAAAACAGGTGAAAAGTTATCCTATTTATAAAGATCTCCAGAGAGGGAGTGTTTGCAAGGTTTCTTAGTAATTCCCCTTGGTACATATGAAGACTGTTGTTTATTTTTAAAGACTGCACTGAAGGCTGTACATTCTTTATAAAAATAAAAAAGGAATGGTTTTGTTTTTGAAAGCTGCTTGATATACAATGATGCCTAAAATAGTCTACTATAAAAGCAGCCATGCATTAGTTACCTGGCCATGTGTCTAGTGAAGCTTCAGGACCACTGAAGGGGTGGAGCAGCCTAGCTGTATAAACCTTTTCTTTTCCTCATTCTGGAATAAATTTCAAAAATTCGTTATTAAAAAAACTTATAGTCATCATATTTACTTGTATTATTCATCCCTACAACTCAGTTTTCTTTAGGTGCTTATATCTCAAATTTCTACTGATTCAGCCTTTCTATTCTTTCATTTCAATGTACTTATCACATTTGCATAGATTAAGTGCTCTCTAGTTTCTCTCTGAGCCCTGGTGGACAGGAATAAGATCTACATCATTCTCCTGGTGGAACTTCTTGTGCGTCATGATAAAGATGCCACTATAAAATGAAGCCAAAGGAACATTTTTAAAATAGGGTCTGATCCTGTTAGACCTTCATTGGATGTCTCTCCATTTACACAGTAAAGAACTGAGGAATAACTTGTGTCATCATGACAAACAACTGACATAGTCGAGCCCAGTGATTTTCTGAAGCCCCGCAAAATCCTGGTCCTTTTAGTTGAGGATGACTGTGGAAATAAATGAACCGGGCTCATTGACTTGGCTTCTAATGCCAGACTGAGGCTCACCAAAAGGGCTAAAGATCAAGCTCTCTTCTATCTCTGAACATACCTCAACCCTGGACATTGGTCCTCAGTCACTGAATTCCAAGTTTGCCCACCACTATGGTTAGCAGTACATTAGAGGAGGGAGTGCCTTTCTCCTAATTTGGCCAGGGTTGGTTGATACCTGTTGATCGAAGGCAGTCTGAAGACAGCTGACCAGGTTGTCATTGTCTCTAATGCAAAGACCCAACTACCTAAATTGATAATGGAGGCAAACAAGCTCCTGATTGAAGTGACCTTGTTTGGCCAACAGAGATTGACAGTTGAGGCAGAGCTCACCTCTACCTTAAGGGGGTTTACTGCCTCGCAGGTGCCATCTAATGGTGGCTGTTTAGCAATACCCTTAGTAGGCCTTTTGTGACAGCTTTAAAGCCACAGGGTATAAGCCGAGCAAAAATTACTTTCCCTCCTGTAGATGCTCTCATTGTCTAAGGTAGGCAAGGAATGAAAACAGGCGCCTCCAGAAGGTGGTGTTCGACCTCTCTCCAGATTAGAGGCTCGTGCCAGCCTTTTGCTTTTGTGGGGAATCAAAATTTAATATATAACCTGAAATCTTCCCAGCTTATTGAAGTCAGATCACAGGTTCTAGAAGGGAAGATGAAACTTTCATTTATCTTCCCTCTACACATGAATAGTTACTGTGCATAACTGTCTCAGCCGAAATCTTGTAGATTTTGACGCATTTTATCTGTTTATACAAGATCAACAATGCTTGGCTACACTCACAGTAAACACTGAATCCTGTTTACAGAGGAAGGGCAGTGCCTGCGGGTAGCATGCGCAGAGCTCCAGGCTCCTTTTTTTTTTTCCTTTTTCAGAGACTCCAGAGGAATGTGCCTTTGCACCGTTTTACCAGCAACCCTAAATCATGATTAATTGAAAGCCCTTTCTCTCCTTGGTTAAGCCTGACACAAGCAACTGCTTTTCTGTCACATTGATTTTTCTGTCCTTGTGGATTCAAAGGCAGGGTTGAGTCCTCCTAACAGGGTGAATTCTCTGACAAGGAAGTTTTGCAACCTAATTTACAGATGGAGTCAAGCTTGTCAGTGAGTGCCAGAGGGGAACTGTTGCAATCCGCTGGTTAAGTATGTATTTAATAGTGTTTATCCAAGCAAGTTTGTGATTTCTTCACTGTCTCCAACAAATATGTTATTTGTAATACCTATCTTCTCTAATCTAGGTGTTTGAAAAATATGTCTAACTTGTGTGGGCTAGAATACATTTTGTTTTTCTGTGGGTCTATTTATTGAACAAGGGCAGTCTCTGAGGAACTATCAGAAACTGCTTGCCATCTTTCCAAATCCTCTCTCTCTGCAGTGACCATGACTTAATCCTGAAGGAAAACAAGGTAATCTTTTCAAATAAACATTCTCAAGGATGTTTAGGGGGAACCCAGTTGCTAGTATTCAGAACCATCCCAGTGATTGAAAATAGTTATATTGTGGGAGTACAATTACAGTAAGTTGGAGTGTTTGTAAGCATTCAGTATTTTCAGATGATTAACAATAATAAGTTAAATTGCAAGCAAAGATGTGTGTGTGTGTGTGTGTGTGTGTGTGTGTGTGTGTGTATGTGAGTTCAAAGAGTCATCCAGGGTCTTTTTCTCATTGCTGTTGGTGGAAAATGAGGCACAGAGGGAAATTCAAAGCTTTCACTAGGTAAGGGAGTTGGTAAGGAACATTGGCAACATTTAAACCTAAGCCCTGTTAGGTTTCACTGGGCTAACCTGCTTCTTGTGAGAGTAAGTAAGAGAGAGAAGGAACATTTGATCAGTAAGTGAAAAGAGAGCACTGAAACAAATACACTTGGTTGCATGCAGCACATTTGTTGCATTAGCACAAATTCCTAGTCTCAAGGAGCTTGGCCTGCAATAGGGAAAATAGAAAGTGTGGATTGAATAAACTCAAAATTACTTGGATGATAAAATTAATTAAATCAATACAGACTATGTGCACTGGAGTCTATCATATTACTTACAACATAATTTTGTATTTTTAAAACATTTAAAATATTTAATTTTCAGATACCTTCCTTTTTCCCTCTTTGGTCTGTAGGCTTCTGAAGGACAAACCTCTTTTCTCATTTGGGCCTGAAGTCTCAGGATGTAATGCTGATCCTGGCACAAATGAAGGCAGGAATGATTAAGTGAGTGAATTTGGTCTTGATTTGACATTTTGATCTCCCATTTTTTGTGGTCCTGATGTTCTTTAATTTATTTATCATTTGTTGTTTAAGATCCGTGTACATTCAAAGCATCTTTCTCTGTCCCCACCTACACATGACATAAATACATCATCACCTTGTTAAAAATCTTAGAGCAGTCCATTGCTTATTTCTGTCCAACAGAAGTACAATGTGAGCCACATGTGTAATGTAAAATTCTCTAATAGCCACATTAAAAAGTAAGAAGAACAATATCTTTTATTTAACTCAACCTATCTAAAACATTACCATTTTAACATGTAAAATTATTAAAATACATTCTTTATTCATACAAATTTTTTGGAATTAGGTGTATATTTTGCACTTAATGGGCATCTCAATTCAGACCTACCTTCAGACTATAATGCAGGTGATCAGATTCCGAGTGATCAATGGACACACAAGGCCATTGTGGTCAGAATAATTCTGTAGTCATATGTAAATGTAGCGTACATTTCCCCCTGCTTAGCATGCAACCCCTGTTATTATGCCCACTCTCAGCCCCTCTAGTTTGGAAACACCACCATCCTCAGTGGTCTATATGAAAACTGGGGTGACCAACCATCCCAATTTGACCAGGGTTTCCTGGGACGTAGGACTTGCAATGCTAAAACCAGGACAGTCCTGAGTAAACCACAAAGGCTGGTCATCCCATATATAACCCATGCCTGTTCAATCAATATATTTTATCCTCCTGGCCACTGTGAATCGATCAGACATAGCATCCATAAACCTGATTGCCTATCATGAAATTTTGTGAGAACCACTGGGGAAAAGAACCTCACTTTCTGCTGTGGTTATTATCTAGAGTATCAGATAACCTTCTTTATATCATGTGGGGAGACTCTGGTTGACACTAATTCCTATGGTGGAGAAAACCAGAGGTAAGGAGAAACTGAGTCTTGGTGCCTTCTTTTTTTTTCTTTTTTTTTTGAATTCCTGGATCTAGCCTTGCCTTAACCTATCATACCCTTGGGTTTTTCAGTAGGTCAGTGAATTCTTTACACCTATCTTCATTTTTTTTTCTTGTATGTTTAATCCATTCAGGTTGGATTTCCATCACTTGAAATTAAAAATAGGTTAAAAAAGAGAGAGAGGAGGAGTGCAAAAAATCTAGCCAGAATTCCTCAAGCTCTTAAGAAACATAATTCGAGGTTGTCTATTTTTCTTTTACATAGCCTCCTGGAGCTACTGTGGGGTGTGTGTGTGTGTATGTTCTCTTTTATGCTGCTCAGAATAGTGGGTACCTTTGTGGTGAAAGGGGTTGAAAGCAGTGAAATAGCTGCCTGCAATAACCTATGAATTAGTGGGAATTTTTTAGAGTAGGAAGCAATGAAGACCTACTGTTTCTTCTTCTCCCTCTCTTCCTCTCAGACCTTTGCGCTTTGCCTGTGTTGTGGTTATTTCACTCCATTGTAATGACTCTCATGATGGATTATAAGACTCACTGTAGGTATTGGAACAATCTAAAGTTCATGAGATTTACAACCTGTGGACTTAGGGACCCTTGGGAGGTTGCAGAGTTGCAAAATCAGGCATCTGAAAATCCATCCATCCATTTATCTCTTCTTAATCAATGGATACTAAAAGTGCAATTGCTAGCATGTGGCAAGATTATAATACTTTTTGACAGTTCCAAGAGAAGAGCGAGTAAGCATTCAATACGTGTTATTGAGCTACTAATATGTAGCTTGACAAGGTTAAGTGCCCTATGTGAAGCACTTAACATATATTATTGCATAACGTTTAGACTTCACAGCAGTCCTACAAGGCCGACATTATTATCCTTGTTGTTTTGAAATAAAAAAATAAAATTATATATATAATTTTCTTTATTCACTATTCATCTAAAAAGTTATTTTAAAGATTATTATGTTCTCCAGACTTGTGACTGCCAAGGGCGAGTGGGGGACGGAGAGGGATGAACTGGGAATTTGGGGTTGGTAGGCGCAAACTTTTACATTTAGAATGGATAAACAGCAAGGTCCTAATGTATAGCACAGAGAACTATACTCAATGTCCTGTGATAAACCATAATGGAAAAGAATATTAACAAAAAGAATGTATATATGTGTATAACTGAGGCACTTTGCTGTACAGCAGAGATTGGCACGATGTTGTAAATCAACTATACTTCAATAAAAAAATTATTACGTTCTCAATGAATTTAACATCTAGTGGAGAAGATAGGCTTATGAACATATGGTTGTTGTACACCATGTGTGAGTATAGAAAGAAATAAGAAATAGCCCTGGAGAGGAGAGAAGAGGAAGAACAGCCAAGAGCAGAGGTGCGGGGGGCATGGGGCACAGAGGCAATCAGAGAAGCTACTGGAAGCATGATGCCTGATGCCTGACACACTGAAGCTTTTCTGCTCTATGGCAGATTTCCTTACCATTTTCAAGAGAGAGTCCCATCATTTTACGATGACAAATTTTAGCTTGTTTTTCTGCATCATATTGACATAAGTGACAGAAGGAGCAAAAGAGTTGGGTTCTTCACTAGATTCTCTGAATTTGCTACTTGTGAAGACTTTGGGTGAAGTCTCCTAAGCATTTGGGACTAGAGTTTCTTCATCTGTGAAGTAAGGCAGATCAACCAATTTATCCATAATAGTACCCCTTCCAAACTTAAGACACCACAAAGCCTTCCAATAGTGACCTCCTTTTAACCTTTACTGTCCTTCTATTAAGAATCATTACCTGGAACCACAGTTCAGAAGCAAGGAATTGCAGTTGAGTGTAAAGGGAACTCATCTTACAAGGAAACTGTTTTATTTTTACCAAAGTCAAAAGATTGTCCCATTGTAGCTGCAGGGTTTCTTCACTTAAGTATAGCCTAGGACGGGCTAGTGAAGATTCGGCAAATCGGGATAACGGTGGCAGAGAGACGAAATTTCACCAAATGCCTCAATCTAGCATTATCAGATTCATAGTTGAAGAATAGTGAGTTTCATCCACAGTTTATTAACACCTGAAAGTTTCCTATACAGGAGCAAAAACAAACAAACAAAATCTCACATTTTCACATGAATATACTTCAGAGGCAGACCAAAATCTTAATCTTAGAATCTGGATTTTCCAAGAAATCAGCTTTCTTCTTGTGTTTAGCTTTGTTGTGCCTGGGATTGCATTTATGTATATAGTTATGAAATCAGGGAGAGAGAGAGAGAGAGAGAGACAGAGAGAGAAACTATCTGTTGTGTTGTGTTCCCGAGTTCAGCATAGGTTCCCAGCTTGAAGATAGAAATCATTTTTAAGATTATATGAAAAAATAAGAGGATGGAAAGGGAAAAACTATTTATTGAACATGACCATGTTGGTGCACTTAGCCTCTCACACTGAATTATTTTTTTGGTTTTAAAAAACTTCTTAATATTAGTTTTAAGTTTTGATTTAAATTAAATGAAAATATCTCATGTTTTATGAACAAATGTGGCCGTTAACGTCCATTGTATATTAAAATACAAAGTAATATAGATTAGTCTTAGAAGATTCTGTTTGGCTTTCATAAAGTGGATGTTTTTCCTCACTGCATGCTGAAGTTGATATTTTACTTCTCTGCAGCTAAGTATGTGATAGTTTTGGCTACATGGTAACTCAGCAGAATGACCCATATACTGACTGTATCAGGACGCTCTTCCAGATTCAGCTGTTTCTTAAAAGGATACAACTGCAGGATTAAGCCCTGAATACTCAATATGACACACTTGGAAAGTCATCCAACTCACTATATCAGAGTCACAGACATGGTGCACACTTATCCAAAGTTAATGTATCCAACATCTCTTTTCACTAATTATTGGATAACACTAGCATGAAAGTCTCTGGTATTTTCTACCTGACCTTTGCTACTTTAAATGTGGCCAGCTCTCCCTCACACTGCATTGTGACTGGCATATAAAAGCCAATAGAAGATATCATCAAGCCTTAACGACAACTGTCACCAACAACTTCCTGGTTAGTATGACTACCACTCGCTACTACCACATTTGTAAAGAACTCCAAGCCTTCACCATACCGGAAACAGGTGTATCTCTAAGACTTGACTTCCTCTCTACATCTTGCCTCCCCTGCTTCTGTCCCTTCTCATCTCTCCACACTCCCACAGTTTTGGCTTCTCTTTGCTCAGGCTGCAACTACTGCAAGGGGGTTCATTTTTATCTGCTTGTAAAACCAAGCATTAATTTTGCAAAACTGATCTGTCACGTATTTTAGCCTCTTCCTGTTTGAAATTAATCTATATAATAGCTTGCAAAGCCTTTGGCGCCAAGCTTTTGCACAAAGCTACATCCATACTGTTATGCACTGTGCTTCTAAGTCACCATATCAGTGTCACCTGCCCTGTCACCTAACCGACAAGGCAATAGCAACTTGAACTTAGAAATTTAGGCTTCTTTCTTTCTCCATCTAAAGTACCAGGTTGGTGTGCAAGAAAGGTGGGTTGGAGGCATGAGAGTATGAACCATGGGATTATTAACTCTTGGGATCCCATTGAAAATCCTTTAAAATATTTGCCTTTTATACCTTTTGTCTCTTCCTTCCTAAAACTTTCTGCCCTCCAGCACACCATTTTTACATAGCAGAAGGGATGATATTGGACACGTTGAAAGGCTTGTTGTGCTGTTTATTTCACTCATCTGGAGGCTGGTACAGAGGAAGAATCAAGCTTGCCCTTAGCTCTGCTCGGTCAGTGTCTGGCCCCGCTGCCTGCTGTTCAACAACTTACCCTGGCCCATTCCTTAAGGAACTTGGCAAGAGAGAGCAGAAAACCCTCCTTTGTTTGTTTTGCATTCATTCATTAGAGGTAAACTGCAGACCTACTAGCTGCAAAACATTGAGCTTCACCATGAGGGTCACAGAGAAATATGACATCTGATCCCTGTTCTTAGGTGGTCACCTCTGTTCATGTGCTTCCTGCCCTCTGGATGCACAATCTAATAGGCAAGCTACAGAAAGGAATTTCTCCTTCTGGAACCCTCTACTGAATTATAAAAGCTGGGGGAGTTGGAATTAAGCACCTTTTCTAGATTTGCTTTCTTTCATTGCCCTAAGCTCACCTCTCTGGCAGCCAAATTGTACTGTTTAACATCTCCTGAACCCACCCTGCCTGCAAAACTCATGGAAGGGCCGCCTTCTACACCTGGCACCCCACTCTGTCTCCCATCACTAGGGATATATCCCTTCTATTTAAAGGCCTGTTTCAAATATGTTTTCCTTTTGTCTGGATAAAATTCTTTTTGCCTGGGGACTCAGAGAAAGTGACAGAAAAAAACAATAAACTTTGGAGTCTAAAGGATCTCATTCTGCACTTGGGGTCTACTGCTTACTAAACATGCCCCACTGGAAAAGTTAGGGGGCCTCTCTGACCCTCAGTCTCAACATCTGCAAAAGGGTTAAGGCTTTTTGATGAGCTAGTTTACGTAAATGGCCCAGCACGGTGTCTGGCACTCAGTGGGTGCTTCCCAAATGCCAGTCAGCATCCCTTCTTGGAGACCTCCACTGTTAAATTCGGTTTTGTGTCTCCGTTTGCAGGATTATCTCCTGTCTTAGACACCAAGTTGTTTAATAATAGGCACTACAGTTTATTCACGCAGGATTCCCTGCAACTTTGCACAGTGCTTTGTACCCAGCAGATGCTCAGGCACATTGGATACATCAACGTGTTACTGTAAAAATACAAATAATCCTATGTCTGTAAAGAGCAAGGCTGGGCACAAAGCTCAGGTTCTTTAAAGCCTTTGCTGTACTCAGCAAGGTTCTTGAGGGTAGGGTAGTTGCAGGGAGAAAGTGGCAGACTACATGTGCAGGCTCACGTAATTTAGGGCCCCAGGGTGACCTCTTCCTGGGTCACACACATGATGAATCAGGAAAAGAGAGAACAGAGATGGGGCCAGCTGCTCTCAGATCCTTAGACATTCCAAACAAGGGGCAGAGACTCAGTTTTTCCTGATTAATCTTTGATGATTTATTCTTTAGACATCATTTAAAAGGAGCATTTTAAAGTAAATTAATTGAACTCCCATGACCTTTTGCCCTACTTATATCATCAAAAGAAACTTGATCTTGAATTTTAAAAAATACTCTATTTTCTGTGACTTATAAACTACTGAGGAATCTCATTTGGGTTTTTTTTTTTTTGAAATCATAAATACAAATCCAGCCTTTTCAGCAGTAAGTTGAAACATCCAAAGTTTGAAAATCCCAATTTTAGTCAATAGGTGCTGAGTGAGGGGTGTCATAAGGATGGAAATGGTAAATATATAATCTAAGACATACAAAAATGGGAAAGCATTTGTTGCCTTCAAAACAGCCATTTCCTCTCTACCATGTTGGCCTGATAATATTCCTGAGTTTACCCTGCTCCAATATGACTTGGGTAAATTCTCATTAGTATAAGCTGGCATTTTTCAAAGCGCAGGTAGCAGTCTATTAGTGAATTCTAAAATCAGCTGAGTAGTTGGAATCAGGATTTCTTAAAAATTAGTAGAATAGAGTAATATTGAGAGTAAAATAGAATAGAAAATATCTAAATGTATTGCACAGTAAGGATGAATTTTATTTTATGAAATTTTCATTTCTGTGTTATGTATGTATTATGAAACATATTTACTCATGTGCTGAGTTGGGGCGTACAATGTATTTTTCACTGTGGTCCTATCTCAGAAACTTTGGAAACTGTTGAATCTGTTTGGCCTCACGGTGCTTTGTTTACAAGTTTCCCTGTGATGGTAATATAGCTCTGGCCAATGAGATGTCAAGGGAAGTCTGATGGAGAAGGTTGAGTATGGATAGGGATATGGGAGAATATTCTTCTCTCAAAAGCATCATGCACGGTGGAGCTACTCTCCTTTCTTTCACTGGATGTTGTTATATCTGCACATGCTTCCTGGAACTGAGGCAACGACTAGCAAACACAAAAGGAGCTCGTGTGAGATCATGTCGAATATAGCAGATTAAGAAAATGGAAGGAATCTGGGTCCTAGGTTTGATGTTAAGCTGTGATATTAAATACCTCTGGAACTATCCTACCTCTGGGCTTGTTATATGAGATCATACATCCCCTTACTATTTAAGCCGCTTGAATTAGTTTTTTGTTACAGCTTAAATAACCCTAAAAGATAAAGCTTATTTTAGGAAGTGCAAGTAAATCAAACACTGGTGTATAGGGCCAGTGGAAGGAAAGCCTGGAAAGGTACTCTGGGTCAGATCATGATGGATTTTGAATTCCAGGCCCAAGCACTGGTTCTGACTCAGTGCAGGCTTATAGTTGTGAGTATAGACTTGGAGTGGACCGTCTGGGCTCAATCTTTGTTTTCTACTTGTTAGCTGGGTTACTTTGGGAAAGTGATTATTTTAAGCAGTAACGTTAGAGTGTTAATCTGGTGTCATTGTCCAGGGTAGGCCGAAAGTTGGAAGAAATTGGCAGCAGTGAGGCTGGTCAGAAGACTGTTGTAACAATCTAGTAGTGGAAAATGAGGGCTTATGCTCTGGATCAGATGGTAAAGGAAACCGATAGGAAGGGAAGGATGCAGGAGCTACTAAGAAGGTGGACTTGGTGATAGACTGGGTATGGGAGATGGGGTTGAGGAAGGAGTCAGATCTAGCTGTATGATTTCAGTGCTGGAGGTCTGGAGTGGGGAAGGGATGATGTGTGTGGTGGGGTAAGAATAGGGAGTGGGCAGGGGAAATGACTTCCCAAGATCCCCTTTACGGGTTGAGACTCTATTTACTTTTAATTTCCTCATCCAAAACCCCATTTTATGGATGATGTGCCCAAATTCTGAGACGTTAAGGAGCTTCTGCTAAGTGATATAGTCAATGACAAAGCCAAAATTTCATCCCAGGCCATTTTTACTCTAAATATCTTGAGAGCCACTCATGACCAGGACAAGAAATAGAGGAATCCTGAGGAAGTGAAAAAGGTTTTAGAGAGAAGACAGAGTTCAGACTATAGATCCATAATACAGATAGGAAATAAAGGAGAGAGAGCGGATAGGGCTTAAGACAGATCTTTTTAGAAGGATGGGTTTTTTAATTGAGAAAAAAAAGTGGGGTGAGAAAACAAAGGCAAGTAGTGAAGACAGAGAAGTATGAAAAGTGGCTGGGAGGAACATTAGGATGGTCCGGACGTAGTGAATTCCAAGGGAAAAGTGTGTAGCCAGAGATGAAGATCAATAATGTTGCTGCTTGAGAGATTAAGAGAGTTAGGGGCTGAGAAAAAGGTACCAAATACAACAGTAAGTGGCCTTTTGTGGGTGACTTTCAAGCAAGAAATCCCAATAAGCTTGGCAAACATATGTGCTTGATTATAGGATATACGAGTGAGTGGAGGGGAAATTGTGGGCCATTAATGAAAGGTCTCAATGGTAAGTAAAGATTTAACAAAAAAGGAAAGATCTTTTCTTGTTCAAAGTAGAAAGAAAGGAAAATAATTTGAAGATAGCTTAGAAAAGAATAATAATTGAAGGAGTCCAGAGAAAGTTAGAGTTAAGGAGAGAGAAAAGACGAAGAAGGAGGAGGAGGAGGAGGAAAAGGAGGAGAGGGGGGGAGGAGGAGGAGGAAAGAGAAGAGAGTATGGAGGTAAGCTGTGTATAAACTGCTTTGTAATCCAAAAGAGGTGAGTAAGAATATGAGTGAGTAGTATCTGGGGGTCAAAGGGAATTGCAGGCTGTGACTTTTTCCTGCAACACGTAATGCCTTCAGGAGAAGGTGAGGAGAAAATAGGCTTTGGAATTTGCAGCCAGAGACTAGGGGAAATGGTGCAAGAATATTAGTGAAAGCAGCACTGAAGTGATGTTGGAGGCATTTTCCTGCAACAAGTTCCAAATGGCACAGTCAGTGGAAAGCGCTCAGAATTCTAGCCATGGCTCTGCTCTAATTAGTTGGAAAGTCAAATTTTTTTTAACCATAAGGACATTACTTTCTTTTATCTATATAATGGGACACACTGGCTATGGCTTCTTACAGTTTGTTGTGGAAATTCAATAAGATGACACAGATGATGATGATGATGATGATAAATAACAGTAATAATAATAGCAGCTGCATCTAAAAATTATTTGGCTCTTTCTATGGTGGACCAGACACAGGTATAGCTTTCTACATATATTATCTCATTTAACCCTCCCATCAGTTCTATGAGGTTTCCATATTTTGCCCCCAGTTTACAGCAGAAACTCAGATATAGTGAACTTAGTTGCCTAAATTTAACAACAAACAAGTGACAGAGCCAGAATTCAACCTAGGTAGCCTGACTCCAGATAAAGAATTTTGAAAATAGAAAGCCTTATTTTTTGCCATGTATTATTACAAGAGAAATAAAGTCTTATATTCTTAAAACACTGTCTAGACAAATTTCAACAGAGGATATTTTTCAAATTTATTTATTTATTTTCATTACTATGGTTTCTGTTTTGCTAATCCCATTGGCTCTTGATTACATTGTGTTTCCATAGTTTTGTTGTTTGCCCGCTTAGAAAACAGCACCTCCCATCTTCCTGTAGTTTCCTAAGGGCGATAAATGTCTGAAGTTGTTCGGTGGTATTTGTTTCTGTGAGCAGCAACATAGTTGCTCTGGGAAGGATGCTTCTCCTCTGATTGGCAGGGATGGCAGCTGCTGCCTCAAGCTTGCTGGCTGACCCTGAGGCGATTGGTATCAGGCAAAGGTGATGGAATTGAAAGGGAATCCAGATCTTCCTCGACTTACCATGGGGCTACATCACAGTAAACCCAGTGTAAGTTGAAAAGCATTTAATACACCTAACCAACCAAAAAATCATAGCTTAGCCTCGTTTACCTTAAATATGCTCGGAACACTCACATTAGCGGTTAGTTGGGCAAAATTGTCTAACAAAAAAAGCCTATTTTATAATAAAGTGTTGAATTTCTCATGCAGTTTATTGAATACAGTTCTGAAAGTGAAAATCAGAGTGGTTGTATGAGTCCAGAAAGGGTGTGAATGTATGGGTTGTTTACCCTCGTGATTGCGTGGTTGACTGGGGGGACATGGCTCGTGACCACTGCTCGGCATCAGGAGAGAGTATCTACTGCATATCGCTGGCCTGAGGAAAGGTCAAAATTCACAATTCCATGTTCAGTTTCTACTGAATGTGTATTGCTTCTGCACCATCGTGAAGTCAAGAAATTATAAGTTGAACCATCATAAAATTGGGGACTGTCTGTATAGCTCTTTAAAAGCTAGAGAGAATTCTTTACTGTTTCATAAAAATGTGGAATCAAATTTTGAATGGGTTTCCTCATAGTGTCATTTTAATGACTTCTGCTTCAAGTAGTCTTTGGGCTAAACTGCAAGCAAATTGGGTAGGGTGGGTGATATTTTACATGAAGACTAGCTGTACAGCACCAACACAGGATGCCAGACTGTTAATCAAAGGCTTACAAGGCTGTTCCAAAGAGCCCGCCTTGCCTGGTAGGATATCCCTGCTTTCAATACCGCAACAGCTGTAGAAGCCTATTTGTAATATCTTCAAACTCAATTGGCTATAGTTTGGAATTGCAGTAGCTACCTGGGAATTTGATCAAAAGAAAGGTTAAAAAAGTTGTCAGGGTGACATCCTCTGTTAGCATCATGAAGAAAGCAGAAACACAGCCTAATCACTGCATTGTATCTACCCACCTCGAGGACAGAGCTGGGGGACTCAGACATGGACACAAGGCCAATTTGGAACTGGCCATGATAGAGTCAACAGATAATAAGCCGGTGCTCTGGATTCCTGGGGTTTGTAACTCCTGTAAGGTGCTGTCAGAAGGTTTTCTTTTCCGTTTCCACACATCCTCTCATGTACAGCCGCAATCCCAGATCAGTGTTCTCCAGGGTGAACAATGATGTTTTGAGACTTGGAAAAGGCACGCTTTCTCTCTCTAACCTTGTTCATATATTTTTAAGAGAAGCTTTGTTCCAAGATAAAAAGTTATTGATTCAGAGCCACAGGAACTAGAGGATCAATAGTAAAAACCGAGTGGAATCCAGGCAGCAAGACCAGCGACCTGGACATCAGCCCACACAGGGGTCTCATAGAGGGTTAGGCACCTATGCAGTGTCTTCAGTGATAGGACAATTCAGGCCCAACTGAAGGAAAGTCAGTGGCAACCTCAAAGGGCCTCAATGATGTGAAAACACAGCCTGGCTTTTCCTGTGGCAGTGCTGCCTCCTACTTAGTGTTTAGCTTGCTGCTAAAATATGTTTGTTTAAAATCTATTTCCACACTTTTTTCTTAGGGTCTACTCCACGTTTTTGTCAAAAAATGGAATATTACATCAGACTTAATGAAAAAAACACCTCTAATATTAGGCTGTAAACATATTGATACAAAGGACTTGATCCCAGCTCTTGCAAATCTTACTGAAAATTGTTGGGAATGCTGTAGGCTTGCTCTTTTTGATATTTCAGGGGTTCTGCTGACTTTTCCTACATATTAGATTTTCTTAGATGTTAGCTAGTTTGATACTATATGGAATTTACTTAGGAATATCGTGTGTTTTCATACTCTGGAATTCAGGCTAAGCTTGCTTTATAATGTATTCTGAAAAATAATATTCTATTTCTGATCCTACCCCCACCCCCTGACTCTTCCAAAAGATTTGGGCTAAAAGAGTTGAAGTCATGACTGAATGCTCTTCCTCTCATCTTGTTTCCATACGCTACATGTCAGACCATAGACCGAGGCTAGATAGACTCTAGATTGTTCCAATCCTAAAATGAACCCTCTAAAATTTTCAAGTCTTATTTTTTGTTTGCAGATAATCTCACATAAACACATATTTGTACTACATGTTGTAACTTTTTTTTCTATATCTTAGTACTTCTGCTTTTCAATATAATTACTATTATATTTAAGTTCCCTATGAAGGCAGAGTCTTACTTTGGTTACAGATGTCTCCTTGGTTTTTAAAAAAATATTAATCAGATTGTGGCACTTCCTAGCTTAAAATTCTTTATTGGTTTCCCCTTATGTTGGGTAAAAGCCCAAATTCTCTCCATGGGTCTAAGGACCTGCATGATGTAGACTCTGCCTCATTGGAGACCAACATCCTGGTCTCTTGCTTTTCATTCAGAGAGGCCTCTTTCCATTTCTGCATGCTCTTTCCCACCTCAGCGTTTTCATACATGCTGGTCCCTCAATCTGGAATGCTCCTTTGCGAGGATGACTTCCTCTTATTTAAAAGTCACATCTTCAGCTACGTCTTCCCCAACCATCCTATTTAACTAGATTTCTCCCTCTCTTCCAGGAGCCCCATCCCCATTTTCTGTATTTCAGCAACAACTTTGTTTCCTTAGGAATACTTACCGTAGTTCATTTATCTTCTTGTTTATCATCTGTCTTCTCCGCTTAGTCATGAGATCTATGAGGTCAGGGGCCACATGCCTGGGATATTCCTAGAGCTTAGCAGAGTACATGGCACATGGTAGGTATTCAACAACTAATTGTTGAATGAATACATGAGCTTGGGTGGGATGTGACGTTAAATGTATCACGTATTTGTCATCATCAGTGTGGAGGAATAGAAAGAGACAAAAATTAGAGAGGTGAGTTGAGTCCAGATTAAAATAACCCTTAGTAGTATTCTGTAGTAGATCAGGGGGCTAATGTCACCTGGTCTGTATTTTAGAAAGATTGATCTGGCAAAAATACAGCCAGCTTGATTGTAGTAGAAAAATAGCCTTAGGGAAACCAGTAATAGTATGAGGTGGAGAAGACTGAAATTAAGAAAAGTGTTTTAGATAAGGAGCAGTGTTGATTAAAAACTTTGATTTACTAAAGCAGGTAGACAAGAAAAAAAAAACCAAACTCCTTGTTTTGTTGGCTATTTTATTCAAAATATAAGTTTTAGGGAGGTTGTTAGGGAAAATGGAAGGAAAAAAATTACTCCTTGTCCTGACTCTCCATCCTGAGGAGTTAATTTCAAAGATATGACTTGATGTAGTTCAGCATCAATTCAGTACTTTTGTTCCATAGAAGATTTTCTGCTCATGTCTGGGATAAGAAACTTAAACAGCTATTTAATTTTTTTTTTTTTTTTTTTTTAAAGATCCTCTAATGTCTCCCAATACAGAGTCAAATTAACTGAAATGTATTTGATTTTGGAAGCTTTTTTATGGAGTATTGTGGGAAAGGAGGGCTAGGCTGTGTTCCTTTGGGAAAGGTGGTCTTGGTTTTGGTGGAATATAGGATTTTGAGTTGTATGTCCTAGGCTTGAGTCCTGGCTCTTTCCTGCACTAACTGGGTAAGTTTGGACATGTCATTTAACCACTCAGAACCCTGTTTTCTGATCTATAAAGTGGAAATGAATCATACCCTAACTTACAGTAAATACTTTTAAACTAGAAGATACTTTACAAACACTCATGACCAAGAATCACAGATACTCTGCATCTCCATCTTGCCCCACATAGCTACATATCAGCATTCTAACTGCTATTTATCCAGAGATTAGTGGAAAGGGATTTACAGATATAAAGATGGAGAGGAAGAAATGGAGAAATAGAACACATCAACCAGGCTAGTGTGCCCAGGGCATGGTAGACCAGTAGTATAGTGCTTGTGGGCAGCATACTTACCTTTACAATTAAAATCATCAGGAAGGTATTAGCACCAGATAGTAAATGATTAAATATTGTAATTTTTAGAACTTTTTGGGGGGATAGGGCAAGTTTGTGAGGGTATGGTGGTTAGGGAAGGAAGGAGAGAATCTTCCTGTCATGTTATTGTTATTGACAACAATACTATCACTGTAAGGCAATGGTTTCTAAACTCTTGGGTCAGGGACTTTTTGGAGTCTCTGATGAGAGGAATGGAGTCTAGAAAAATCCCCATATACATATTCAATCCCAATTTTGCCTGCAAATCACCTGAAATCTGTCTAGAGAGGTGGTGATCTGCGGACATCAGGGTAAGAGACCTGGCCGTAAGGCAGCAATTGAACTTTCTCTCTTTATGCATCACTCTGTTTTCTATTTTGTTTTGTTTTGTTTTGTTTTAATTTAATTTTCAATGGGATCATTTCCCTGGGCCATAAGCAGTCACAAAGGGCCTGGCATTGTGCTAAGAACTTCCTCAGTCCTTAACAGTAATCCTACAGGGTAATGGGATTTGTGGTGGTTTTTCATGTAACATTGACTAATGACCAAGTCAAATGTTTCGGATTGCTCCTGGATGAGTCTGGGGAGCCTGATTATAGGTTCTAACAGGAGACCATCAGCTACTTGATGCCTTTCACCACAGATTATAATGTACCCCTTGGTCAAGGCTGCCCTTTTCTATGAGGTGTACCCCTAGCACCACCTGGGAGGGGTCTGCACAGCACAGAGGAGGAAAGACCACTCTTAGAGTATTCTCACATCTGGGGTACCTTACAGTATGTCAGACCACCATTAAACCCAAGGCGTGTGGGTGTGTGTGTATTTTAAAAAATGGGAAGAGTTTTGCCCTTCAAATTGAAAGAACAACAAAAAATGCCTAAGTTTTACTGAGATCAGAAATATTTCTCAAAGATTTGTTTTTCCAGGTCATTAGAATTTCAATTCCTGACTTAGAAAAAGGATGCATATGTCTATATTTATTCTGGTACCTCTTACAATAATAGATGTTTAACTTTGATAAAACCTGTCATCAATTTCCAGGAAGCAAGCTATTTCTAGGAAAAGTGCACAGATATTCTCTAAATAAGCTAAGTGTATAAATGGTTGAAATGCTAAAACTGAGGGATTCTGTGTTTATGATTAATGCTGATATTTGAAGCAACTTTACAGAAGTGCATATAACTGGAAAATCAGGTTTATTTGGGGAAAATCAAAGTATTTATTAGTAAAGTTCTCTGAGATACTTAGATGAAAGACACTGTAGAAGTATAAAATATTATTATCATCATCATTAATAGCTAGTCTAGTACGCTAACGATTTTCTTAAATTGCTTTATTAGTATTACATGCATTAACTTTTTGTACGTGATTGCAATTAGGGCATTAGAAACTGCTGATTTGGGTTAACTCTGGGAACAAAAAGAAAGTAAATCAACCAAGCATTGCCAAACCAAAAAACTCTTTAAGATGAGCACATTTTCCATGCCTTAAGGATACTTTCATATTTATTTCTAAATCTACCCTTTCATGTAAATTAACATCCCAGAATGGAAGGTTGGTTATATCAGAGAAAAACAGAAATTATGCTAGATCTCATAATACAAGATAACTCTAGTATTTATGGATAATGACCATAGTTCAGGCTCCATTAAATTTGAATTTTAGCAGATCATGTCAAAAGAAATGACATTATCTTGTTCAAAGTCAGAAAATCCAGTGACTCTGAAATTGGTTCTTTGGAATAGGTCCATATGGTTAGTTAATGTGATTGGATGCTATCTGGGTGGTGTTCTGGAAAGCAAACTTGCTTTTTCTACAAAGAAAAACCGGATTCCAAATATTCCCAGAGTTCTTTTACTGCACATTGATATTTTTCTCTACTTTCCATTTTTTGTGGACACAGCCATTTTGAATGATGACATGTTCAGATAAAGTAATAGTTTTCCTGAAAGAATGATTATACCTCCGAGTGAAAAATCTAACTTGGAAAAAAAGAAATGGTCAGCAATATAAAGCAGAGAATATGGCTTTTAAAGGAAAGTTTTGAGTCACCAAAGAAAAAGAAAAAAAGAGAGACAATTCCTATTAGTTACAAACTGATTAATTAAAAAACCTGTGTTAGAAGAAGTACAAAATAATTGTAAAAAATGTTACAAGCCATCTTTCATGAACTTCCTTGTTATCAAGTCTTGGATGCATGATTTTACTACTCAGAAGCTGCATTACAAGTGTCGACAACTAAAACACAATAGACCAAAAAAAAAAAAAAACCAAAAACTGGCAAGTGGAGCATATTGACAAACTAAAATTTCAAATTAAACGATGTTTTAAGGAAAAATCCCACCTTTAATTTAAAAATTGTTTTATAAAAACTTTCAAAAATAAACCAAAGCGTTTTCCTGCTTTAGAAAATAAAGTCAGTCTAATCAAGAGTTTCTTTGATAATTGAAATGTCCAAAAGTATCTGAAGATCATTATTTTAAAAATAAATTTAATGTTCAAGATGGTAGATCTATTACAGCAGTGTTTTTTCAAATTGGAATATTCTGATGTGTTCTTCAGTGTGTGCAAGTTTTATGAGAACTTTTTTCTGGTTTTGTGTTTTCATTTCACTTAATTAAAAAATGTATATGCAGTGTATGCCAGATCACCTGAAGATAGCTGTATAGACTCAGGGTTGCTATTTGTGTTACTATTGTTTCAGTGCTGAAAGACCACCTAAATAGTCAGTATCTAACCCTTCATGTCCTGTGTCCAGTCTCATGTCAAAACAGCAATTGTCCCAAGACAGCCATCAAGATGAATTCTTTTTGCCAGTTGTAATAACAGAACTTTTCTTTTACAACCATGATTTACAATAGAAAACCTATTTTATTGACTAAGACTTTAATTTCTTTTTTCTTTAGTGTTTATTTATTTATTTTTGGCTGCGTTGGGTCTTTTTCGTTGCGGCATGCAGGATCTTTCGTTGCGGCATGCGGGCTCTTCTTTGCGATGTGTGGGTTTCTCTCTAGTTGTGGCACACGGGCTCAGTAGTTGTGGTGCGTGGGCTTAGTTGCCCTGCAGCATGTGGGATCTTAGTTCCCTGACCAGGGATCAAACCTATGTCCCCTGCATTGGAAGGCGTATTCTTAACCACTGGACCACCAGGGAAGTCCCAAGACTTTAATTTCTCAAGTTATTTAAGAAATTGTGAATTTTTATTTGATACCATAAAAGTGAAATTGGGTACTTATTGTTATGGAGTCATGAAGAAACTAACAGGAGTGAACTTACTGCATAAATAAACTTTATGTTTTTGCTATGTGGAGTGCTATGTCAAAGATGGTTTTACCATAACTGGTTAGATAGAAGTCGTGGGAGTTTGGGGACTTCCCTCGGCACATAGAAGAGCAGACGTGTCCAAACGTATAGAGCCTGAGAGGAAGCAGTCAACACCATACTCACTATATTCAGGCTGGGAGTAAATGTCAGGTGTGGATCTTTCTTGTCTTTGTATGATGAGGCAACTTGTAAACGTTCAATAGCAGTGAATGCAGAAGCAAATATACGAAAAATATTTTTAAAATTCAATGAAATTTATTTTTTTACATTATTATATTTGGGGGTTTACTATTGAATTTTATCAATAATGGATTGATGGTGAAGATAAGTTCATTATCAAAATTTTCCCTTTTGAAGGTGATTATGCAATACTGAAGGTTGAGGAAAACTGATATAGAGGAATTCAATTTAATTTAGACTCACTCTTGAACAAACCATTAAAGTTGTTTGAAATAAACCATCAAACCTTGATTACAGTATTTTCCTTCCTTCCTTCCTTCCCTCCTCCCTTCCCTCCTTCCCTTCCTCCTTCCTTCCTTCCTTCCTCCCTCCCTCCCTCACACCCCTTTTCCTTCCCTCCCTCCCTCCTTCTCTTTTTCTCTATCTCCCTCTGTCTTTTCTCTTTCTTTCTCTCCTCCTTACCCCTTTCTCCTGAAAGTTAAGAAGAGCAAGATAACACTCAGTTGTTAATTCTGGATAATCAAGATGTTATTTATTAAACTAAAAGAATTTCTAACACAAATGTTAGGTACATTTTCTTTTTCCTTGACTCTTTAAGTATCAAGAATGGTTTGAGTTTCAGGACATTTGGGCCACATTTTTTTTTTCCTACTGATTTACTCAGATCCTACTCATGTGAAGACTTAGCAAGTTGATATGAAATTAGAGTTCATTACTCTTCAGAGATCCAGGTGTTCCTGGAAACGACTCCCACTGGAAGCTTAACTCTTTAAAGAGATAAATTCAGTTCAGTTCGATAAATAATATTTGAGAAGGCACTATGTACAAGACACTACACTAAGCCCTGGGGGTAAAAAAACATTATTTCAACTACCAAGGAACCTAGAATCTGGTGTGGGACATTAATACAGAGAAAGGAAAGGTAAAAATATTTTCCATTGCAATTTAAAAAACATATTTGCATAATTTATGTTAATCTACTAGTGCTTCTTAATACTTTTTACAAAAACTTTCTGGCATTTTTTTAAAACTAGGTTTCTGAACTTATGAAAGGGTTATTTCTATATTACTAGTTTCGCAATGTGAAAGAAGAGGCATCGTTATTACATATGATACTCTTTGCAAGATGAAAATATCCTCAGGCTGGGACTAATGGATAATAGTGAAAGTAAAATAAGTAAAAAGTGAAACTGTGATGAAAGAAGGCTGAGTCCCACATGGACACATTAGCTAGTGCTGAATGACAAATGATAACAGTGTTTGGTCCTTTTCAGTCCTGTTGGCAGGCACAGGAATGAGGAGCTCAGGCAGCCATGGGTGGTGTGAGCCATTAAGGAGATGTTCCTGAAACAATCTTTACAATAAAAATAAAAAGATAAGCCCAAATAGTATAGTGCAGATTTTTTTAAACTTTTTGTTTTGTATTGGAGTATAGCCAATTCACAATGTTGTGACAGTTTCAGGTGCACAGCAAAGGGACTCAGCCATATGTATGCATGTATCCGTTCTCCCCCAAATTCCCCTCCCATCCAGGCTGCCACATAACAGAGCAGAATTCCCTGTGCTATACAGTAGGTCCTTGTTGGTTATCCATTTTAAATAGAGCAGTGTGTGCATGTCGATCCCGAACTCCCTGACTATCCCTTCCCCCCATTTTTCCCCGCTGATAATCATAAATTTGTTCTCTGTGAGTCTGTTTCTGTTTTGTAAATAAGTTCATTTGTATCATTTCTTTTTAGATTCCATGTATAAGGGATATCATAAGGTATTTCTCTTTCTCAGTACAGATTTTTAAAACAAGAAAACTAAAAACTAAACCTTAAAATAACATGGCTCTCAATTATTTTGCTTTGATTAAAAAAGTGCTCAATATTAATGGAAGGAGGAGTATTTAATCCACACTTAGAGCAGGACACATAACTTAGTAAAACAGCTATTCGGAGCCAGAAAACAAAACAACAACCACAAAAAAACTACCTTCCTGCTATCTCTAATTATACAATTAGATGTGAATAAGGGCAAGAATATTTGCAGGGTGGATAGTAGAATGAAAGTGGTGAGCCCGGAATGTCCTCTTTAGATCTGAGTTCATCAAGTATGTCTTGGTGGGTGGTAGTATCATGGAGAATGTCTGTGGTCAAATAAGTTTGAAGAACGTTGGGATAAATAAAGCTAAACAGACTTGTTTATTGTAGGACTTTTTTTGAGCCTTGCTGATGTGTCCTGTAACTCTCCAGGAGGGAAACATGTTATAGAGCATTCAACTGTGGAACACTTTTAGAAGAGCTCACAGGGGAAGCAGGTCCTTGGGGCACAGTTTTAGAAATTTCTCTGTTAGTACTGAGCATGTGGAAAACACAATTATGGCTCTTTATTTTAAGAGAAAAGAAGTTAAGCCAATTTAATTATCTCCTGGGTCCAAAGTGCAGTTAGGTAGGTGCTTGATATGTGTCGTCTCATTTTATCCTGATCTCTGTGATATATTGTTACTCTTCCCCTGCCATGGCCCCCACCATTCTCCTCATTCCCAGTTGAAGATTAGGAAACTGAGGATCTAAGATATTGTGTTCTGGTAAACCAGTAAGATTTAGGCTGGGATTAAAATTTATAGTTTTTTTTTTAAAGTGTGAATTTTGAAAACTTTGAATTGCAACTGAAATAAGTTAAATAAGAAATGAATTGCATCCCATGAGTGATTCGTTGCTGAATTCAAGAAACACCATTGTGTGAAGGTCTGATAGTATAGTGATGAAGAAGATGTGGCTCCCTCCTAAGAACTTAAAGTTTGGTGGGAAAGGCAGACCCATGAATAAGTAATTTCAATGCTATATAGTAAATGATCAAAATAGACTCACACATCTCTTTGTCTTTGTTCATGACATTTTCTCTCCACAAAGTACAGTGAACCTGAGCCCTCAACCCTACACTTTCACACCCATCAGAAGTTTTAAGACTGAATTCCAATGCATGTTCTCTATGAAGTGTTTTCTAGGCACTCTGCTTTTCTTCCACCAAAACCTTATTTTCAAAGTGTGATTTGAGATGTATCTATTTATCTTTCTTTTCGATTGGAAGTGTCTTGAGGGATGATATTATCTCAGATATTCTTATAACCACCACTGCCCAAAATAGTGCTTTGCTTGAATATAGCAGACCCACAGTAAATATTTTTGTTTGGTTGCTTGGTTGTTTTTGAAATAAACCTTTTTTTTAAAGTTAAATTTTACCATTGTTTCAAAATCATTAATAACATGAACTGTAGCATCAAGAAAATTCTTAGAGGCAAAAAAGGGTAGAATGTTCTTCCTATTTTATTTTATTTTATTTTTTACTTCCCATCATTTTGTCATTAAGTCATAGAATATGAGGAAACGTCAGAGGAAATAGGGCATGGACTATGTAACTCATTAGGAAACCCACAAGAGCCCTCTCGTGAAACTAACAATTCAGTTCCATTATGAGGCAATTTTAGCAATTACAGAGAGAAAATGAAGACTAGGAGGAAGTCCCTTACAGAGCCTTTAGCGCCCATCTTTTTTGAAATCTTGAGTTGCAGACAAGTCCCAGGGACATCTAAGACAAGCCTGGGGAAAATACGATTATTTTAACCAGTAATAATTAAATCAGCAAGAGTATAGGCATTTACTTTTGTCAAACTTTGTTCAGACTTTGGAGACTTTGAAAGAGATTTAAATATATGAAAGGGTCTTTCTTATCTGTTTGTAATTTGAAATTAGTTGGCGATTTAAAAAAATTGTTGAAGTAGGGAATCATAATCGTGATATATGTGATTCTTGAACATTTAGTATAATGGGAAGCCTAGTTATTTGTTTATAAATTATCAAAACTACATAACGCAGACAAGTTTAAAAACGTAAATATATTGCCTCATATGTTTTAGCCTTTAAAAAGAGGAGGTATAAACTACTAAGTGTCTCAAGGTAAGTACAGGAATAAATACATAACCAATTTTCTTTTATAGAAAACATTTAGGATCTAGAAAGGTTTGTCAGACCTGTAACTATTTTGGTTTTACTTATGCCATATTTTAACTCTAGATATTACCTGAGAGAATTATTTAAAACAGGGGTCAACACTTTTTTTTTTTCTACAAAGAGCCAGAGGGTAGACATAGGCTTTGCAGTCTCCACAGTCTTTACAGCAACTATTTAACTCGGCCATCGCAGGGAAAAAAACAGCCGCAGTTTACACGTAAATGAAAGGGCCTGGTTGTATCCAATAAAACTTTATTTACGAAAGCAGCCAGTGGGCCTGATTTAAAGCATTGACACTGCTGCACATCAAGGTTATCTGTGGGAAGTGACTGAATCTCGGGGTAGCCATCTCTGGCTTTGCAAGCCCAAAACAGCTATGCCCTTCTTCTGAGAAATGCTCACCCCACACTCACTCTGCCATGTAGGAGTTTGTACTTGCACTGCCACCTTTGACTGAGGGTCTTCTTTTCCTGAGCCAACTCTTCCTTTCATTGAGTCAATAAATCTGTCGTTGGCCTATGCTAATGTGAGTTGTACTTCTGTTTCTCGCTCCCGGAAGGGTTTGGCCAGTCCAAAGAGTACGTACCGCCCAGCTGCAGATGAGGCCAGAAGGGAGAAGGGATGGGGTTACCTATTTGGCTTCGCTGGTTACCCCAAGCTGAAGACCCCAGATGTCTTCCTCAGCTGAGGCCTTCCTGAGCTCGCGCAGCTGGGTGAAGCTGAGATTCTCCCAAATGGAAGTGATTGTAGATGAGCAGTCCTCTTCCCCTCATAAAAACCCCCAAAGAGCTCTCCAGCTAATGCCACTCTGGGGGAGCTATTTGGCATGCTTGCCCTCGGTCCAGACCATCGGTTGTAAACTTGATCACTTCTCCATGCTGTGCTGGAATTTACTCCCACTTGGCCATTCTCCAAGTGTTGTAAACATCCTAATCCCTCTGGGAAGCTTTTGTTAAGAATATTTTGTTTCTCAAAGTAGTCATTGGTCCCCTTTCACAATCCCCAGCAGCATGGTCTTTGGGAAAATTTTAGCAGAAACGAGCAGGAAACCCCCAGATGGTCCTGTTTCTTCTTGTGGCTTGAATCAGTGTCTGCTCTTGCCTGCTGTCAGCGTCCTCCACAAGCTCTCTGCTGTGGCTGGTGGGTTTCTGGTTAGAGTGAAGCTTTGAACCATCTGAATCCCTCCATGGTTCCAGGTGATCACTTGGACTGTGTCACGGTGACTGGGTGGGCCCCCGAAGAGGATATTCTAGGTCAGCGTTCACCAGTTCCTAAAGGCACACAGCTCAGCACGCTGAGTGTTTACTGAAACAACTTTGTGGTCTGTCAAACTGCAGTTACATTTATGTTGACTGTTTTCCCGGGCACTCCTACTGAAAACAAAAACTGTGGGCCTATGGCTCAGAAACGACTGACTCATGTGCATCCAACATGAAGGGAACTAAAGGCAAGTCAGAATAAAAGCTGGAAAGAGCTCTAATTATTTGTAGGTCCTACTGTATGATTATTTAAACTTGTTCCCATTAACGAGATCTGTCAGTCCTGATTGGATTTGTGGTTTAAAAGAAAAGGGAGACATATCTTCTTCATTGAAGCTGAATATGAATCATGCCATATAATAACAAATGACAATTTATTAGGGGATTTCCAAGCATGAGTATTAAGATAGGCTGTTTTCTTTGATCCTTACAATAAGCTCTCAGGTAGGTATTGTTCCCATTTTATGATGAGGAAAACTGAGGCTTAGAGAGGTCCGATAACAAGCCCTTGGTCACACCAGTGACAAAATGATGGAGTCAAGAAAAAAAATCTGTGGAAGCCCCACACATAGTGCTTATTACCTGAAAGGAATAGAAGAATCATGAACTTACTGGCTTTTTTAGTGGGGGCCAGGGCTATTTTGTCCTGGACTAATGAAGTTTGCCCCTTTGTTAAATACATTTGCAAATATATAATACACAATTTATCTGAGAACCCTAAATTAATGTTTTATCCTCCAGAACAGTGGATCTCAGCCCAGGGCAATTACCTCTACTCCCTACTGCCTTACCCCAGGGACATTTGGAAATGTCTGGAGACATTTTTGGTTGTCACAACTGAGTGGGAGCTGCTATTGCTGCTAGAATCCCACAGTGTACAAGACAGCCTTCTCTCAACAAAGAATTAGCCTCCCAAAATGCCAACAGTGCCAAGTTTAAGAAACCCTATTTTAGGGTGCTCTGGAAATTAATAGAACAACCTTGGAAAGATCAAGAACTTGGATAAGCAGAGCTAAACAGCTCACATCCATAGAGAATTCTGTCCTATCTCTAGCACTTCTCACATATCAGCCCCTTTAGCACATGTCTCCGGTAAGACTGGTCTGTGATGTCACTGACTATAATAAAAAAAGCCAAACTGATACCACAGTGGAGCTCCAGTGTTTCGGAGAAGATAACTTTGGCAGTCATGTTTCTTGTTCCATGTTCCTTGGCAGCCATGTTTGGTTTTTTTTTTTTTTTTTTCATTCTTATGCTGAACATTTTTTTCCAAAAAATGGCAATGTCTGAAACTATGCCTCTTCTTTTGAAACACAGCATATGCTTGTTTAAACGCTCCATGTGGCTGGAGTTCCAAACACGGGACTTTTCACATTTGTTTCTCATCATTTTTGACAATTAGCCTCCCTTATTTCAGTAAACATCTCACTCTTAAAGAGTAGTTCTTAAGTACCATTTATCTTTTCCCGGGTGGAGTGAAGATTTCCCATGAACAAGCATGTCACATTATTCTTTGCAAAATGTTTTTCCAAGTGTTTAACTCTGCGGGCAAATCTACAGGGTAGACAAAAAGGATGTTTTGAGAGATGAAAGTCTCCTCTAAACTCCTGATGCTAATTCTTTAGTTTCCACATTAAGGTGAGCCCCCTGCCTCTGACAGCAGTCAGGACTGAACGTTAGGGATACGGTTTCACTTCAGTACAGGCAAATAACATTCTTGTTGGCAATTAACCAGGAAATAGAATATTTTAACCTAACATATTTCTCTGAACACTTGAGTTCAATAATCTTTTACTATATCAGCAACTTCAGAAATTGAAGAAAAAATAGGAGAAATTTAAAATAAGTAATTTATAAACTTCATTAGAAACAAATTAAAAAACATTGACTGGTACACTGTTCCTTTTATGGGGCCAATCAATTTAATCAAATAACATCATTTCTAAGTCCTGGAAAAGTTTGCAAATGGCTGATTATTTTAATTGAGTTTTAAAATTGAGTTCTAAAAGTCATGTCTAGGATCACGCTTAGATTATGAAATTACCATTTTAAGGGCACTCCTACATTGGGGTTTGAGAGACTGCTTATAAGGCAAAAGGAAATTGGCTTACCAAGGGACATTTAAAATGCTGAAGACCTGCATAGAGAAGATGAAGCCATAGTCTCCCCACTTCATCTTAACTTCATCAAACCCAGACAAAACCATGAAATTGAGTCTTTTTCCCTCCCAGTTCTTCACTGTCCCCATCTCAGAGGCATCTTTTGTGTTTATATTCCTTTTCAAGAGAAAAAAATTCCAAAATTCAAAAAACTTTGGAATTGATCTCATTATGAATGGGCACACAGAGCAATGTTTATGTGGGGCTTTGCCCCCAGAGTCGGCCATGACAGTATCCAATGAAGGAAATGCCTTTAAGCTTATAAACTTAGGAGATTGGTTTAGACTGAGCAGTAATCGTTTTTGGTCCCAATGCTCTGACAACTGAGAAACAGAGTTCCTACATTTATGTTGTTTTCCTCACTAAACCAAGTTTGTGTGTGTGTGTGTATGTGTATGTCTATAAAATGCTAATCAATAATGTGGCATATAGGCAAACTCAGACAAGAGGTATAATATGTACCAGGGCTGGACATACCACTTATTCTCCAAGGAGCTTCTCAATTGGAAACTGACTGTTAACTTTCTCAGTCTACCTTGTAAAGCTTCTTCCACCTCTTCTTCTCCTTCCACTACCTTTTCTCCATCTCCTCCACATTCTCCTCCTTCTCCTCCTCCTTCTCCTCTTCTTTGCTCATCTACAAACAGAATGAGAATATTTAAGGAGAGATACAGTCCTTTACCTCCATCACAGGGTGAATTTTACGAAGAGTTATTTTCTAGTCTGAGATTTCTTGGTTTGTGATTTTATTGGCTTGCCTAGCGGGCTGCTCCTCCCTGGAGAAATTAAGTCTTCAGACTTCTGGTTGGCAAAGTCTTTAAGTCCCTCTGCTGTGCTCCCCTTGAGGGATGGAAGTGCCTCAGGTTGGTCTACAGCGACTTCTTTCACTGAGCAGTGTACTACTGTTCCAGGGAGAAATGCCAAATGACAGCCAGACATGAGGGGTCTGGGCAATTAGCAGGCCTCTGTTCAGTCCTTGGTCTTATTGACTGCAGAGCAAGTATGTCACTCGGATGAGACGGGAATTCAGGCATGTGAGGGAACTGGCCAGGATCCAGTGGCAATACCAAAGGTGACCGGGGACCATCCTTTAGTCCCCTACCCCAATCTCCATAAGCCCTCCAGACATACCAAGTACATAAAATCTGAATCAAAACAAACAGCGAGCTTGCTATGTATTCAAATGCAAGACAAGTACAGTAGTCCTTCTCTTCCAAATAGGTTTTTGCCTGTAAGCCCCTTTTTATGTAGGAATGCTAAACCTGTCCATGCCAAAAGCTTAGGAGGGACTATTCCTAGATTTTAAAAAATGAGTTATGGTTGTTGTTAAACTTGTTTGCTGATATTTCCATAGTCACATTGAGCCTTCTTGGATTATACAGCTCCTGAGCAAAAAAAGTTTACAAAAGTTTCTGGGATTATACGAAGTTGAGCAAACACTGACTAGAGGCATCTCAGATAACCACAAGAGACATTTGGGATTAAACTAGATTATTAACAGATGGTTGGTAAACATGTTGAAAAAGAAGCCGTGATTGCTCAGAAATTCCACAGATTCACTGAAAATGAATCGTACCAAAGAAGCACCATTTCCTATTTAAATGAGCTTTGTTGAGTGATAGATAAGGAAAGTGTTATGGGTACAGTATTTCCTTTTAGTAGGACATTTGATACAGTCTCAATTGAGGAGGTTGATGTATAATGAAACAATCATTGGATTTGGAGCCAGAAAACTGACCTGATTCTCCCACTTACCAGTTCCATAAGCCTTCACAAGTCGTGTAGCTGTTCTGAAACTAGGTTTCTTCAACTCTAAAATTGGCATTTTTTTTTTAACACCTGTATTGGAGTATAATTGCTTTACATTGTTGTGTTAGTCGCTGCTGTATAACAAAGTGAATCAGCTATACGTACACATATATCCCCATATCCCCTCCCTCTTGCGTCTCCCTCCCACCCTCCCTATCCCACCCCTCTAGGTGGTCACAAAGCACGGAGCTGATCTCCCTGTGCTATGCGCCTGCTTCCCACTAGCTATCTATTTTACATTTTAAAATTGGCATTTTTACTTAGGTATTTTCAATCTCATTCCAAAATTACTGAATGCTTGAGAGCGAGGTTCAGCACTATGGCTTGGATGAAACTTTAGTTAGACGATGAATTCATAGTGAGATAAAGAACTAGACTCATCAATTATACCTCAGTTTTAAAAAAACTTTAAAAATCATAAGAAAAAAGAACTAGCCTCAAAGACTACTGGTCAATGGATCAATGTCAGCTTTATATAAGGATCTTAGTGGGTGTCCCACACGACTCTTAACTTTTGTCCTGTTCAGCGTATATTGAAACATTTTGCAGAAATATAGAATTGATTATTAAAGCTACATACATAAATATGGGAGGATAGCTTCCAGTTATAGAATCAAATTATCAAAATATTTTATACCCACAAAGCTGGGCTAAAACACAATGCCAAGGTTATTACAAATAGACGTAAGTTATACATAGACATATTCTTTAAATTATAAAATATCAGTAGCATTATTACAAGATGGGAACCGACTATAACAGCAAATTAAGAAAAAAAGCATTGAGGAATTTAACTGAAAATAAGCCAGATAGAAAAATTCAGATGATTTTAGGAGTTCCTTTCTTCCTCCACTTGTGCAAATATTTCACCTTATTTCAAATAAACAAACACTCATTGCCTTGCCTTTGCAGGACTCATACTTAGCTAGGAGTAATTATACCACAATTTGATGTATGTTGTGATAAAGTTATGTAAAAGGGACTGTTTGATCTGAGAAAAGGACATACGTGAGACATTTTGCATGTGTGTATATGTATGTTTAGATGTGAGTGTACCTGTATGGGTCACTGAAAACTATAGAGGCCGGTTGTGCTGAATTGGGTCCTGGAATTGGAGTTATCTAGTTGGACAACATGGGGAAGAACATCCCACATAAAGGAAATCATGACATGGAAATGCATGGCATGATTTAGGAGTATTAAAAGTTTTATATGGTCAAAGCTTGGATTTGTGGGTAGTGAGCCAAGTTATGAATAGCTTTTTTTTCAGATATATACTGAAAATATATTCTTTTCTTTTCAGAAAATATATTATGAAAAGATATATTCTTTTCCACTATGGTTTATTACAGAGTATTGAGTATAGTTCCCTGTGCTATACAGTAGGACCTTGCTGTTAATCTATTTTATATATAGTTGTTTGTATCTGCTAATCCCAAACTCCTAATTTATCCCTTCTCCACCCCTCTCCCCTTTGTTAACCATAAGTTTATTTTTTATGTCTGTAAGTCTGTTCCTGTTTTGTAAGTAAGTTCATTTGTATCATATAATATTTTAGATTCCATATATAAGTGATATCATATGGTATTTGTCTTTCTCTTTCTAAATTACTTCACTTAGTGTGATAATCTCTAGGACCATCCTTGTTGCTGCAAAGGCATTATTTCATTCTTTTTTATGGCTGAGTAGCAGTCCATTTTATATATGTATATATACCACATCTTCTTTATCCATTCATCTGTCAATGGACATTTGGGTTGTTTCCATGTCTTGGCTATTGTAAATAGCAATGAACATTGGGGTGCATGTATCTTTTCAAATTATGGTTTTCTCCAGATATATGCCCAGGAGTGGGATTGCTGGATCATATGGCAACTCTATTTTTAGTTTTTTAAGGAACCTCCATACTGTTTTCCATAGTAGCTGCACCAATTTACCTTTTAATATAATGAATTATTTGAACTTCATCTTGCAGGTGATGGGGAAACATCACCAACTGGTGATCATCACTTGGTGGCATCACTGGATTTGTGTTTAAGAAAAACAACTTTAAGGGCTCAGTGCTGCACAAACAAGTCAGAAGAGGCTGGAAGCAGGGAAACATGTTAAGAAATAGGTTAGTCAGGAGTCTTTGGTTGCAAGGGTTAGAAATCTAAATTCATCTAGTTTAAGCATAATAGAAAATTGATTGGATCCTATAACCAAGTGTGGATGTAAAATTGGCCTTAACAATGACTCTGTAAGAATTAGTAACCTGAGTGCCATTTGGATTTTCTTTTTCTATCTCTTGTGTTTACTTCTTTGTATGTCAGCTTCCTTCTCTCATATACGAGTCTTTGTTAGGCTTAATCAGTGACTACAGGCAGCTGTCTCTCCAGGGAGTTTCAACAATCTTGTGTAAGGGCTCTGTTGGCTAGTTTGGGTCATGTGCTCATCTATGGACAAATCACTAAGGTCATGTGGTGGGACCTTAGTTTTGATAGGCTTGGAGCTTACCTGCCTATCCAATACCTACTTCTTAATTGAAAACAGAACCTTGAGTTTGTTTTGGGATGTAGTGGGCCAACACCATGCAATGTATCATGATTAGTTTAAGCCAAGCATTACAATTTTATTCTACACTTTTTTCAACTTTTATGTATGTATGTACGTATTTTGCAACTGAAGGTATCCTTGAAACCCACTTCATTCCAATGAGATTTTAAGGAAAGTGTGCTGCAGAAATTTCTGAAGCCCATTTACTTTCTTGATAAAAAGGATTGGAATTAATTGGAACCCTCTTTCTTCCTCCTGGTTTTTTTCGACCTTAGAACACATATAATTTGAGTTGCAGAGGCCAACTGGTCACCATGAGTTAACATATATGTGGGAAATGCCAAGGGAATTGCAAAGGTATATACCCAAGTTTTCAGAGTTACTATAATGAATATGAGCAAATACTTACCTCCAGCATTATTATTATGTGAGAAAAACAAATCCTTATTCGCTTAAGCTCCTGTTAAACAGTTTTGATTACTTGCAGCCAATTACCTTTTAAGTGTTATAATACTTCTAGTCAAATACTGTGGCCATGGAGGCAAGGTCAAGGAAATTGGCAGCTACTATTCAGAACACACGTCCAATAGGATGAGGGAGGGGAACCAGTTCCCCCAAAGAAGAGAGTGGGTGTAGCATAGAGATAGTCTCTGTAGGAATCATTGTAAATGTGGCAGAAAGAATGAATGACAGAGTGAGCATGTCTCAAATATTCAAAGACCTATGTATGGAAGAGGAATTGGACTGATCCATAATCTTAGCTTGGTATAATTTTTATCTCAGAGTAAGGCAGAAACATAAGGTGACCCTAAAGTTTTGAGGTAGAATGTTTATCACTGAATAACCATGAGGGAGAGAAGTTTAGAGGCGAGTTTGTGCTTATTTTTGCGGAATGTAGAGCTGTGTTCTCTCGGGTGCAGTAAAGAGAGGTCACAGACTATATTCTCTCACTGCCTTTAATAATGTTGATAGGGCAATTGCAGTGCTGCCTCCATTTAATGTTTGGTGGTCATGCTAAGGAGGAAGGAACTTATTCAATTTCCTTGCCACCATGGATTATCTGATCTTCCAGATGAAAGATTTTATAAAACACAGAGGAAAAAAAAAGCATTTTCCAGGTCTTTCAACTTGTTCTCCATCTTTAGAGATAGCACACATTTGCGGTTGAGAGTCTAGGCTCTGGAGCTAGGTGATCTGAATTCAAATTCTTACTTCACCACTTACTTATTGTGTGACCCTGGTCCAATTACTTAACGTTTTGTGCCTCAGTTTTCTCGTAAGTAAAGGAGAAATAATAAAAATAATAACTCATATCAAAGGATTCTTGTGAGGATTAAATAAGTTAATTCATGCAAAGTACTAAGAAGGGACTAGCACATAGCTGACACTCAATAGATATTAGCTAATATTATTATTGCTCACTGATGCTTTTCTTTTGTTGACTTTTGCCATGTTTAATATAAAAGTATTCATAGTTTAAAATAAAATTGAAAAATATTATTGCATATCTAGTATGTTTCAGACATTATTAGACCATATGTAGAATATTAACCTTGCCCACAAGGAACTTAGAATCTACTTACAGAGGCAAAGTACAAAAACTCACAAGAAATAAGAACACATACAATTAGAAAGACGAACATGCAGCAATACAACAATGCAAGCAATGTCACATGGTGGTAACATTGTTTGGCAAATTATTGGTGTATGGGTTTTTTAAACAAAAATGAATTAATGAATTTGTCAAAAAAATGTTGGTAAAATTTAAGAGTGTTTATTTGATATTTCATTACAGTTGATGCTGGGTGAGGGGATGACTTAAAAGAAAAACCAAACGTGAAAGGTAAAACAGACAGAGATTAACTTAGACCTAACATCTCCCAAGGTATGAAAAATTACAGATTATGTGGGTCATTAATAAATGAGTAAAACATCAAGCAGCCTTCCAGCATTTGTGAAGAATTACTCTTGGAAACAGGCTGGAAATGTGGTCTGAGTTTATGAGGAGTTTATGTATATATCTGATCCTGGGCCAGGAATAGATTCCAAGCATGTCCACAGAGTTGGTCGCGCATGTGAGTGTCCTGGAAAGCCCAGCCATAATTCTGTTTCCCTAAGTTGCTCAGCCCCTGACTGAAATGTTCTTGGAAACATAAATATGCAGAACACTGTAGAAATCAGAACGATTTACATGATCGTTTTTCTGCAGAGCAATGTTTTAATCTTTGTAGCAAATAGGGTTAGTATTCCTCAAAATTTGTTCACCAAATTCTAATTAAAATTCTAATAGTATTAAGAATCATTTACCTTTCCTCTAAAGTATTTTAATACCTTCCATCCTACTCAAAATCACAGTTTACTTTACTGTGATTTTGCAAAGGAAACAGGAAAAAAATGGAAAGATCCAGGGATGAAGGGAGTTAAACTGGAGGGTCCAGCCACAAAATTCCAAGTATTTTAATGGATATTCTTGTTTTGCCTTGTGTTTTTAGGAAAAATTTGCTATCTCAAAATCTGAAATCACATTAGTTTGTAAAGGCTATTCTATTTATAATGAGAGGTTCACAGAACCTTGGGTTAGAGGAAGCTGTTGATATCCCACGGCACAGAAATCTTTTCCACAGCCTGGCTGATGGTTGCTCATGTGATCTCTAGCTGAGTCCTTCCAGTAGCAAGTACCTTATTACTGCACAAGTCAGCCCATTCTATTGTTGAATATCTGATGGCAAAAAAAGTTCTTCTTTATATAATTCAAATGTCATTTGCCTTTTCAGTCTCTCAATATTTGTAAGGTTATGTTTCTATTAAGACCCAAATTATGATGACTTTAAGTCTCTCTACGGGGCCTTGTAAGAATTTGAGTCCTTTCAGAAAACTTAGGTACTTTTCATTGCCCTCCACCCCCAACGGTGTTGTTTCACATATGCTCTCATATAGATCCAGCCCAGTTCTTTGCTCTGGTCCTCTAATCAATGTGCCATGTTACCTGCTCAAACCCAGATGGTCATTATAAGGTGGCCACTCTGCCAGGCCCAGCTGGCTGTTAATGATGGTCACTACTTTGGAGCTCCCATTCCTCCTTTGGCCATCCATCCTGAGTACAGAACAAAATCTTCATGTAATTCTCTACAGCACAGGCTGTAATTTTCATTAAGATCTATCAAAGATTTGGGATTACTTGCCATTAGATATGGTTGCTCTTGAAGACTGTAGGCCATGGGACTCTCACAAAGCACACTCTCACATAGCCCCTGGCTTTCTTCCTCCCAGCAGGATCAATTCATCTCCACCAGACAAGTGTCCTTGGGCCCCCAAATCACTAGGCCAAGAGAAAGAAAAAATTCACCCTTTCCACTGCTCTCAGGTCTACATTATTCTGTCCTCAAACCTGCTTTTTTCTAGGTAATTATCCTGTGAGGTTCAAGGACAGTTATGTTAATATGTAACAGTCGAACATCAGTAATTTCTTAGTGTGGGTTTTTCAGTTTTAGGAAATGCTAAGTAAAGAACCTTCTATCAGGAAAGGGTCTTGGTGGAACTAACAGAAAACAACTGTGGGTAACTTAAACAGGAAAGAAATTTGTTGGAAGGAAATTAAGTGGCTCTCAGAATCAGGCTTAGATAACAGACAGTGACATGCAAGGTGAGGCTGTAGGAAGCAGCTCAGGCCCAGCTACAGCTGGGGGTCTGGTTAGGAAGTTGCCCCCGGCATAGCCACCTCTGGACACTGGTGTCAGCCATCACTGCCAGACTCTGTGTTCTTTTACCTTTTGATCCTAAACTAGTGCTGTCAAATAGAAGTTCCCCTGATGATGAAAGTGTGTCTTCACTGTCCAACAAGTAGCCACTAGCCACGTGTGCTTACTGAGCACTTGAGATGTAGCTAGCGTGTCTGGAGATCTAAATTTTTAATTTTATTTGATTTTAACTAAAATGAATTTAAATAGCCACATGTGGCTATTAGTCTACCATATTAGCACGGCTCTAATCTATCAGAGCCTATTATCTTGGGATTATCAGTCAAATTTTTTCCTGAAGCCACTTTTCCGGGTGTGAAAAGTGCCACCCATACCTCTAATCCTTGACTCCTAGATCTCTGTATTTGGCCCGTGCGAAAAATAAATAGCATCCTCCCAATAAGCATTGTCCATAAACCATTGCACTAGGATGGCTTCAGTGGCCTCTTCCATCATTTGACAAGGCCAGGAGCACTTGAGTGATGGGGTAGTAATAAGATCAGTGGATCTATCCATGTCCATAGGTCTTAGTTAAATATTATAGCTCTGAAGTCAGACTTTCTAGATTAGAATTCTGGCTCAGCCACTTGTCTGCTCGGTGCCCTTAAGTGCCTTCACTAAGGCATTTGCGCCTTAGTTTCCTCATGGATACGATGAGAGTACCTAACTATTATTGTCATCAGTGCTACAGATACCCAAATGACTTGCAACAAAAGTGGGTACTAATCCACTGGAAACATGAACAGGTATGTCTACCAAGCTATGAATCAAGCTATGAATCATAGACAGACTATGAATCATAACACAGACAGGAAAGTTAAAGATGCCAAAAGACGTCGTTAACTCAGATGGCCAGACTCCTAGAAGGGCAAACCCTGCCTTCTTAGTTGAGAATCTATCTTGTGTTGTAAAACTATAACTTCTAAAAACAAGGAGTAAATTGTTTTATGATGAAACTTCTACTCTGTATGTTGAAAGATTAAAAAAAGAAGTTGTCTGCGGATTGAGAGAGTGTGGAAACAGACACAATGAAGGAAACTATGCCAACAAAACTAATCTGTGCTGACTCTGAAATACACATTAGTGGCTTCAGAAATTATTCCTGTCATTATAGTGAGGGTTTTTATTTTTATAAAAACAGAAACCAAAGATGCAGAAAAGAACTCCAATACTCAGATTAATACATGGAGCATTCAGTGGTGAAAGAAACTGCGCTTGTCTTAGGTTTAGACATTTATTTCAATCTTGAACTCTGTTTAAACCTCACCATGGGCCTCCAGCAGCCAGCATTTAGAACCATACAGTCCTGTCTTAGGCCAGCTTTTATTTTTTTCCTTTGCCAAAAGCAAAGAAAGAAAGAAAGAAAAAAAAACACACACACACACACAATAATCCTAATCCCTCAAAAATAAGTGCCTTTTTTTTTTTCTAAAAAATTTCAAAAAAAGATTGAAGGAAGTATCTTGCTGTACTTTCGCTTGTGGGTCCCTAGAAGACATTATATTATCTAGCTAGCACAATTTTCCATCTGGTTTTAAGAACTAACAGAACATATTTTAGTTCTATACCCTGTTATAGGCAGCAAATGAGAGTTATAATATGACTATTCCACAGGAAAAAAAAAAAAACAACCTGGAGATTGTTCATATGAGATCAATAAAAGTGCCCCCACTTGCCTGTGTATATAAATTTTGCAAGTCTTCTACACATGTGTTTCTCAAATGCCACTAGCTCATAGAAAATAACAAATCCCCTAGTTTTCTAGGAACCAAATCAATAAGATGTGGAATCTTCATCAGTCAAGAGCCAAGTACTTTGAAGTATTCATACATACCAGCTGGAAGAAATATACCATTGCTACACTTAAACCTAAACACGTGCACTGCATGATATTATTACTAAATTGGATATATTAAGGTTCACAAATTCCTGGGTGCAACTATTTGCATTTTTGCAATTTCCAGGCTGACAAAAGGTAAAAAAAAGAGCAGTGATATCTAAACTGATGCTTTAATTTTTTTGTAATGGATCTCCTAAAATAATATGATTTATTATGAATATTTTAAAAATAGAATTGTGTTCTGAGTTGATTTTCTGATAATGGAGATGAGTTTTCCTCAATACATGTGCCTCATGGTTCCATGAATGATGGCACTCATTTGTGAGACAGCTGGCCAAGGCGAGAGGAACTTTCATTTATGCAAAGTTTTATTTATTTCATACTAACATGTTCATATGACAATGAACCTTAAAAAAGTTCACACTAATGCCATGTTTTACCCAACCATATGCATAAATCTGAAGCTGGAATACTTATATTTACTGGCATTTTTCACAATCCTCTTTTGACATAAAAATCCAGAAAAATTTACCTTTACACACAGAATTTTCTGTTTTGAAATAGTAACTACTAGAGTCAACAAAGTGTGCTCTAATATGGGGGTCAATTTGTCCTTGTCCAGGAAGACAAAGGGTCAAGGGAAGTAGTGGAGAAAAAACTAAGGAGACTTGATTTGTCTATTCTCTTCCACTGAGTGGTAATGAGGTCCCTTCCCATCCCACTTTGTGTTAGAAACATAAGGCTGTTTATCTCACTAGGGAGTCTTTAAAAGACAATGGGTTGTTCTAGGAGAGCAGAGCAACTGATGGTCCTTCTTCCCTTAGATTTCTCAGACATAAACACCAAACATGAAACTTCCAAAGAGAAATAGTCCTCTGAAACTGCCTCTTCAATTCACTTACAAATCGCTTCTTCTTCCCTCCTCTGTCCCATTACTCAAACACTGCATTGTTAGAACAGCCTCTTGGTACTGAAGGAAGAGATTGGAATGTAATTCAAATGAGTTAATTCTCTGATGAATGAGAAAGAGAATCTCAGAGATTAATGAAGGCTTCTGGGGCCATTTCTTCTTGTTTTGGAAATAAAATAATAAAGACCCATTATCAAAGAGAATTATAAAAACACCAGGGACCTGGTAGAAATCCAACCAAGAGAGAATCTTCTGTGTAAACAACAACCCTGAGGGCTGGGAGGACCAAGTCTAAATAGCTTTTGCTTCATTGCAGCACTATTTACAATAGCCAGGACAAGGAAGCAACCTAAGTGTCCATGGACAGATGAATGGATAAAGAAGATGTGGCACATATATACAATGGAATATTATTCAGCCATAAAAAGAAATGAAATTGAGTTATTTGTAGTGAGGTGGATGGACCTAGAGTCTGTCATGCAGAGTGACGTAAGTCAGAAAGAGAAAAACAAATACTGTATGCTAACACACATATATAGATTCTAAAAAAAAATGGTTCTGAAGAACCTAGGGGCAGGACAGGAATAAAGATGCAGACGTAGAGAATGGACTTGAGGACACGGGGAGGGGGAAGGGTAAGCTGGGACGAAGTGAGAGAGTGGCATTGACATATATACACTACCAAATGTAAAATAGTTAGCTGTGGGAAGCAGCCGCATAGCACAGGGAGATCAGCTGGGTGCCTTGTGACCACCTAGAGGGGTGGGATAGGGAGTGTGGGAGGGAGATGCAAGAGGGAAGGGATATGGGGATATATGTATATATATATAGCTGATTCACTTTGTTATACAGCAGAAATTAACACAACGTTGTAAAGCAATTATACTCCAATAAAGATGTTAAAATAAATAAATAAATAAATAGCTTTTGCAAGTACACAGTGAGACTCTCTTCATAAGATAGTTTTATACAATGTTTTAACAATGATTTGGAGAGTAAAAATTTTAGTGCTTAGGTGGCTATTTTCTTTGTAAAACCACAAATTGAGTGTTTTGCTTGAATGTCTAATTGACTAATTCCTCTCCTTTCATAACTCATGTTTTTACACACACATGCAAACATAAATACATGCCACATGCACAATTTGGTATGATACTGGTGTCACACTTGAGTGTGAATAGCTAATTTTGGCAATCATTTTGTAATTCATCATGAGTGATGTCTCAATCCAGAGGTTTTTTGTTTGTTTTTTGTTTTTTAACACAGGCATTTAACCTCTGGTTTAAAACATTGCCTATTCTTGAGTAGGAGTGAAGTGTCAGATAGTCTTTCAACACAGTTCTGAGTGTCTGACCTACCTTAGGAATATCTTCCTACTCCAAAGGAAAGAATAGTCAAAATATTAAATTAATTCCTTAGAAGGTTACTGGAGGTTTATTCTCTATCTTTTCCTCCCATGAAAATCTCTGGTTCCTGCTGCCCCATGCTGGGGACCAGTAGACAAAAGCATGGTGGTGAATCAAAGTTGGAGTTCAAGCCCTGAAAGAGAATTTCTATTAAAATGGACAACAGATGTGAACAAAGAAAAGAAATAAATCAAAGATGTGAACTCCATTCATGAGATTATTCGCACACACAAAGCATGTAGGTTTTTGTTATTTTTAACTTTCATCAATGCAACCTTCTGGGTGGAGGAGGAAATAACACCAAAAAATAAAATAAAGCAGGGAGTAAGCAACTATGGAATAGAAAGAATCGTATCTGTGGAAAAGAATGGAATTTAAAAGAAAGCATTTTTTGAGCACCTTATTTATGTAGGCACTGGTGGGGATGCTGAGAATAGAGACAGTACCACATGCCATGCCATGAGCTCTACTTTGAAAAATCCAGAGTCCAGTGGAGAAATCTAAATTACAAAATAACTGTAACATAAGAGAAATGTGAGAATCCCAGAAGATGCAAAGTCAAATTATTCATTATATATGTTGATACAAAACTTTGATATTCTTTTCAAGAATTCTGAATTGTTTTCATAATCAAATAATGATCTGAGCAATGGTTAGCTGTTGCATAAGAATTGAAACAATTTGTAAACTCAAGTGATTGTTGGCTCTTGGCTACTCTTGCGCTGGAGAGTCTGAAGCAGTTCTGTAGAAGAAGCAGTGGAGGCAAAGGAGACTGAATTTGAAGCCTGTGATTTTTAGCACTTAGCTTGATTTCTACTTACGGTTAGTCCTTTCCTAAAACTTTGAACTTCACCACATCTCTCATTACTTACTGACCAATTAACATTCACACCACAAGTCACAGTGCCTTTTATTTGCTATTTAGCATTCCCAACCTCAAGTAAAGACTCACAAATTAGTACCACTTAGTCCAGACTTCACAAGTCTTTGGGTACAATTTGGAGGTTTCTTTTGAAAAGAGATTAGTTACTGGATACTTGCTGGTATAACTTTCATTCTTAAAATAAAGTGCTAAGGCTGGTGACAACTGTCAAATAAGTCTCAAAATGGTCCTATAGCAATGACGAATGAAGAGGATAATAGTGCTTACTTCAGATGGTCATTACACAGATATCAAAAAACCTGAGGTGAGAGACTTACTTGAGTTAGTGGAAGAAAATGGGGAAAAGTATTGGGTTTGTCCTTTCTTTAAAAGTTTGTTTTCATTTTAAGAAACATCAAGTGGATCAACAATAAATACCCTAACTACTTATTTTAGGACCTCGAAGGTGCTCTAAAGTCTATGGTATAATTTTGGAAGTCTCTTCTTTTGATAAGAATATTCATGTAAGGAAATAGAAGACTGTAGTTCACATTTTCCTGGGCAATGATCTAAATGGCAGGAACACCCAAATCAAGTCAGAAAACTGTTCCAAATTCTGTATTAGAAAACAAATTAATTATTCTTCAATGTTTATGTAACTTAAATTTCAGTTAATCTATTGTAGGAGTCAACTGCATTTTTATGCTCTAATTTCTTTTTTATGGTAGGCATTCACACAAATTTTATTCAGCGAAGAGAATTGCCCTAGGAGGTTAAATGATCATAAAGGTTGCTTCTAACATTTTATATGTCCAAAGTTAATCCACAAAATGGAAGATAAATTTGTTTTTGATTTCTCTTGTTCTGAGTAGCTAGGGCTGGTAAAAACAGAGATATCTAAACAAATGGAAGAAATCAAAAAACAATATTTTCTGCTTTTAATTTATTTCTATGTAAAAGTAGATTCCATTTTGAAATAATCTGTCTTGTGATACAGTTTCCAAGAATATATTGTGGTAGAAGTTAAGTTTGTGCCTTTAAGTAAATGTAACTTCATGGATAAACACCTTAATTAATTGGAAAGGGTAACATCCAGCTTCCTACCCAGACAGAATGAAAGAGGACATAAAGTAAAAAAAAAAAAAAATCAACAGCACTTCAGAATGATCAAATTATTTTCGCAGTGAGTGGATGGATTCTTGGACAAAGTGAATTTTAAAAGAGTATAAGAAACAGGCAGCTATTTAAAGTGCACATGAAAGGAAGTTAGAATGGGAATTCAACCTAACAACATAGTGATTTTAATTATTTATAATAATGAGGGATGGAGTGAAGAAGAGCCTATATAAAAGAAAATTATAGAAAAGAACCAACATTTCTTTTTCTAGTAACTTTCAACTTATATCCTCCCACCATATTTTTGTAAAAAATTCCTATCTGCCTACAGACAAAAAAAATTGTCTAAAGTCAGTGTAACCTGTTCTTTTCATCCTCTTGGTCTGATGAATACAACAATACATCAAAGAGAAAGACCTAGTATGAGGGAGAGAAGCAATATTCTGGAGTAACATCTAACTGAATGATCAGTTCTTGAGAAATTAAAGACTAATTATGCATAGTTATAAAGGGGAATTTGGAATGACAGGAATAACAGAAAATTTTAAAGACCATTAAGAAAAGGCTGATGCACAACGGCTAAGTGTCCCATAATAGACTGGATATCAGTGAAATGGGGTGGTTTTGTGCCCATATGTTCATAAGTGAAGCAAAGTACACAAAAGGAACAAATTGCTTTCCCTCCACGGGTCCAAATCCTGGGTTCCGTAAAGCGGACTTTCTTTCTCTCCAGTCCCATCTTCTCTCACGTCCTGCCTTGCACTTCACCCTGCAGAAGCACCAAAGTGTTCACTGTGTCGTTTATTCCCTTCACCGGCTTCCTCCAGCACGCACTTAAGCTATGCTAATCCTTAGGAAATTCTCTCTCCATGGAAAAATTTCCCGTATTTTATTGCCACTCGTTCATCTTTTCATGTATGCACTTCAGGCATTATCTTCTAGAGGAAAATTTCCCTGACCTCCTATTTGAACTTAGTTGCATCTTTGGGTACTCTAAGTAAAATCCTGTGCAGTTACATATATAAAAATACCGTCCATTTCCTTGTCATCTCCTTAAGTAGACTTCTAGCATCTCCCGTAGAGGTATAGCACATAGCATGGCACAGTGCTCAGTATATACATGGTGAAATCAACCCAAAAGAACTGAAAGCTAGACTGTATCAGAGCTTGTCAAAGTGTGGTCCACCACTGCGTACCAGACTGTAAATAGGGTCCGATGCTCTGCAGTGAAATATGTACAGAACTTGAGAGTGGGAATTTAGAAATTTTGACTGCAGTTTAATATTGTTGCAATATCTGAAGTCATGACTTGTCTCACTGAACAGGGTATAGACCAGTTTGACTACTGTCAAACTTATATGGTGAGTCATATGCGGCATGAGGTGCATAATAATCACACATGGAAAGAATACATGACAACATTTTCAGGTTAGTCAGTTGTAACCCCAAAAGGTATAGAAATACGAGAGAACATAAGCATGTGTTTATTCTTATAACTTGTAATTTTTAATCATTATATTTTAATCAAATTAAATTTATAATTTAAAAACAAATATATTATTTATATGTATTTCTAGTTAATATATGGTAAAATAAGCTTCATTGCATTATTTTTGGTTAAAAAAAGCACTTCTCCAAATATAGCTATAGAAATAAATGAAATGATGATGCTGATGATGGCAGTGATTCCAAAGAAACAAAGACTGAAAGAATTTCTACTGCTTTTATTTGGAATTATGATTTGTCATATATTGAATTCCATTTTGTAGCCTTAACTGATGGTGGAGTATTGAAATCACAGTTGTTTACTAAATAATATGTATAAGCTAATGAACTAAAGAAACTATCCAAAATTAAGGGTTATTTATGTACGAATCATAAACCATAGGTTTAAAACCAAAAGGATTGTAGAAAAAGACTATTAAATTCCGAAGCTTTCAGAAGCAGAGGTTTAATATTTCACATCTACATATTAGTGATTTTCAGTCTTTCTGTAAAGTAGCACTTTGGACTGATAAGAAGAAGAAATCAGGGCTTCCCTGGTGGTGCAGTGGTTGAGAATCCGCCTGCCAATGCAGGGGACACAGGTTCGAGCCCTGGTCTGGGAAGATCCCACATGCCGAGGAGCAACTAGGCCCGTGAGCCACAACTACTTAGCCTGCGCGTCTGGAGCCTGTGCTCCGCAACAAGAGAGGCCGCGATAGTGAGAGGCCCGCGCACCGCGATGAAGAGTGGCCCCCGCTTGCCACAACTGGAGAAAGCCCTCGCACAGAAACGAAGACCCAGCACAGCCATAAATAAATAAATAAATAAATTAATTTAAAAAAATTAAAAAAAAAAAAGAATAAGAAATCATACACAACTGCTAAAGCACTGGTGAAAGGCTGAATCAAAGATGCTTTCTTAGAAAAATATTGGGAAACTGCAGAGAAGTAAGATTACGTATCAGTTTTCAGTGACATCAGAGTTTGATGTTTTCAGGAACTGGTTAATTCTATGGAAGGCCTAAGCATAGAGTAAACAAAACTAGCAGGGTATTTTTTTTAATTGCACTTGACAAATGGACATATTAACATAGCAATTCCTTTAGTATCTGTGCAATCTGAACATGACGGTGATATGAAGGAAGAATTTTTTTGATCTTCATTAATGACAACGAATGCTAGCTCTGAAATGTGTAAAAGTAAGAAAACTACGACAGATTACGTTATCAGCAAATCTGGTTTGGGGTTTTTTTGCACCGGAGCGAGCGTTGTTATGATGATGTGCCAATTGTGACAGAAAAATGTTCCGGAGCAGGTATCTAGATAAGGACCTTCGGTTAGAAGGCAAGTAATGCACAGCCTTCATCAAGGAAGTCTTGCTATTAAAATAAAAAAACATATGCACAAAGCAGTACCCTAGCAATGGAGTAAAACTTGTGAATTACGTAGAGTCTAATGCATTAAAATAGAGATTATTCTCCTTATCGTGAGATAATATGGAAACTGATTGTAAAGTACTGTTACTGCACCCTGAGGTGAGAGGATGAAAGGGAGGAAATTCTGTCAAGAGAGTTTAAACTATGAAATACATTCTTTGTGTATCTGCAAGATAAGAAACAGTTTGGTCCCAAATGTTTAAAGATGGGAATTGGCCCCCCGGAATTTCTTGTCTCTCTGTTTTTGTTTTTCGAATGATCTTAATACTTGCATGCATGGGAGGAAGGCATGCAACCTGTTTTTCAGTGGCTGATAAAATTGAAAAGCAGAAGTAAAAGTTAGAAGCTTGAAAAAGCATAGAGCTTCTATAGATTATAACAGATATCATGAAACAACAATTATCAATAAAGTGGGTGATGATCTTGATATTGCACATCTGTGAAAAATTATCACCAAACGTCTTACAAATTTAATAGAATGTTACTTTGTGATTCTAAAAATACAAAAATCAAAATTGTAGTTCATATGCCTTTATTTCTTTCATTTTTCTAGTAATTTATTTTTGTCGTATTTTATGAGTATAATTATAAATAAATCACTAACAGAAAACAGTTCAATCACCGCAGATCGTGTGAGAACTGCTCTAGATCTGTGATTCTCAAACTTGAATGTGGGGTCTTCCCTGGTGGCGCAGTGGTTAAGAATCCACCTGCCAACGCAGGGGACACGGGTTCAAGCCCTGGTCCGGGAAGATGCCACATGCCGCGGAGCAACTAAGCCCGTGCGCCACAACTACTGAGCCTGCGCTCTAGAGCCTGTGAACCAGAAATACCGAGACTGAGTGCCACAACTACTCAAGTCCGCGTGCCTAGAGCCCGTGCTCCGCAACAAGAGAAGCCACCTCAATGAGAAGCCCGCGCACCACACTGAAGAGTAGCCCCCTATTCCCACAACTAGAGAAAGGCTGTGCGCAGCAACTAAGACCCAGTGCAGCCAAAAATAAATAAATAAATATTTTTAAAAATTAAAAAAAAAAAAAAAGCAAACTTGAATGTGCATTTGAATCACCTCAGGATCTTGTTAAAATCCAGATTCTGATTCACAGATCTCAGGTGCGGCCAGAGCAACTGTATTTCTAACCACTCCTCAGTGATGCTGCCGTCCTTGGCTGGGGACTACACTTCAAAAGGCAAGTTTCCAGATAATGGCTCTAGTCGTTCTTCAGAGAACATTTTTAGCTATTAAAGTCACTACACACTCTTGTTTTATGGGGAAATGGCCTTTAATTTTTTTTAAACATCTTTATTGGAGTATAATTGCTTTACAATGGTGTGTTAGTTTCTGCTGTATGACAAAGTGAATAAGCTATACGTATACATATATCCCCATATCCCCTCCCTCTTGCGTCTCCCTCCTACCCTCCCTATCCCACCCCTCTAGGTGGTCACAAAGCACCGAGCTGATCTCCCTGTGCTATGCGGCTGCTTCCCACTAGCTATCTATTTTACATTTGGCCTTTAATTTTTGATAAAGCATTTAAAGAGTAATAGAAGTACATCGGAAGTTCATAGGGACGAGACAATTTCTCCGCAGCAACCACTGCGCCTGGTGGGCAGTGCCTCTGGTCTGAGTGGTAAGTAAACTCAAAGCTTGCTCAAAAGAAAAAGGAGGCCAGGGGAACTTTGCAATCTATCAGTGGCAGTTCCCTGGGAACTTAGCCATACTGTTTTTAAGTGAAGATATGTCCAGCTCTTTAATAGTACATTTCCCCTGATTTTTTGATGTGGTTCAAGTCATTGGATAGAAGTCCCTCCACCCTGCATTTCCACTGAAGGCAAACTGGGCACTGGTTTTTCTATAGACTCATCAGTATAATTATTGGTGCAAAATGTAGAAATTTAAGGCTCTGATGTGTTACTCACTTTTGGAGACTAAAGTATAATAAAAGCCAGAAACATAATGATTTCTTCATGAATAGTAGTACCTTCTAATGAGTATGGGTGAGACTATGATGTTGAACTAACATAAATTTGTCCCTTTGGTTCTAGGTAGTTCGAAGGCTAAGTGATGTCTGTATTAAGTATGTTCAGTTAAATATAAAAATACAACCAAGAGCCTTTGAAAGGAAATGAAAGTGGAAGTCCACAAAGTCTGCAAATCAATAGTTTTAAAATTAGTGTTTGTTGATTTGTAAACACAGCACAATGCACTTAAGCAGAAAACTATGTGGAATGTTCATGGCTTTGAATATAAACAAATAAATAAATGCAAATATAAAAATTATCCTAGCATAGTATCATTCTGATTCTTCCAAAGAAGTACAATTTCTCAGTGTTATGACAATTTCTGTAAGTTATCTTGTTCTATAAAACATATCCTTATCATTCTACCCTTAAACTGATTTTCGATAGTGTTTATTATAGAAAGAACACTGAGATGGCAAACCCTAGACAAATATTATACATGCAGAAAAAAATCATTAAAATTTAAAAAATCTCATTTAGATTATTTGAAGACAATTTGACACTATGAAGTAAAAAAGCTTTTCATCTTAATTATCTTTCCCAAAGAGCTTTCTTTGTATACAAATGTGATATACATCATAAAGCTAAACTTAAATGGTCGTAAGAATGAATTGTGCCACATTACAATAATTATCAACTCTCAAAGCAAATTTAAGAATAAATTATGGCATGAAAATTCACGTCTGCCTAAGTATTGAAAAATGTACTTGATTTATAGAACTTACATATTCTCATTTGAAGAGAATTTCTAAAATAATAATGATAATAATGATAAAGAACTTCTAGACCTTTTTTTATCTGCTGACTATAAAGCACATCAAGAATACCCATTCAACAATGTAACACTTAATAAAATTTCCAAGATGGACACATGGCTTTATTTTTCCAGCTCTCTCAAAATGTCATTTGAAGTTTTCTATTTTTTTCTCAAAATGTTTAAGATGAAATCCTTTTTTAGTCTACATCATTTCCTATTTTTTCCAACGACAGTAAAATCTGATTATTAGCAAAATGATAGAGTGCTTTCTGACAACCAGCTGTCACAGAGTCATGCTGGGAATTAGAGAAAAGGACGAGTTAGCAAGTAAAGAAAATAAAACAACCAACCTCTAACTCATGTCAGATATATTCACAGGATGTTTTGAAATAGCAGAGGCCAGACCAAAATTGGATTGTAACAGGTGAAGAGAATATCGTTTAAAACTTTTACTTTCATAATGACCTGAAGTGATTTACAAAGCAAAATCCAGAAATATTACATTAACGATGATCTAGGATTTAAAAATATCTAAAGAGAAGAGTAATTTGTTAGATTGAGTGAATAATCATAGCAGATTACTTTCAAATAACCAACTATACACTTCCTTTGTATGTATTTGTGCTCTCATATAATTAAATAATCCCATCCCTTGTTTCTAAATAGCCTGTAGGTATTTTCGTGATTTAATATTAAAATATGACTTCCAGAGATCTCTGTTTTTATCAGAATTTATTCTTTACTTCTGAAAAGAATTGCTTTTATTTACAGTTATCCAATGCAGGTTGCTGTGCCTATATGAATTTCTATCTGTTGGGATCCACTGTTGGATTCTTAAGTTGTTGCAAATGCAATCATTTTAAAAGAAAATGTTGGGATATCTTTGTAAGAATGCCCCTCTATGGTGACAAAGCTTATTGATGTTTTCCTTTGACATTTTTTCCAATCTGACCTTAAAATCTCCAGTCTTATTAACCTAACGCTTTGGGTGTTGTAATTGCCATGAAAAAGACAGTAGAGGAAATGACCACCATGCATAATTAAGATAGATAATAGCAGAGAAAAAATAAGTGTCTCCTACAAACTTTGAATATGCCAGCAAACATTTTATTCACCAGTTAGCTGATCCCTCATATATTTGTAAAAGTGGAACTGAGGTTAACTGAGAATGGGCTTTTAGATACAAATTTTATGAAAATAATTCTTAAGCTCCAATTGTCTGCTAATTTCATGATTTTGAGTAGTATTTGTGGCAAACTGGGGATAATTTAAGTCTACTGTTTATGAGTGTTTGCCATTAAACAAGTACTCAGTGAGTAAGTTGGTCCAACATTACTATGCATTGTGATTTTTCTTCATGATTTATTCTTTTAAAGCTACTGTGGTATGTACGCTTATTTTGAATGAAATAATAAACATGTATAGGCCTTCCATTTACACAGGCTGCCTTAATTCGAGACTTGATATCCATCCATGGTAAACCTTTACATTGTTAAATAGGGCTCCCCCAACATTTGAGGGGCAAGGACAAGAATAAAATTTTATATTAGACATCTACCATGTGTCTAAATATTTAAAAGTTATAAACTGAGGTATCAGATTTTAAATTTGTTCAACCCTCGTACTCCATCAAATATACTTTTATACCAAAAGAATTTGTGCAAAGCTATAATTTTTTATATATTGAAAGTTGAGATGATATCAAAGAAAATGGAATTATTATTGCACACGTTTTGAACCAGGTATGTTTGATGACTAATAATATAAATACATTAGTTATTTATTTTAGCACATTTCTGCTCTAATTTTGCTGCTATTAACAACATTTTTACATTATTTTTGTGTGTTGGCAGTCATGCTATAAAGCATTAAAAGTAAAGTAGACCCATTGAATACATTTTTATCAAGAGGTAAATTAAATGTAAAATATGAAAAGTAGTTTTCATGTTTTCAAGAAGGTGTATTTTTTCTAAAATATTAAATTCATCTCCTAACATTAAAGACAAATGCAAATTTTGATTTTCATACACCAAATGTTGCAGTAAAATTATTAAAATATTAAAAATATATTTTTTAAAATTTATTTTTAAAAATTAATTGAAATTTGTTAAATATTTTTTGTTAAAATATTATTTTAACATTCAGTATCCATCTGGTTGTCATTGTAAATTGTCAGGATCATGTCTTAGGCATGTTACTTGACCACATATATACAAATTTAAGGGTAATAGGAATTGTTTAATACTGCAAAATGTTCATTAGTCGCCACATGGAACTTTTGTGTATCCAAGGTAATCTGTGAGTACCTTCAGAACCACAAATTGGGACACAAAGAGAAGCCTAAAAATGGATGCTCCCAGAGCTACTGGAAAATCATATTTCATTATGCAAAAATCTATCGCATTCATAGTGTCTGAGAGGAAGGATTTGGTTAATTCATTTGTCTTTTTTCTTACTTAATGTGTTTGCTTCCCAAATCGTCTCTGCACTTCGAAGCAGCGTCTATCTCCAGTGCTGGAAATGACACATCTCACAGAGTTTTGAGCACTGTGGACTTCTGTTTTGAGGGTATAGGGCATAAGATGGGATAAAGTGTTTTGCTGGGGCTCGAATGGTGGCTGGTCAGGAAAGCAGTTGTTTAGGGTTCCAGGTGTAGCTCAGGTGCTGGAACTGAGCTCTGCCTCCTGAGTGACATAGGCGCTCGTGTTTCCTTTAATGCAGCTTTTTTTTTCTGTTTGTGATATGCAGAATTTTTTTAAAATATGGGGCCCAAGACAGGGGCCCTTCCTGTCCAGGTTCCAGGGCAGTTTTGTTTTTGTTTTGTTTTGTTTTTCCCAAATGATGCAGAGGACCTAAGAAATCAGTTTGGGAACTCAGCACACAATCATACTCAGTCAAGGATGTATGCATACACATGGCTGATTCACTTTGTTGTGCGACAGAGGCTAGCGCAGTATTGTGAAGCAGTTTTAGTCCAATCAAGGTATATTAAACAACAACAACAAAAAAGGCACTTTAATGAGGGAAAATTTCAAACTCAAACTTGGATTTATTTAAAGGAAGAAAAGAAACCTCATAGGTATATATTATATGATTTACATTTGTGTAAAGTATAATTTATGTTTTGGAGTTTTATGTGGTTTGTGCATAGAACATGGACATTTAAAATTAATATTTGTAGATCAATACCAGTCACCTTCCCATCAGAGATTACCTAATGTCACCTTGAGAAAATTCTCCTGAAAGAATTCCATGTGCTTTGCAAACAATTTTGTAAAATCATGTTTTATTATTTATACTTAATGTGATGTTAATTATGTCTGTGAATTATAATTCTGTCAAGGAAAAAAACATATTTTTATATAAAAGACAAAAAAAAAAAAAGAAAAAGAGAGAGAGAGACATGCTATCCATCCAAATGGCAAAAGTCTGGCAACTGGCAACTTATAATATAAATCTGTCAAATATGTCCTGCTGCTTTATAGTGTGGCCACCTGCCAAATAACTCTGCATTGCATCCTCAATAGGTTTGACAAGAGGAAGTGGAAAGAGACTCAACTATAATGCTATGGCTCAATTAATAAACACTTGTTCAGAAAATCTTTAATTGTTTAAATTGAGTATACGGTCTGGTAGAATGTGCAGGTTTGTAGCTTGATAGGAATGAAGCTAATTCTGCTTAGATACTTTAGAATACCTCTTTTAAGGACATCTCTTATTTATTAATTACATGTTTAGGATCCATATTTTAGATAAAGGGCAAATAAAGTACGAGTCCTAGAGGGCTGAGTTGATAATAAGTGGAGCATTTGAAAATTTATGATCTGGGGTTTAAACCAAATGAGTTTCTCAGGAGTAAGGCTTCCATCAGAGTCTAGTGTTCCCATTCTTAAATCACTTACATATAAGGTTATCTAAATGTCTGAAGTAAAACATATCACTCTGGCTTTTTTTTTTTTTTTTATATTCATAAGTTAAGAGAGCGCCTAAGTGAGGTGAATAAAAGCTTTGCAGAATTGGGCATTTGGAGAAAAGAAACAAGAGAAATTATACATATAAAGTATCCAAAAGACATACATAGGACAATATAAATGCTTAACCTAGAATCATCGCATATTTGTGATGGATGTTACCTTAGAGATGATCTAATCCAATTCTTAATTTTAGATATGAAGTAAGTGAGGGCTCAGTGACTCTAGTCTAGTGCTACTCTTAGTGCAGTTCATGGATGTTCATTAGAATCATCTAGAGAGCATGTTAAAAAGCTGGTTTAGAGTACCAGTGACTCAAGTGTTTGGAGTGGAGTAGCAGAAAACCTTATTTTCAACAGATGTCCTAGGTGATTCTCAGGCGTGTTGTCCATGGACCTCACTTTTGGAAACCCTTTAGGACCCCATATATCTCCTCTGCATAGAAGATAGTACTGAAGTTCATGCAGGCTAGGAGAAAAATGGCTGATGAGTAACATGATAGAAATGCAAGAAAATAAGAATTATTAAGGTTTCTCAACTGCCACAACCCTGGGAAATAGGAGTGAAGAGCAGTAACTCCAAATATGACACCGGTGTTTTCATTTTGACACTTGAGTCGGGACAATTCCGTTTCCAGTTTGTGCCCAGCATCATTCCCAATTCTCGCCTTTATTTACCACTTTGTATGTGTGTTTGTGTGTGTTAGTATCTGTCTCTCTAACACCATGAACTCCTTTGAAGGAAGGAACTATCTTACTTTTTTACCTGCTCTCTACCTCTCTTCCCTCACTTCTAGACCTGTTCACATAAGGATGTTGCATACGGAAAGTACTCTGGAGAAAACCTGCTACCAGAATTTGTCTCTGAGTGTCTTGTTATCAAAAAATCTTAACATATCCAAGTATCAGATAGCTTTCACGTTGGAATTTTGCCCAACTAAATATACCCATATACTGCTGGTCTGGGAAGATAGTTCTAAAAGCAAGGGAAGACATCAATACTTGGGAAGACATCAATGAGTGCTGAGGTAGATGAGCAAAGCTGGAATTACCTATAGCTGGAGTAAATGCTTCCAGGTAGGACTTGAGGGCAACTAGTGAGGGTGTCTGTCGAAATGCGTAGCATCTAGCATATTTGTTAACGCCTAAAGTTCGTTACTTTGAGTTAAGGCAGTTCCCTTGTTAAAATCCAAATAGTTCTGGGAAAGAGAATTTATTAAGTCATATTAGTGTCACCAGGGATAACAAGTTGCCTGTTAGTTCAGCAATAGTATGCCAAATGATGAATGAATAAACAAACAAATGTTTGCTGAGGGCAATTGAATTTACCCAATTTATGGACGACTGAGGATTAAATCCAGCAGGCTGGTAAATTCTTTTGACTCCATGCCAGTAGCCTTAGGGAGTAAATGTCTCAAGATGGGGGAGTGGAGGAGGGGCTCATAGAGGAGTGGGTGTGCTGCCCTTAGCACTTTTTTCTGCTCGCAAAGAATTAATGGCATTTACCCAATTAAGGATATAGATAAATGGATGAAGTCAATTTGGGCTCATCTTATGTACATTATCTGTAGCAAAATGTCACCCACATAACAGGCACCTGCATAGTGCTTCCATGGCTTTTAGTAGGAGGCTTAGGTGAGCGTAATTAATGGGGATGGGTTGGTATCAATGAAAACAACTTTGCATTCATTTAAATATTTGCTGCTGTAATTTATTTTTAACACCACATCCCTAGGTGCTAACCTAGGGATGTGGTGTTAACTTACGAGTATTTTTGTGGGATAGCAGAGAGGGGCAATGGGAGCAGCTATGTTTACATTTTCCTTTTTGTAAAAGTACTCCAATGATGGAATGACCAGACCTCAGTAAGTGATCTTTCTGTACTTGGTTACCAACAAAAATAAATTCTTCATGTATGAAATATGGGTAATGATACAGCCCTATAGCATTCTTGAGAGAATTAAATAAGGCAGTATCTGTAATATTAGCACAGTTCTTGGCTCAAAGTTAGGGCTTAATTAATGGTCCTTATGGTTGCAATATCTGTGTGTTGTTAAGAGTAAGCAATAGCAAAACAATAGTGGTTGCCCACATTCCCATGATGCTTTATTGAGTTTTTTAGACAATGAAGAAAACATGATTAGGATTCTCTATATGAACAAAATTCTTAGCATTTTCAAATTTGTGGGTAATTGAAATGTTTGCATTTGAAGCAAACAAAGAATAGAACAAACAGGTATTTGTGTATTTTAATAAAGTGTTATCTAATTAGTAGCCATACCGGGAAAGTTGAAGGCTAGATAACAAATTCAAATGGCCTAATCATATGGTCATCTCGATAAATGCAGAAAAAGCATTCGATAAAATTCAATGTCCATTTATGATAAAGACTCTCAACATAGTGGGTATAGGGGGAACATACCTGAACATAATGAAGGCGACATATGACAAACTCACAGCTAATATACTAAACTGTGAAAAGCTAAAAGCTTTTCCTCTAAGATCATGAACAAGGCAAGGATGCCCATTCTTGCCACTTTTATTCAACATATTATTCGGCATCCTAGCCACAGAAATCAGACAAGAAAAAGTGATAACAGACATCCAAATAGGAAAAGAAGAAGTAAAACTGTTAGTATTTGTAGATGACATAATACTATATATATAAAACCCTAAAGATGCCACAAAAAACTATTACAGCCAGTAAATGAATTCAGTAAAGTTGCAGCATACAAAATCAATAAATAGAAATTTTTTGCATTTATATACATGAATAAATGTAAAGATATATATATATATATATATATATATATATATATATATATATATATATACACACAGAGACACACACACATATATAATGGAATATTACTCAGCCATAAAAAAGAAAGAAATCTTGCCATTTGTGACAACATGGGTGGGCCTAGAGGGTATTATGCTAACTGAAATAAGTCAGAGAAAGACAGATATCATCTGATTTCACTTATATGTGGAATCTAAAAAACAAAAGGATGAACAACAAAAAAAAAACTGAAATAGACTCGGATGCAGAAAACAAACTGGTGGTCAGCACAGGGGTAAGAGGTGGCAGGTCTGGCAAAAGAGGTGAAGGGGATTCAGAGGTACTCAGTTATAAAATAATAAGCCACAGGGATATAAGGTACAGCATAGGGAATATAGTCAGTAATATTGTGATAACTTTGCATGGTGACTTATGGTTACTAGACTTATCCTAGTGATCAGTTCTTAATGTATGTTAAGTGTTGAACCACTATGTTGTACACTTGAAATTAATAATATTGTATGTCAACTATACCACAATAAAAAAATTAAAAAAAAAGAATTCAAAACAGGTTTCAGGTGGAATTACACCTTTTTTTTTTTCTTACAATTTGAATTTAAGAAAATATTGAAATATAGTTGATTTACAATGTTGTGTTAGTTTCAGCTGTATGGCAAAGTGATTCAGTTATATATATATGTATAAAATATATATATATTCTTTTTTACACATTCTCTTCCATTATAGGTTATTACAAGATATTGAGTGTAGTTCCCTGTGCTATACAGTAGGTCCTTGTTGGTTATCTATTTTATATATAGTAGTGTGTATATTTTAATCCCAAACTCCTAATTTATCCCTTTGCCCCACTTTGATAACCATAAGTTTGTTTTCTATGTCTGTGAGTCTATTTCTGTTTTGCAAATAAGTTTAATTAGTATCATTTTTTTTAGATTCTACATATAACCGATATCATATGATATTTGTCTCTGGCTTACTTCACTTAGTATGATAATATCTAGGTCCATCCATGTTGCTGAAAATGGCATTATTTCATTCTTTTTTTTATAGCTGAGTAGTATTTCATTGTTTATATATTTGTATACAATACATATACATACATATACATACTGTATATATATATATATATATATATATATATATATATATATATATATACACATATGCCACATCTTTATCCATTCATCTATCTATGGACATTTAGGTTGATTCCGTATCTTGGCTATTGTAAATAGTGCTGCTATGAATATTGGGGTGCGTGTATATTTTTAAATTATGTTTTCCTCCAGATATATGCCCAGGAGTCGGATTTCAGGAGCATATGGTAGCTCTATTTTAGTTTTTTAAGGAAACTTCATACTGTTTTACATAGTGGCTGCACCAATTTACATTCCCACGAAGAGTGTACTAGAGTTCCTTTAAAGTCCACTGGTCATTAGCTGAACCTGAACTCTTCTTCTGGCAGGCAATGAAAACATTTTCTGTTCATCTTTAGGACTTGTAATATATAAATTGTCACCCATAATCTAGACACTTGAAATTAAAAAGTTAAACTACTTTTAGATAAATAGTTAAAATTATTATGCAAACAAAAAGAATTATATAAATCTTACTTTTAGCTGAGTTTGGTTTTTCCCCCTCTGTAATTAGTAATTAGACATTTTTCAGACAGATCTCATAAACACACTTACTCTTTACCATAAACATATACAAGGAAAATCATTATTGTGTAATTACTGAAGCTGGGAAATTTTTGTACTGCATTTGCTATAGTGGGAAGTGCTCTGAGTTCGGGATCACAAGGCCTGTGTTTTATTAGCATTCTACATCTAACAAATTACCAAACCAGGTTCATTTGCCCAAAGCACAGCAAGCCAAACGCAGAGACGCAGAGGTTTACAGCAGAGAAAGGGGTTGTTCACAAGGCAGCCAAGCTAGGAGAGGAAAGAACAAGTCTCAAATCAACCTCCCTGAAGGCCAGGAGCTTGCGATGTTTATGGGATGAAGCTGAGGTATAGGGAGCGAGAGTGGGGAAAGATAATTGGAGACAAGAAAAAGGTGGGCAACCGTTCTGCGCAGACGCACAACTAAGCTCCTGGCTTCTCCAAGGTACGCATGCTCAGAAAATGGCAGCGTTGGCGTACTCTGAGGGTGGGGTTTTGGCCGTCTGGTGTCAAAAGGTCACCGAGCGGACAATTGTGCATGCCCAGATGGAGGGTCGGTAGGCTTAACCATTTGTAATGGCTGGTGCTAGAACAGGATGTTGCCAGCTCCAAGTTCCTAAAAAAGAAGTTGGGCAAACACATTATTGCTTAGGCTGCATGAGGCTTGGAGGATGCGTGCAAGTTTTTTATAAAAACAGTTAAAGCGTGCTTGAGTGAAGGCCGGTTACAGGTGTAATGGATCTAACTGACGATTAACTTCGGTTTCAACAGGAGAAGATACCAGGTAAGTTTCTTACACTGAGACTCAGTATTCTTATGTTTAAAATGAAATCTTTGGTTCCTTTGTACTTTGCAGAGTCAGATAATATCACAGATGTGGAATGCTCTGAAAAAGCTGTGAAGCGTGGTAAAAAGGGAAGTTTACACGAGTGTTGCTATGCCCTTTCTCAGCTCCTGCTGTGCCAACTACGTTCCAATGAAACCTAACTACGCAGAGTCATGGTTACCTAATTTTCAGGAATTGACTTCCCCAAGCCTAGCAAACATGACACAAAACACAATGCATATTGGGACCCTCTTGCTTTGCATTTCACTGAGCAGAACATGATTTGGTCCACAGGCTAATTGCCATCTTCTTTACATATCAAAATCTGGCCAAGCCCATGAGGCCTGTGTGTTCCAACCACGATTATCTCATTTTCTCTGAATTCTCTTCATAGTACTTCGTGCAACTTGAGGACTAAATTGTTTATCCATTGCTTTGTATCCAAGCAAACTTTGGATCCTAAGGGTAAAATGCATATCTGATGTATGCTTTTACGCCCAGCAGAATCTAGCAAAGTGCTTGGCACAGAGTAGGCAGTGGTGGGTGAGCGGGCATTTCTTGATTGATGAGGATATGTTACTGGATTTAAAATCTCATCCAGCCTACAACTTTTGATAGCAGCTAGAGAAGCACGGGAACGTTGGGGCAGTTAGAAGATAGGAGATGAGCCAAAGGTAAATTGAAAAACTAAGTTTAAACAAGGAGAGGGAACTCTACTCAATATTTTGTAATAACCTGTAAGGGAAAAGAATCTGAAAAAAAAATAGATATATATGTATGTATAACTGAATCACTTTGCTGTACACCTGAAACTAACACAACATTGTATATCAACTATACTTCAATAAAAAAAAAAGAGAAAAAGTAGGTTTAGACATGATGAATACGAGACAACTGAAATGAAGGATTAATTCAAATCCACAGGTCAAATTCAATATAATAGGAGATTTTTTTCACAAAGAAATAATGTATAATTTTATTAAACTACAATTTAAATCAGTTGTCCAACGATCATGTATCAAAGATGCAGTAAGATGTGAAAAGGATGAAGGGAAGGGAACTATTATTTCACGTGCCTATTATGTGTCAGGGTCTGGAAGAATGCTTTATATAAACTCCAGTTTATGAGAAAGGATGTGGTTTTCTGTTAAGCTATAGATAGTGCCAGGGTGAAAGCAACTCTAATGATGATACTTGGATTAAGAAAGATGGGACAATTCTGGGATTTAAATGTTGTGGTGTTTTTCCTCCCTCAATATTAGGAGTTTTAATGGAGGACAAAATATCCGCCAATGCTTATTAAAAGAAAACCTAAGAGTGCTGAAAAGAATAGTTAATGACAGATACCAGGAAATATTTTCTGTGACATTATTGTAAGATTTGCGAGGCATGAGCATGATCTCTGCAATTCATAAGCAAACAGAGAAATCATGCTGGATTCTTTGACTTTCTATCAAGCTCATCAAAGAAAGCAGAACAAAATGAATTGCAAAGACATACATTTGAGGAGAGATGTTTGAACATATATGAGAAAACAAAATGAAAGGGAAGTTAATAGCCATGATTTTTTTTTTTAAGGAGGGGAAAGTCAAATAAATAGTCTTTTGTTTTTCTTCTAAGAAAAATTTGAATTCTAATGGATCTTAGACTACATATCACCTTTTGGGAGCTATTAGTTTTTGTATGGAGTGGTCGATAGAACGACATTTTATTGAATCTATTGAATCTAGATGAGAATAGGCCAAAACTGTAATTGTTTTCAGAAGTTTGAAGTCACCAAAAACATATTTCAGTAGAGAATGCAAAAGAAAAATTATGTTTAAGCCATGGGAAAAAAGATACAGAAGTGACATTTTGAAAGAGAATGAGGTGTCATTAAAAGTTATTTCATGATAAAGGAAAATTCCATTGGCTTTGATTCTTATAGCAGATTTTCTTTCCTCCTGAAGTCAGTGTTATCATTAGGTTAGATAATATGCAGGTAAATTCTTCCTGTTTTCATCCTTGAGTTCCAACCAATCTCAGGATTTGTTTTCACATGTATTGTAAATCAGTAAAAGACACACATTAATAAATAACCTGAACTTTCTTCTCCTCCTGGAGGTTTGAGATGTCAGCCAGCTTAAAAATATGCATAAGCCAGTCCAAACTTGGTCGATATCTCTTTTATTCCCTTAAGTCAATTTTGTCAACTGCCAAAAAAAAAAAATTCTACTTTATTAATGCTTGAATAAATAATTTACTCTCAGGCACTGAATGATCCAAAATAAACAAGCCAGTTTGTATATTTAGTTATATGAACGTTTGAATGTACTGCCTCATAAATCTAATATGTTGCTGAACTTAAGAAAAAAAGTGTTGACACCTAAGGACCCCACCATTAATTATCTCCCACTGCAGACATTATGACCTCCCTTTATTCTTTAGGATTTGTTTCCTCCTTATGGTGCTGTAAATATTTTATATATTTTTCCCTATTAGGTCTGTGGTGCTCCTCAGTGGGCATTTGGATGACCTTTGCTATGGTCTCAGTAAGTTTTCTAGGATATTCTGCTCTTTCTGTAAAGATGTTGCTTGTTACTTATTTTCTAATATAAATCTGTGGTAGGTATTAATATATTCTATTCTACTAATAAGGAAACTGAGCTTCAAGCAGGTTGATTCGTGGACATGATCATTTCAATTCCAAGTGATACATTTTTTTTTGAGGGGTAGGGGGCTCTAAGCCATGTTCTTTGCCTCTGATCACTCCTTTGCTCCAGGACCATCTAGCAGGTCTGATGACATTCTCTGTGGCTTCTGCCTTCGCGATGACTTGCCTTACTCCCCAGTCTAAATTGGGACCTCCTTAAACTCTCTTCTTTACCTTATACTTTCTCCTCAGTGTTTATAATAATTGGGATTTAACATTTGTGTGATTACTAATATATGTGTCACAGACTCTCCTATAATCCCCAGGAGGGAAGGGATTGTGTCTCCAGTGCCCAACACAGAAACTGATGCGGAGTGGGAGCTTAGTAAATATTGTTGAAAGAATGAGTTAAAGTGAGATTCAAACCCAGGTTTGTACGACTCTAGAGTCATGGATTTACTCATTGAGGAGTGGTTGCAGGGTTCCAATGATCAATCCTTGCATGTGGATTTTTGAGTCCTGGTGGCTATGTGTGCTCTATCCTATAACCTGTATCCTATACTGTCATATTGAAACTAGATTGGAAGCTCATTGAGAGCAGGTCCCATAGTTTACATTTATAGTGAGTGAAGCATATGGTTGGTTGGTCCTCAGTAAACACTTACTAACTGATCAAGAGCTGATCATAAAGTGTGATCTATAATGGTGCATCATCTGTTTCATTATAGTCGCGTTCCTATCACTGATCCTTGGCACACTCTGTTCTTCTGTTGTAATGACTGACAATCATAATCATGATTGTGTCACCAGGCTATGCTCGGTGTTAACGTTTCATTTTTTCTCCTTTATTCCAAGATATTTGGAGTGATCAAGATTTCAAATCCTTGAAAAGGTGAATGGCACTGTCTGTGGCGGCCTCCATATTTTTATGATGTACCACACAACTCTGAAAGCAACACAGAAATTCAGAGTATTCAGACTGAAAAATGAACACTTTCCACATTTAAACGAGAATGAGTTACATATTTTTGGAGTTACATACATTCTTCCTCCCATTTATAAGATCCAGAACCCACAGCTGGGCACAAAGCAGGAGATTTAATACTATTCTGCTTTGGGTCTTTGTTGTTTTTTCTTCCCACTCCCACCCACTCTACTCCACTCCTTTTGTTCTTCATATTTTTTGTGCTAACTTCAGAGCTGCAGACATGTCATAGATCACAGATTTATATATATTAGCTAAAAGCAGGAATGCTAAAATAATTTCTTTCTCAGGCCTTAAAGATAGATGTCAGGTCAAGACACTCGAGTTCATAGCCAAACATACTGAGGCACAGAGCAACATGGCAGTAATTTGAGTTGCAAGTGCCAAAAGTGCTTGTTCAGCACTAACAAGAAATAGGAGAACAGGATCAGTATAATCTCATATTCTTATTAAATTAAAAAAAAAAGCAGAGTAATGCCAAGGTTATGACATGAACTGACAAGACCAAAAAAAAACAAACTCAAAAAACAAAACACACACAACTCAGAGTTTCTCTGATGCTTCATCTTCTATTTGCAGGCATGTGAAAGAATAAAAACAAGCCCTATGGCATGAGTTATAGATGAAGTATCTGCCTTGAGCTTGGAATTTCCTGGCATTTTTCAGCTTGTGACACAGACTTGATGTGATTAAACAAAGGCTTTTCTCCAAATTTAAAGTTCTTTTTTTTTTCAAAGCTGAATCTAATATGCTCTAACTTTTTTGTAAATGGGAGCAGATGCCTCTGTTCTATGAGCTGGCTACCAGACTCTCAGAAGTAAATGGAGAGTGGAGGCCTATTCTGGTTGAGGTTAAGGAAACAGTCCGCCATGTTTGCCTTTTAGAACTACATGTTACTCCGGAGCTCCCAAGAAGCAGGGCCTACTTCCCTCCACAGGATGAGGCTGGGCAAGGGGGTGGCTTCCCTTGGATTGGATTTCCCTTGGACTCCTTTGGAGGAGTCTCCAAGGTAACACAGCCTTGGGGCCAAGCTCTCCAGTGAGCCACAACATCACTCTCCCCAAGAGAAGAAAGAAAGAGGGTCAGGGGGCACCTCTAGTGGGGGAGTACAAGGTTGTCAAAATTACTGTTGTCATTTTCTTTTTCCTAAAGCAAAAGGGAGCTAGAGAAACGGGGAGAAGTGAACTGAGTGAAGTGGTAAACTGTCCTGGGGAACTTCTGGGTACGCCTGGGTCTGGTCCTAGGGCACAGGCAGCCAGGATTCTCTGCACTCTTGGTATTTTTGTGGGAAGAGTCACGTAGGGATGGGAAACAGGGCCAGCCTCTGGTAAGTACAGCCCCCTCCCCTAAGGAAGTGGCTGTCACCATCACTGAGGAGCACGAATTGGACTAGGAAACTAGCTTCTGAGCAACCAACGACAAATAGTGGGGGGTGCAGAATAGGCTCAGAGACAAACCTTACCCCAGTCCTTCCTTCTGCAGGGGAGAGTGGAGGGAGCCGAGGAATGCTCCTTGCTTTCCTTTTAACTGCAGTGGTCTTGAACATAGGCAGTGAAGTTAAATACGTGGTCGAAATGGCTCTGGAAAAGGTCCCCTGCCCCTAAACTGTCCCCAATTTAAATATCACCACTTAGAGGTGTATTTGCAATCATAAATAGTGCTTTAATAATAGTAACAATACATTTAATAATAAATTGTTATGCTTGAGTTTCTTGTTTTTGGTTTTTGTGAATCTGTTATATGTTTTTGATTTGTTGTTTCTCTTCTTTTCAAGTATGTTAACCCATTACTATATCTACTTGCTTTAGACTGGCAGTCATATAGGCTCAAACACCATCCTTCTCTTCACATCTTGATCTCTCCCTCCAATAATAATTCAATAAATAATTCTGGTGGGGATTGGAGGAAGTGAAATTATATCTCAGATTAGATTCATTTAATAAAATTATTTTCTCTACCTGTAAATCAGCTCTACAAAGGAAAGGAAAATGTTGATTGATGGAAGGATTGCGAATTTATTTCAGTGGTCTGTGGCTAGGATCTTGAAGCCACTGATGTGGCTTAACCCACTGATGTGACCATGCACACATCACCAAGCTTCTTGGGGCTCAGATCTGTTGTCTGTGTAAAAGAAGTGTGTGCATATGCATGGACGTGGTGGCCAACTTGCATGCTCGCTAAGGTTCTTTCTGAGCCTTTCATTCTATGGGGAAGTGATTCTTGAGAAGGAGGCAGAGCACAGGACATTGTGGCTGGCAGGGAGATTCGACCGTGGTGCTGAGTGTTTCAGATAAGTGGTTTTTTATTGCTAAAGATCACGTTTCTCTAAAAAGATATTTTTGATTGGAATCTATACTTATTTATTTATGAGACATGTTCCTTTGGACTTACTATTTACAAAGAAATACCAACCACAGTTTGGGTGGTGTGTGTGTGTGTGTGTTATTTGGTCATTATTTTGTTGTGGCTCTTCTAAAGCCCAGCCCACTCAAAATGTAAGTTTTTACTAGTTCCTTCACAGATTCTTGATTTTAGAGGCTATAATGGCCACAGTTAAAAACATATTAAGGCACATTAAAACCTTACATTAAGAAAAGCACAAGGACTTGCAGATTTTTTGCACTAAAATAAAATTTTTATTTGGTAATTGGTTTCACCACCCACTCACTTTTCTGAATACTTATAAACCATCCATTCAGTAACAAAGTTATACATGAAATTGTTACATCAGAAGCTGCAGGGCGCTTTGAGAACTTAAGCACTGAAGATCATATGGTCCTTGACACTTATAGTTCAAACAGAATAGTATAAATGTTGTGCAAAAAAATGCTAAAATTGATTTAAGACTGTGCTGTAGTATTTGACCTGTAAAAGCATTTGAAAGCCCCTAAAGTATGAAACCTGAAAGTCCACAAAGAAGTCCAATCTAACTCTTCACAGACAATATTTAACTCCATAAAGTGTTGATAACATTAAAGAACTCACCATGAAAAAAATCATTGCAATTTCCCTTAGAAACTTTAAAAAATAATGGGCCGAGAAGAGTTATAGACTCTGACCCACAAGGACTGAGGTGGGAAGGTAGATAAATTTTCTGGAAGAGCAGAATCACTTAGCAATAGGATATCAAAGGTGACATGTGTCAGAATTAGTCACTCCCTTTTAATTCTCCTGAAGTGTTTTCTCGGGGCCTGTTAACAGTAATTGCCAAAGACCTCACCTATAATACATTCAACTATGATATGACTGTCTATGATATGACTGGATATGACTGTCTCTCCCATGCTCTGATGACTCCTCAAGGAAGGGAACATGGTCATTTATTTCTGTTCCCTCCATAACTACTGTTCCGAAGACTAAAACGCTGATCACTGAAACCATTCATGCCTTTTAGTCTCTGAACTAGCTTGACTGACTACTTGAAATTTTCACTCAGAGGTATAATAATCATCTCAGAGTTGACATTGCAAACAGAACTCTTGCTTTCCATCTCTACTTCTCACAAATTGGCTGCTTCTCCATTTCAGTAACTCTCCACCCCGTTGTTCAGCCCAAACCCCCAAAGCTATCCTTGATTCTTTTTGCCATTTACACCCTGTCCTCCAGTTCTTCAGCACCACCTGCAAAATGTAGCCTGAAATCACCCACTCTTCTTCCTTTCTAATGGTCATTTTAATTTGAGCCAAATTGACTCTCATGACAGCATGTCTCAGCTTCCATGCTTGGCCCCATTCTAGCCCAAACCATTCTCCACGTAGCAGCCAGAGTGATCTTTTGAAAAGTTAGATCTCAGTAGGTCCCAACGGTGGTATACCCTCCCCTGGATTCCTATTGCACTTAGAATAAAATCCCGAATTTCCTCCAAAGGTTACACAGCCCTGTATGCCCTGGCATGTCTTACTTCTCTGACCCCCTCTTGTACCCGCCCACCCATCACTCACCATGCCTCAGCCACACAGGCCGTCTCTGGTTTTGAACACAAGACTCAGTCATGCACCTGTTTTCTTTAGCAGCGGATGCTCTGCTCCACGAACCTCGGGGGGGCTGGCTCCTTCATGTCAGCCTGCCGTCAGCCCAAATGTCTACTTCTCAGCAAGCTCTTACCTGACCACCCTGCCTAAATTAGCACCCACCCTGACACCCCTTATCTCTATTACATCATTCTGTTTTGTTTTATTTGGAGCATTTATCACTAGTAAACATTATTGTCTGTTCATTTTTTTAGAGATTTATTTATTATTATTAATCGATTTATTTATTTTTGGCTGCATCGGGTCTTAGTTGCGGCACACGGGATCTTCACTGCGGCATGCGGGATCTTTCATTGTGGTGCGCAGGCTTCTCTCTAGTTGTGGGCCGTGTGGGTTTTTTCTCTTCTCTAGTTGTGGCGCACCGGCTCCAGAGCATGTGGGCTCTGTAGTTAGTGGCTCACGGGCTCTAGTTGAGGTGCGCGAGCTCAGTAGTTGTGGCACATGGGCTTAGTTGCCCCGTGGCATGTGGGATCTTAGTTCCCTGACCAGGGATCAAACCCGCGTCCCCTGCATTGTAAGGTGGATTCTTTACCACTGGACCACCAGGGAAGTCCCTGTCTGTTCATTTTTTATGTGCTTATTTATTGTTTGTTTTTAGCCGTGTCCCCAGCTCCCTGCTAGAATGCAAGGCCCACGGGAGCAGGAACCTTGCCTGTTTTGTTCTTCATTTCAGTCCTAGTCCTAGAACAGCACCTAGGACACAGTAGGACTCCATAAATAGTTGATGACTGAATAAATGAATTCACACTCACAGTTCCAGTTCTATTCCTGAACGCTGCCTTTACTGAGAAGTGTATAATGACCCTCTTGATATGGAAATTGATAAGAGTGGTGAGGGAAGGTAAGGAAGGCGTAAAATGTGGCCTCATTTCCCTTACCTGTCTCACGCACTCAGTACCGGACACCCAAGCGTGTGGGGAGTGGCCTACGTGATGATGCTGGGAGGTCTGAACGACCCTTCCTCATCCCACTTTCCTCGGTACCATAGCCTGATAAACGGTATCAGAAGTGATACATTAGGAGCAGGAAATGAAACAGCAAGTTTAAAGTCCATGTCCAGAGCTACTCAGGAGCTGTTTTACTGGGTTTACCATTCTTATTGGTCTAGACCAAACTGAGGGTATCTTGGTAGGTTTACCTCATTCCAGGGCCTCTGGATAATGGGAAATGGCCTTGGTGCACTTAGATGAGTTTCTCTGATCTACACACACACACACACACACACACAGCCTTGGCCTTCGGAGGGCACTTAGATCTATGCACTTTGGGATATACCAAGACTCTATCTCTGATATCATAAAGCTTGAAGTATATTTGGGAAGGCATGACGTATGCACAAGGAAAATGAGATAATTATTTAAGGAAAAGACTTAAATGCTACGGAGTAACAAAGTATGTGAATGTGATGACTTCGGAAGCAAAAAGAAATAACTGTGAGTGAAAATTATTAGAGAGGTCTTCATCCACATTTTACCAAGTTTGTAAAATTATACGGGATGCAGTGAGGCTGGGAGAAAATAGTTCTCTCAGTACACTGGAACTAAATATTCACTAATTTTTTTGCAAGTCACTGCAAGATCCGAAGTTGAATCACATTCAATTAGCAACAATTAACATAGCCAAAATATCAATTAAATTTTAAAGTAATGGACTAATGGATAAAGTGTTTTTACATTCTTAAATATTAAGATTTTTATAAGAAAAAATGACTCCTATTTGCCTATCTGCATATTTACAGTTGTCTCTCTTTTTCAAAGCCTGTTTTTCAGATAGAGATTATATAGTTCCTTTATTCTTTTTTTCACATATTCTTTTTTTGCCCTTATTTACCTTTTAGCAACTCAGAAAGAAAGAAAAATCAACCTAGTCACATTTAGTTTCTTTTAAGTTTAGCAGCTCTAATGAAAATCTTGGAAAGAGAGAAATTTGAAGCCAGTTGTTTCATGGCGATTGTGGGTTTATCTGGTGACTTTCGTTGTCTATGCTCTTAGTATCACCCAAGATCTTACTGTGCTAGATGTACACAACTGTGGGTGCATAATTGTGGATGAGATCCTGACTTGCCCCAGTTTATCAAACAAGCTTTTGAAATGTGCTATGTGCTGTTCTCCATAGTGCTTCTGTAAGCTGGCTGGTCCTCCTCTAAGACCTCCCTTTCAAAGTTGCACAGGCTCTTTCAAATCATTAGAGAATATTGCTAGTCTTGTATGGCACCTTGCCACCATGCTCTTCAGGACTCTATTGCTCTAAACTAACCTAATTTTCAAAGGAAAATCCCTGTGACTTGAGAAAACACAAAGTAAATGCGGAACAAAGTAACTTGGTTAATATAAGCTCTCCTCCAAAAAAAGATAAATTTGATATATTTCAGCCTTCATTCATTTGCATTTCTTCAGTAGGGAAATTTTTATCAAAGATTACTAGGTTGAGAATTTCTAGGGTCGTCCCTGAATAAGACATTTGCTGGTTGAGTAGCTTTTAAAACTGACTTCTTTATCAGGAAGACTTCATAGGCAGCTGAATATTTTATTGCCTTTCCTCAGTCTAGTTAACAAGGGAGAATAATCCATTGAGAAATGCATAAATACATATTCAACTTATACTGTAGCAATTTAAAAAGTGTTTCTGAAAATGCCATGAGCACTTTATGGATTGTGAACTCTTTCAATTTTAAATTTTAAATTTATATCATAACCATAAAAGTTTTGAAGACCTCTAGGAAAAAAAAAAAAACACCTCACTTCTTCCTTAAAACTTATGTCTGAAACTGATTAGCCTCATGAAATGCCCCTTTATGTAGGGGAAAACTTTATAAAATCTTGGGCTTATAGTTCAGTCAAGACCATTTATATCTTAACTCATGTTTGTTTATACCTGGCATATACACCCTGGCTCAGACATCTCTTATGATCCCCAGTTTGTAAGTGGTAAATGTATAGAGCATGCATAGGAGAGTGTCCAGGGTTTATGTTTGTCCTGGCATGTTGCTTCAATGGATTCTCCCAGGGTAAGGGGAGGAGAAGTACCTGAGGCCCCTGCTGGATGTATAACTGATCTATTCTGACAGCAGCCAGGGCAGCCTCTTAAGGCAGCCACTGAGATGCATGCTGTTAACTATTACGACAACTCAGTACAATTTGCTAGTTTCCAGTATTATTCATTTGATATAACTAATTTTACTTATTTATATATAATATAATGATATTCCTATTTATTGCTACTTCCTGGAGCTATTTCAAGCAGAAGCTTTATTTGTATAACAAGAACACTGTTTCATCTTTATGGGAGTTTCTTTTGCTTTGTGTGGTCCTTCATATACATAGTGTACTTGCAAATCAAAAAACTCTTGGTACAGCAAAGCCATTAATTTACTTTAAACAGAAGCTCTAGAAAAATATCGATGAACTACAGTGGCAATTTCTTCCTATTTTAATATGACTACTAATATGACTATTAATGTGAATACAGACGTGTGTGTGTGTATAAATTTTTTTCTTTCTTCCTCTGTCCTATAGTGGTAAGAATAACGTAGGCTTCAGAATACAGAAAGGAATTTTTGTTAATTTAAAACTTTACTTGCTCATCTTAAATTGAATTTGCTTGCTAGTTTTAAATTGGCATATATTATCCTTAAAGTACAGGATCTTTATATAATTCCAAATCCATGAGAAACATGGATTTGTAACAGAAACAACTGGAAGGTAAAGAAAAGGAACTTTATGATACAGGACAATTGATGTGACCAGTCTTAATATTTCTGCATTTCAAAATCCTAAGAGATCTTTTGGTCTAAGGGTTCCTGCATGGTGGCAGGCTTATGTTTGAGGGAGGGTGGCACTCTTTCTATTATTCCTATAGTGAAAAGAAATTTAGTTCCCAAATTTTCCAGTCATTGAATTGTGAGTGAAAAGAAATGGAACTTCTATTTTACACATTTGTTCATTCCCATTATGTTTCTAATATTTTTGTTAGATATTAGACAATATAGACAATCTGTACGGTACACATAATTTCCATTTCTGAGGTGCGGAAACTGGGATTCAGAGAAGATAAGCAAATGCTATGGTCACAGTTATTAAGAAAAAACTGGGATTTGAATGTAGGTCTCTCTGATTCTAAAACCCACGTTCTTTCTCTTGTGGAATGCTGCCAGTGACCCCAGAGCCTTTGCCTTCTTCCATTATTCTCATTGCTTTAAATATTTAATCATCCTTTAACATTTCTCTGAATGCACTCCAAATTTTCTAAGTCCTGGTTTAAAGTGGGGCCCAGAGCTGTCTGGAGCCCTCTAATAAAGGGCAGATCCATCTCTGAAGGAAGTTCCTACCTGGGGCAGGGAATACCGTATAACATAGTTCTCCAGAAGCTTTCCGTGAAAGTGAGTTAAGATGAATGTCAGTGTCAGGCTTAAAGCGGAGCAGCAAGGGAACAGATGCCCCAGCTGGCCATCTGTGGCCCAAGGGAAGTGGGCACTTCAGCTTTAGCCATTGCGTTTTGTAACTGTAGATGGAGTCAGGGGGGTCTGGCCTGGGTCTAAAGGAAACTGAGACTTACCTGGATTTATCTGATGAGGTTGGAGAGTTAATGGGCCCAAGCTGATTTGCATGTGGGTTTATTTGGCTTCAGGGGTGGGTGGAAGTATTAGTATTAGAGCCTTTATGTGGTGGAAATTTCCCTGAACCTACCTGTTGTCCAGGGTGCGTGGACTGAGGGGCTGGGGGTAAAACTGAAGAAGCTGGAAGGTCTCTGTGACATCCTGAGAGGGATGGGTAAAGGGGTTTGCAGTGACTAAGTGTGACATGGCACATGGACCATGGTAGAATGTTCCCCGCCCCCCATCTCTGTGGAGACTGCAGCATGCTCCAGTACATGCAGCTGGCAGTGCCAGGGGCATCAGGGCCTATCTCCAGGAGCACTGAAGGCTCTCTCAGCAATGGTGGTGGAGTGGCATGTTGCTGAGGGTTAGAAGAGTGTAAAGAAGGAATGCCCCGGGCCCACAAGCCATTAGAGCAGCATATCTGAGACGGCTTTTCAGACTCCCAGAAATAGCCAAAGGAGACATAGCAGGGACTTCATCACTGTGTGCATGGAGGGGTGTCAGATTTGGCTTATTACTTTTAACTCTTAACCTGACCACAGCTGCATCCATGATACAGTGATACTTGCATGATAAGTCTGCAGCTTTTGCTTTTGATAGCTCTTTTTGTCTGTGTGCCTCATTGATTCAGAATTCCTCCTCTGCAGTTTCTGTGTAGAAGAGTTATTTTTTCATCATCTGTTTTGGACTTTAAATATGGAATAGAGTGTAGCTTCAATCATCTCATCAGAAATTCTGTTGATTGTTTGAGAAGTTTGTCCAGCCTATGTCCTGTTGACCCACCAATCAGGACACCTACTACCTCTGCAAAGATGTAGTGTAATTACAGGTTCAATAGAAAACTTAAAATAAAGAAGAAGAGAAAAAGTTGGAATGGGACAGAATGTGTGCCTGTGGATACCCAAGTTGTACTCTCCCTTCTCGCTTCCAGACGGTGTCTAGAATCCGCAGTCACCTTTTTAACATGCATCCCCCCAAAATGGATTAAAAGGAATGATGTATAGATAGAGTATCTAAGACCAGACCTTTAGAAATGTGAGTGAGAAACCCGTGGTTACACAATGGCAAATGACTCTAGGATAAAAATAAGACGGCTGTTTATTTCAGTTATACTTTAGGTTGATAAAAAATTGTCTCTTTTTTTGGTAAGGCAAGATATTTAACACAGTGCTTCCCAAAGTGTGTTCTGAGAAATATCAATTCGGCCAGATGCCAACTAGAAACGAATTTTTCAGTTTCACGGCTACATAAGTTTGGGAAGTACTGTTACACAAAGCCAATCACATTTGTCCACCCCAAGAATTTGCAAGACTTTAATAAGCCAACAGGTTCTATGACTCCCCCAGTGCGGGGAGATCGCTCACAAACACTCTCCTTTTTCTCTGAGGTCATGTTTAGAGGAGTGAAAGCACTTTGAGAAATGTGGGTTAGCTCACTGAGAGCCACTTACTCGGAGTAACTCATCCAGGCAGATTAAGGACCAAGACAACTAATAGAAGAACCACGTTTCCCATTGAAATCACTGGCAAATTAAACAAGGATGGGATTCTTCATGGCTACATCTTTATGTCTAAATTAAATAGTTTCCAAAAAGTTATCCAGAACAAATGCCTCTGAAATATGAGATACAGTTTTGTGTTCATAACAATTCCCTAGAAAATCGAGCTTTTAAACTAAAAGCTCCCACCTTAGGAGAGCTAGGAAACATAGAAGATGGCTGAGGATGTTTCTAGACAGTGACAAGAGAAGAGAGGAATTAGCAGGTGTCATGTAAGTGCTGACATTAGGTCTTGATTGCTGAGGCATCCATTTCAAAGACATTCGTCTGGAATAAACATATTGCCGGCTGTACGACACAGATACCAATTAAACAACTAGTAAGAAACCAGGTGGCCACACTGGATACGTTCCCCTTTGAGAAATCCCTGAGTAACCTAGATAAGGTCACTCTGCTTGAGTGACACTGCTTATCCCTTTTTGTACCCTAAATTCCCACATTATGTTTTACATCTGCCAATAGTGAACCTGCAAAACCCTAGGCACCCCATTCTCCAGCCTCAGTAAAGGCAGAGACCCAGGTCTGCACTGCCTCAGTCTCTCTCTGTGACCTCACTCTGTGGCTCATGGACGTGCTGTGTACCCCCCTAGACTTGTGAGTAATGAATCTTTTTCTTCCGTTTCCTGATGATCTGTTTTTGTTTGTTTAGATGTGTCTTGCAATCCTAATAACCTCAGAGACTGGTCCAGCCACAACGTTGGCTCTGGTTGGGGAAATTTCTGTGTGAGGTTTGCCCCAAGTTGTACAGTCCAGGGGGTATCCCAGGCATTTCTAGCTGATAGCATTGCCGTCAATAGGCTGAGACTGATGATGGTACATAACGTGATTTAGGAATTCTCTCTCTACATAGGAATCAATCCCTCTGTTTGAAAGCTCCTAACATGTGGAATTTCCAAGTTCCGCTTGGTGCTTGGCTAGACAGACTTTGTCACAGGTGTTGTATGCTAGGCTGGGCTCACAAGTCACCTGCTGGGGAATTTGTGAACACAGCCTTACGTATCAAAGGAACAGGACTTGATAATGTCCAAAGACAGCTGAAGTGGACGTTTATTTTAAAAATCCATTATTTAAGAAATTCTAACTCAAAAGCAATAATTAAGAAGCATTCAGAAAATCAGGCAAATGTGCCCTATAAGACAACACAGGAGGGGAAATATCAGAGGCATCTTCTTCCCCTGGTTCTGGGGATGGGACTTTAAGAGGTGTGAACATTGCCCAAATTGGAGAAAGTGTGACAGTCCAAGCAAGGAGCACCAATAGAGGCTATGGACCCCTCCCCCTGGGCCCATAAGCAGGAAGCCACAGAGAAAGACCATGTTCCCCATCATTTTAAAGGTCCTGGGTACATCATCAGAAATTCACTGGAGGAAAAGCCAGGAAAATGCCTACATATTCAGCCTCTCTAGTTTCTCATTATAGTTTTCTATTTTTTCCTTTCCCAGGTCATAAAATATAATGTAAAACCAAGATGGATTGTAGCAAAGCATGATCCAGATATGTAACTAATTCCTGCAACTTAAGATCTTTAGACATTCTAGAAATAAGTTTTTCACTTTATGATATGAAAAATTAAGGTAATGGAAAAAGTAGACTTTACAGACAGTTAATGATTAGCTGAAATTGTGACCTTTTCCAATACTCATATCTGAATAACATCATTCTTAAAACCACTTAAGCTTTGTCTTATATTTTTCTAGAGGTTAGTGCTATAAAAAATTGCAGGTCACACAGAATTTTAATTTTGAATCACGAGAGAACATATTTTGGCTATGATAGGATTATTACTTTTTTTCTTTTCTTTTGAATATTGGCTAAAAGGAGAACAAGAGAAGGAAAAGATGTGCAAAATTTTGGTACTGAAAACAATTGTGATAAATGTTATGGCTAAAGATTAGAATTCTGTTTAATACCTATAACAGAAATTAAGAGAGTGCTTTAATACTTTTGCTTATCATTCGTTGATTTTTCTAAATATAAGGACTTGAAAGGCTGTTGACATCTAAGAATAAATAATGCAAGTATGTTTGAATTTCTGTACATTTCACACTTTACCAAGTGAGTATATTTCATATAATGACAACTCTGTCCTGGAATAAGGATACTAAAATTGATGGACAATTTGATTTTAAATGTAAGCATAACATCAAGGAGTATGGACACATTTTGTAAATGTTTTTATATCACTCAGGAAGTCCTGAATGAGGCTTTGGTAAGTGTGCAATAGACAAAGCAAGGCAAGATTTAGAGTATTTTTCAAGGATCTTATGGCCCAGTTGGAAGGAGAAACATAGGTCCATGGAAAGCTAAACTATTATCAAGAAGACTAAAAGTAAAAGACAAGATGAATAATAAAGACACGATTTATTAATGGAGTTCAGAGGAGAGAGAAAGAGGACCTCAAAGCAGTGGTAGGATTTGAACATGACATTAAAGGATGGGGAAGATTATATTAGTTGGAGAGGATCACTCCAACTCTTTGCATGTGAGGGAGAGTGAGAATATTATGGAAAAGATTATAGCAACAGGACACTATGGTTCTAATTCAGGGGCGAGTGAATAATATAGTTTGTTTGGAGCCAAGAATTTTTATAGGTCAAGGGATAGAGAGCCATATTTCTGAAAAGGAAAAATGAGGCTGGATTATGGAGAGTCTTGAGTGCCAGACCAAATTTAAACTTTATAATATAATTTGAGAGCACGGGAATATAATGACATCAGTTGATTTTAGGAAGAGTGAGTGCTCTGTGGGAGGGGAAGGGAAGCCTGGAGGCAAGGGATATAGCCATTTGTCTGCTGATGTTAGCCGACCAGCCTCTGGGCCACTGAGTTAGGTAGTGGTCATGGAAGAATGGGAGAGAAGCAGAGACCCGATGATTGTGCTACATATTTCGTTTCCAATGCAATATTTTTGCATACCCAAAGGATTTGAGGACAGTTTTCTGTTTCAAACAAATATTTTTTAGCCATTTCATGAAAACTTAGCTTAGTGGTATCTCTCTCTCTCTCTCTCTCGTCTGTCTATCTATTTATCTCCCTAAAAATGTCCTAATCATTTCTAAGTGAATTCTTTCTTAAAAGTGTAAAACAGCTCAATCTTATTTAAGAAAAGAATGTGTGAAAAGTTCTGAATTTCTCCAAGGGTTCTTTACAATGCTGTCATATTATTACAACCTCAATATCCTGTGTTAGCAATACTTACTTAACTCATCACATTTTAGTTTTATGGGAGAGCAATGAATGTAACAGGCACATAAAACCCACAGCCAAATGGTTGACATCTGACCTTTAATCATCTCTTAGACTCGTCCTTAGTGACATACCACCTCCTCTTCTACAGTGGGTGTATCAACCCCTTCTTAACTTACTAAACATGATGGTGTTGCTTAAAAAAAGAAATCACTGACTTTCTTGACCCTGGTTGCCTTCCCTACCCCCCTCCTTTTTGGTTTTTACCGTTTATATTATTTTCTGATGTTTGGCCCTGAAAATTGCCACTTCCTCTGTGGTTAAGATTAAGATTTGAAGCCTCAAGCAAAGGTGTTAAAAGTGACATATTAAACTGTCACAAGACCAAGAAGGAACTAAGGAGTTTGCTTTGAATTTTAAACTTTATTATCACCAATAATATAGTTCTTAATTTTTACTAATATATAAATAATTGTCTGACCTGAATTAAAAAAAAAATATGTATATGGCAGAAAATTAAAGAACTAGAGATGGAATTCGTAGGAAGGGACCTCAGAAGAGGCCTGTCCACCCATCATTTGACAGGGATGAAGGTTAAGAATTTTGGAGGATGTGACTAATGTCACATGGCTACTTAGGGTTGAACTGGGACCAGAACAGTCCTGGGCCCAGCACTGCTTCCTTACAGCTGTGCCCTCAGACATGACCTCTCTGTCAGATAAGAGAATGCTGTGCCTTATATATACAAAGGTTGAACAGGAATGTCACGCTCTTCACAGTAAACCGGGAACCTGATCTCATCTTTGAAGCAAATTTCTTGATTGCTACCCCAGTTTCACAAACTTGCAATGATGTATGTCTCCCGAACACTCCTACCCTGCCTTGTTGTGCCTTCATGGGATGAGAAAGGGTATAAAAAGTCTGGAAACCTGACCCAGCTTAGTCCATAAAAAGGCTTTTGTCTGTGAACCTAAGCACAAGTGATTCATTAATAGGCGATTGAAAGATTTTTTTGTCAGGAACACCCCTTGCCCCCCCTTTTACAGAAATAAACAATTTGAAACATAACTGAAGTGTAAGATGGTATCAATTCCCACTTCAAAATAGTGCTGTCTACTACATGTAAAGGTGTTTACTTCCTTACAATGAAACATTTGTTAGCTCTTCCGTAAGTATCCCCTTAATTAAATATACCATTTGTTTTGTCAAAAGTGCAGTACAAAAAATTCTTTACAAAATATCTTTAGTGCATCCTAAAACAGTAGTTAAATTAGTTTAGAAAATTTTAAAAAACCTTAGTTTTGTGTTTCTAGCAGATGCATTATTATACTCAACATTAGGCAGTGTTGTATTTTCATTTATTATATAGAAGTTCAAAGGAAATTAGTAATTCAACTTTGGATTTTTATCATTTATCCTTTAATGCTCACTAAAGGTAGGTAGTAACATTTTTTAAAAAGTGCTTACTTATGTGTGCATTGCGTTGCATTTCCGTAGTATTCTTCCTTAAGAATCATATGTTATGTTTGACTTTTTAATAACTGACTTCAATTCAAATAAGAAGAAGTAATGGCATTAAACTACATTCAACATTTATTAATATAGTATTTAAACTCAAGGAACATGCCAGACTCCAAAATTCTGACAATGAAAATTCATCCTAATCAGCCTTTGTCTCTGCCCTTTGTAAGAACTGCAAGAAACTGGGACACCTTCTATGTTAAATAATCTGAAATATAGCAAGTAGCACCCACTTGTGAAGTTACAAGTCTTTTCATCATATTTACTTTGTATTTTTAAAAAATAGGTATGGGTCCTCTGCCTCTCCAACTTGAGGTGTGAGCGGATCAACAGACAAAAACGCATATCATCACTAAGGACTTGGAATTCTAGAGACAATCTCATTCAGAGGGAAATACAGTATAAATCGTTTGGTGGTGGTGGTATTTATAATTGCCTCAAAGTCACTCCCGTAGAAGCCCCACAAACGTTTCAGTATTAATTTTCAGCTCTCTTTATAATTGCTTATATGTCTTTAAGATTCTACCTCACTTGGTAATAAGACTTAAGCCCTCAACCTTCTGAAAGCTGCCCGGGCAAGCCGTTCAGATATAGGGCTTGATTAACACACTCTCTCTCTCTCTCCAGGTGCGCTCTAACAAGTCAAGCATTTCCTGGAAACCCGCCCACAGATTGTGCGACTATTTTTAGTAGCTCACCTCCTGGTAAAGGCAGCTATTAGATATCCAGATATCCCTGCCCCTTTCAGGTGCAGTAAAATAGAACATAAAAGGGTGTAATTGAATGATTACAGCTAAGGACTGAAACCAGGAGCCTAGGGTCTCTCTCCTTCTCCTGGGAGCTCTGGGAGTTGCCCAGAAGGGCCTTTCTCCTCCCCACTAACCTACTCAAGGCAGGGGCCCCGTGCCCTGAAGACCCGGTATAACCTCACAAAAGGCACTGCTGGGCTTGTTTTCTGTTCACACACGTGGGGTGGAAAAGAAGGGAAAGCGAATTTACCTCTTTGGACAGCTTCCGTGTGCCAGATTCTGAGCATTCCTGTAATTATCCTAAGAGTCCCGAGAGGTAGGGGGGTATCCTTATTCCCACTTTACCGTGAGCAGAGCTTACCCATCAGCCGAGTTTGCTTACTGCCCAAGAACACGTGGCTAATGAGCTGCAAAGCCGGATTTAAACCCAACCCATGCTTTCTCTCTTTACTATTTGAGGGGAAACTGAAAAGCAGGCTCTACAGCTAGGGTGGTCGGGTCATTTATTATCCAAACCAGAACAGGTGATGTAGGAAATATCTTCTCATAAAAAGAAAAGCCTCATCGTCTAGGAGGAGGAACGGGAAGGTGGCATTTACAGGGAATATGTAGTTGAGTACAAGGAAGAGAGCGTTCCACACTTTCGTGCAGAGCTATGATCACTTCCATCTCCCTCAACACTGTGTACTAGTTTGGACAGTAGTCACTGGAGCAGAGAGCTGTGATGGAAAATGAACTTTCAATGGCTGTTTACCTCATTAAGCAATGTTTCTTCTGCCTTTCCTCATGCTCTAAATGTTTTGTTTATTTTAGAAGAGAATTTTTTAAAATTCAAGCTGAAAAAATTCGGCTTGCAAACCTTTGCAAATTTATGAAGGGCAAAGACTATATACATTTTGAATCCCTACAGCATCTAGCATAAAAATAGTTAGCCAAGTATATGATGATCTCCCCATCCACAGTGCAGGGAAAACATTGTGGATACCCAATAACTAGACAACATTAGCAGTTAGCAGCAATTAAGGCATGGTGTGAAGTTAAGGGTTTAAGCCTCTGAAATCAGCCTGACTGTGGAACTCACAGGCCTTCAGATTTCCAAGGAGAAGAAACAGCTACTTTGTTATGACTTCCTGGAATTAAACCATTTTAGAACCAAAGCTCTGTTGAACATTTTGCACATGGATTTTTTTTTTTTTAAATACCAGTTCGTGTGTTGTTGCAATTGTTTCACCCATACAGAAGGCACCCTTTTATTTAAACCATGAAATATAACTGTCGTTCTGAAAGCAAGTGAAAATAATCTGCTAGTGGAAAATAATTCTCAACAAAATGGATGTATGTTTTGTTTTGGCCTGAGCCCTTTTCAGGATCCTAAAAGCCTGTGCTTTGTATGAAATTAGGCAGCAATTAACAGAAGCCTGTGCTTTATTTAAAAGGACACATGTAGAGATGACAGAACCAGAAGGAATTAAGAAAATGTACCAGTCTGAGAAGCAGTTAGTACTAAGGGAAAATGGATATTCACTTCTTAACCCTTGAGGGCATCAGTATTGTTGAGTGTAGATCAGTCAACATGGGCTAGCTTATGCCACAGTGCCCAAATACCCAAGAATCTCAATGCCTTGAACAGGAAAGCTTTACTGATTAGTTATATTGCCAGTTATGATTGGCTGGGCTTTGCTCTGCAGCATCATAATCCTCACTTCAGGCAGAGCAGCCTCTAACTGGAAACATACTAGTGACCACAGCAGAGGGAAAAAAAAAAAGGGGTGGTCAAGCACAAAATGACTCTCAAACCTTTTGCGTGGAAGTGACCACATTGCTTGCTGTTGACTTTTGTAAATCACACGTCAAGCCTCTTTCCAAAGGAGCAGGGAAGCATAACCCTTTCCCAGGGAGGGAAAGAAGGCCTTGGTAACCGGTGATACAGTCTATCACAGAGTCCAGTAAATAATTGATGCTTATAAAGTAATCTGAGTAATGAAGAAAAAGTTAAGCAAGTCCCCATATACTTCATTCAACAAATATTTATTAGATTCTTTAAATATTAGGCAGTGTACTGAGTACTATTTTATAAGGCACAGAGATGATAATATATATTCATCAAGCGTTTGCACTTAAAGGAATATGTTTTATCTGGGAAAAATGTTTGTGTGAGTTAGCTCATTTCCTGAAGACAAAGCAAAGGTATAATACAGCCTGTTTAATTCTGTGTTGATGCATTGCAGATTACTGTAAACTTAGTGGCTTATTAAAAACTCAAGTTTATTATGTCACAGTTTCTGTGTAGTGTCTTCACATGGTGTGACTGGCTTCTCCACTCAGAGCCTCATCAGGCTGAAGCAAGGTGTCAGCTGAGGTTCTCATCGGGCGCTTGGGGTCCTCGCTGGTTGTTGGCAGAAGCCGTTTCCTGTGGTTGTAGAGCTGAGGTCCTTGTTTTTTTCTGGTCGTTGGCCAGGAGCCTCTCTCAGTCCTAGGGGACACCCTCAGCTCCCTGCCCCATGCCCCCCACAGGCCATTCACACATATGTACTTTCTGCCAGGCCAGCTGAAGTGTGTATCTCTGACTTCCTCTGGTTCCACCAGCTGTAGAAAAGGCTCTGCTTTTTTTTTTTTTTTTAATTTATTTATTTATGGCTATGTTGGGTCTTCGTTTCTGTGCGAGGGCTTTCTCTAGTTGTGGCAAGCGGGGGCCACTCTTCATCGCGGTGCGCGGGCCTCTCTCTGTCACGGCCTCTCCCGTTGCGGAGCACAGGCTCCAGACGCGCAGGCTCAGTAATTGTGGCTCACGGGCCCAGTTGCTCCGCGGCATGTGGGATCTTCCCAGACCAGGGCTTGAACCCGTGTCCCCTGCATTGGCAGGCAGATTCTCAACCACTGCGCCACCAGGGAAGCCCAAGGCTCTGCTTTTAAAGTGCTTGTGTGATTCGGTCAGGCCCACACCAATAATCTCTGTATTTTAAGGAGAGCTGATTTGGGATCGTAACTACATCTGTAGAAGCCCTTCAAGGGGTTAACCCTTCACTAGATGAGCATTTGATTGAATTATTGGGATAAGCTATGTGAACACCAGAATCCAGGCCCCTAGGGGGTCTCTCAGAATTCAGCCTGCTACCTGGTCCCACTGCAGAGGAGCGGGGGTTAGTGTGACTTGCACACGGCAGGACTGATGAGTTGACAGCTGTTCTAGTGTCCTGTGGTTCTCCTGAGTGAGAACTGGATTTACATTTATTGTAGATTGGTATCTAATTGAGGGCATTCAGTGACTAGTAAAACCCTGGTTCTATACTCCTGAGGTGGCTTCTCTAAGAGTTGCACTGAATGTGATCCCTTAAATGCTAAGAGAGTTACTGAAGTAGTCAGTCTGGCAGGAAACAGACTGTTCTCAAACTGGGTAATTGGGTAGAGTTTAATAAAGAGGCTTTCCTCCCTCCCTCCCTCTCTCCCTCCGTCTCTCCCTTCCAAGTTGTAGGCAGAGGTTAGGAATCCAACAAGGGCTAGTGCAGTACCTGTCCCAGTCCAGAAGGGAGAAGGCGGAGGGCTGAGGCCAGGAATCTGGAGTGGGGAGGTGGGTGGAGAGGGACACCGGACCGAAACCGTGGCCTTTGGTAGGAAGATGCAACCAGTCCATGAAAACTGAGCAGGGAAGTAGTGGGGGAACAAATAACTTGACCTCATTCTCCTCCCATCCTCTTATTTCTAGCTAAGAGGACAAAAGAGCTTGTTGGTCCAGTCCTCCGAGGTCAGCCTCCTGGGGCAAGAACTGGGTGGAGAAAGGAGCAGATCTAGAAGGACAGACAAGAGATACGCAGCCCAGTTACCAAAGACGTATTTCCTGGCTGTGGTCAGGGTCATAGGCTCTGTTGTGACTTGCAGATGAAGTGTTTCTTCTTCATCTGTGCTTCATAGAATGTTTTGACGAGCTTGATTGTAACTTGCATCCCATTAAGCTCAATCATTAATATGTATGGCTCTGTTTTCTGCTATTTTGAACTTATGGAGTGCAAAGGCCATGTCTTATACATCTTTATACCTATAGTACCTATGTGCTTGGCCCACAGCAGGTGATTAACAAACATGTGTGGAGTTATAAATATATGAAGCCGATGGTAAACTATTATTGAAGTCCTATGAATCAATTTGGTATTAGGGGCCTGAACAAACGTACACTGTTCTAATTGCTCTCTGAGATGTTCTATTCCATGTGAGCTGAGAGAGTAGGAGGATTCACTTACCATTGCTGCAACAAGTCTTACCCTATGACAAGTTGATGTTCCACTTCCATTTTCTATTTAAAGGTCATGAATTTCCGGTTATCCTACATACTCCGTTCAATAAGCATTAAAATCTGTCAACACAGAAGGACGAGCAAATGTCGGGTAAATGAGGCAGCTCAGAGCTACTTGTAATGAAATTGCAGTTGGCTGTTTATCTGTTGATGGCCTTGGGATGAGAGGATTGGATGCTCTGCTTTCCTACTGTTGTCACATGTGCTTCTGGTTTCCAACAGGGATGGGAGTGTGCTTAGTCTATGGAAAAACTGTTTTCTCCTATTTTACTTTTTCACATTTTCAAAGCACTAGGTAAGGATAAATGTGGTCAGCTTGATTTCTGATCATTGTTTTGATTCATATAGAATCACATGCTACAGAATCTCAGGGACTGACAGTCTAGGGAAAAATGTAAATGTCATAATTTTGTTAATTGTTTTAGCATGTGTTTCTTCCACGTGTCTGAAAGCAACTGTAACTGAGGGTTGTGGTTTCTGGAGCACAGCCAAAAATACAATGTGACTAACAACTGAGGAAAGTATCGTGGGATGTCATGTGGTATTGGAGCTTTCATCTTTTTTTTTTTTTTTTTTCCACCTCTGCCAAAATGAGTATTTTCCAGTATTTAAGTGTGTTACTGGAATATGAAAAGAAGAATGATACAAAAGGAACCCTTGGATTGGTGTTTTTTTATCAGATAAAAAATAACATATAAAACTCACGTTTAAATTCTGTGACTATCCATTCCATCCTGGAGTTTCCTATTTCAAAAACTGGATTTGTGGGAAAAAACTCAGCTCTCTCAGTTCTTTAAACATTTCAATGATGATAAGGGTCTTTCTCAAGGAAACAAATATCAGGAAATTCAAATACTGGTATGAAGCCATAAACTCCCCTCACTTTGTTGCTCCAAAGCATAATAACTCTATTGAGAATGCCTGAAACCAGTGGGTGATCTCACCCTGAAGCTTCATATACGATTTCTTATTTTTACGACAGGCATTTCACAATTTCAAGGCAAGGTTGAAAAACAGTCGATTTCCCCCATTAAGCAAGTGATCAGGTTGCTGGAGGAATAAAGCAAAAGGCTGAGTTCACATGCTTGGCCAGGAGCTCTCTTGCAAGCTTCCTGGTTTGGGATGGACTGCAAATGCTATTAGTATATTTCCTGGTATTTCAGTCTTCTGCGAATTGCACAGTAACTAGGTCTTTGAACAGTGAGCATCTGGTAGCCAGAATCCCACAAAGACTTTCCCGTATTTTTTCAGAACTGTCTGCTCATTTTGAGGCTGTTCTCTCATTGTTTTATACTATTCCTTCTGTTTCTCTCCCCACGTGTCTGGAATTCACAAATATTTGTGTCATATTTAAAACTGACTGTACGTAGGTGACTAAACCAGTCCTTCGTGGGTCCAGCAGGTCGTAGGAAGCTGCTGCTGCTGATGTATAGCCTACTCATTTTCCCGACACACTCACACCCCCTCCTGTATCCATGACCACTAGCCCCACAGCTGCTGTGAGCTGCAGGAGCAAATGGCAAGTCTATCCTGCCAGTGGCTGGAGGAGAGATTCCAAAGTGTCCTTGGGAGTGATGTCAGTTAGAAAATCAAACTGCAGACAGCAGAGGAAGAAAGGACAGCTAGGACAGGGGTTCTAGCTTCTTCAGGGAACTGGGTAAGGGCTTTGAAGGGCCTGAAATGTCATGTAAATATCTGCCAAATGATCCCATGTACATTTTTTTTTTTTCCTGAAAAGAATCTAAAACTTACATTATATGTTCAAAGGGTTTGGGCAACAAAAAATTTTAAGAGGGATGATTGTCAAGAAAGTAGGTTTAGTTAACATTAAATTTTACAAATCAAGAGGGAAGGAAGATTGAAGGGCAGTAAGAAATAATAAAAGTAGGATACATAAGGAGAAAATACGGACAATAGAGAGAATAGCCCTTTACTCTTCTTGTCAGTTACATAAGACTTGGCCTTGTGAGTTGGCATGTGAGGGTGCCATTTATACAGCTAACACACATCTGTTTTAGAGATGAGAAAATGAAGGCATAGAGAGGTAAGCAACGCATCTGCAAGGTCAGTCACTTTGCTAGTAAATATCAACAATCAGCTTTGAGGGCTGCTCTTAAACACTAGTTTAAACCAATAGGCTTTCTCTTTTCTTTCTTGATATGTATTATAAATTTTTTTTTTTATGTAATCTGGAGAATAAAGTTACACACCAAACTGTTTTTCTGGGTGTTGCAATTATGGGTGATTTAAAATTGTATTCTTACCTGCATTTTATATGTATTTATAATAAGTATGTCTTAATGATATCATAAAACTAATAATTTAAAATTATTTTCTTATTTCTAATAAAGTTCAGATTGTTAAATCCCTCATGAGCAACCACATATCTACTGAACAAAGGGCATCAAGTAAAGACTATAAGCAACAAACTTGGAAGAGTTTGGTATTAATTTATAATGACCACTGTCATTTTAGTGAAATGTGACTTGTTCATAGTAACTAGCGAGATGCTTGATGAAATCAGTGAATAAAACACAGTCCTAACAAAGAGTAATTTTAATGTAGATTTACAATATTAACTAAATACCTTTTTTTTTTTTTTTAAACTGGATTCTTTTTTATTTATTTATTTATTTATGGCTGTGTTGGGTCTTCGTTTCTGTGCGAGGGCTTTCTCTAGTTGCGGCAAGCGGGGGCCACTCTTCATCGCGGTGCGCGGGACTCTCATTATCGCGGCCTCTCTTGTTGCGGAGCACAGGCTCCAGACGCGCAGGTTCAGTAATTGTGGCTCACGGGCCTAGTTGCTCCGTGGCATGTGGGATCCTCCCAGACCAGGGCTCGAACCCGTGTCCCCTGCATTAGCAGGCAGATTCTCAACCACTGCGCCACCAGGGAAGCCCTAAATAAATACCTTTTATTCTTCTAACATACACACTGATGCCCCATGACCATGCGTCCTGGTTGTGTCTCCATAGGCACAAAGAAATGGGGGCCTGGGCTACTTATGTGGTAATTTCTGCTTTGAAAAATTTCCAGGTAAAACCCATTTTGGTAGCGATCTTCAGGAGCTGAGTCATCCATTGCTTATTTGCTAGAACAGACTAAAGACTAAAGACAGTTGGTTGAGGAAAATCCTCATTTTTCTATCAGTTATCTTTTTAGTAGAGGCAGTTGAACAGTTCTCCTTTGAGGCAGGAGTCCTGGTTAGGCTTCTTTATTTCCACACAAGGATCTGAAACTAAATAATTGCCCCTTCTCCAAATTCTGAAGTGTAGGATGCTCCTTCAGCCAATCCACTCAGGACATGGGCCTCAGACCCTCCCTCTAGGCTCGACATTCTCCCTCCAGACTCTGCACTCTCCACAGAGCATGAAATTGGGTTGCCTCCAGCCCCTTTCTCCAAAGCCCTGCTGAGGAAGTGACCCTTTGGAGGGTTGTTGGAAGGTGATTCTCAGGGTCCTCAAAGTTCCATGCATGCATCAGCCCGGATCACTGAAAAGCTGTTCTGTACCACTCAGACCACATTATCTTGACCCCATTCAGAATCATTATTCCCCAGGCTTTCAAGTTTTTATCGAAGGGTACAGTGAAACTACTTGCCATCTGACTGTGTTTCTGGGTGTCATCTACTGCTTAGGCCAGAATACACATGCAAAATCTTACCTGAAAAATTGTTCAGAATTAGCACTAGGAATTATTTTTCCTTGGAGGAAGTGATTTGTTTCTTTCTCTCTAATGGTAAGAATATTTGTGGAGGGGAAGGATGAGGTTGAGTGTCTCTGGGAGAAGCCAAGGTGGCTTTCTACTGAAATTCTCACTGAGTTGTCAGTGTTCGAGATTTGATCTGACCCAGTGAGGTCAATTCATTCTGCTCAAACTGCTAAGAGTCAGATTCCTAATGTGGAATGCCATTGTCTTCCGTGTGAGGTCTGCTTTTCCTGCCATCTTTAAGTTTGCTGAAGAAACAGAAGAAGCAGAACCAAGAGAGATGGACAATTTCAAGAGAAATTTCTTTCAGGGCTTAGGGCCTGGTGCATTATTATCCTGGTCAAAAAAACATTCATTTCTTTGTAGTTCAAGGCCAAATTTTTCTCTTTCCAGGGTGGTGCTGGATAAAACTGTGCCAGCTTCTGTGGCTTTAGCTTTTTCTTAAGTTGGTATGGGAGGAACATCCCCTTTCTAGTCATATAGTGGTTTTCCCAGATGAACAAAACATATTTCGTTAGGAATATATATATATATTCCTCTTAATATACCCAATAACATCATGATTTGCCTCATGATGTTAAATTTCTGTTTAACCTTAGTTTGGATATTTCAAAGTCTTGTGTGTATGTATTTATATCTAGGTATATATAAAATTTATATAACTGTATCTCTCACAGCTGGCAGATCACACTGATTGTTATGAATTTTACTAACACTAACTCTTGGAGGGCAAACTTCTCTCAAAATTGGGGTGTTGAGAAGTGTACATCAATATTTTCTTCAGTACTACCAAAAAGATTACGTAACTCATTTTATTTCTCGTTGCTTCCACTGCAAAAACAAAAACAAAAACAAAAACCTACAAGGAATTAAGGTCAGATCATGGAAATATATAGGCCCTTAGAGCTCCCATATTTGTGATATTTATCCAAGTTTGGCCTTAAATATCTATTCTTAGTTATATTTCCTTTCATCTTTTTTATTGTTTTTATTTTTGTAATTCTATTCAAATTGTCTGTGGACAGAGGTGAGGCAAAGAACAGACAAACAAATGAACAAACCAGCTGTTTTCCCAGCCCCTCTGTTTAGTATGTGGCAGTTTTCTATGTTCTGTTGGGTAAAACCAGAAATCCTCACTTACACAAATTTTCCATTGTTGAAATGAAAAATACCATAAACTTTATAGTAAAATATAATTTAAATATAAAGAAAATTATTAGAAGTCAAATTCTGCTCTTTAGAATAGTCAGTAAATGGAGTAATCTGGTAACTATTTTGTTTACCTGAGAGTTATCTTTAATTTAGGCATAAATCATATGCAAGTGCCTATAAATACATAGAGGGTATATATAATATATGTATGTATGAGTAGGTATATAATAGAAGTAGATTTTATAGTAAGATCTGTTCAGAGTTTTTGCAGTTGCTCCAGGTAATCAAGTATCATTGGCGAGAGCTGGGAGGGAACTAATCCTCTGAACTTTTACATTCTTGTTTCAATTCTAGATAATGAGAGGCTGAAAATGTTAAGCACAGAGGCATACCATGTGCTATGTTTTGCGCAAAGTAAGCAAATAAAAGAGTAACTGTGTGTGTCTACAGAGATAGAAATCTTGTACCCCCTGTTTTGTTGCTAATTGGACATGAAAGAAGATGGCTTTCATATAAATGTCGTGTTCTTCTTGCTGCTTTCATCTTCCTCAGTCTCAAGTTTCTGACTGTTTCTAGGAGATTCTTGAAGGCATTAGGAGTAGATAATTCATCACATCCTTTTCCAAGTATGAATCTGTGAAACAGCGATGGGGCTGATGAGCTAATACAGTTAACAGAAATGCCACCATGCATTTTATCTCATTTTTTCCCCTACCACAGGAAACCGGGAAGGGAATCTTATTCCGACAGTGAAGAACAAAGGCAGTTTATGGGGGGAGGGGGGATTTCATATACCACCCTCCACAAAGTTTTTTTTTTTTTTCCCTAGAAGACTGTAATCAAGACACAAAAATGCACAATGGGTATAGTGAGTGAGCAAGTTTGTGTCGTTAATTATATATTTCAATACAGTGTAATTTTAGAAATAGTTTTGTGAATGCTATAAATAAATTATAACTGGAAAAATTACATCAAGGATGAAAAGAACTTTGAAAATAAATATTGGTATGATCAGCTACACGAAAAAGGAATGGATCCAATTAAACCATGATGGCAGAAGGTCTCATCTTGATGTCCTAGTCCTTTCTTTTAATTGAAGTATAGTTAATTTATAATGTGTTAATTTCAAGTGTACAGCAAAATGATTCAGTTATGTATATCTATATATACATATATTCTTTTTCAGATTCTTTTATCTTATAGGTTATTATAAGATATATAGTTCCCTGTGCTATACAGTAGGTCCTTGTTGTTTACCTACTTTGTATATAGTAGTGTGTATATATTAATCCCAAACTCCTAATTTATCTCTCCTCCCTCCCCCTATCAAATCCCCTTTGGTGAACATAAGTTTGTTTTCTATGTCTTTGAGTCTATTTCTGTTTTTAAAATAAGTTCATTTGTATCATTTTTTTTTTAGATTCCCCATATAAGTGATGTCATATGATATTTGTCTTTCTCTGTCTGACTTCACCTAATATACTTCACTTCATATTATAATCCCTAGGTCCATCCCTGTTGCTGCAAATGGCATTATTTCATTCTTTTTTATGGCTAATATTTGGGGCCCATTCATGTCCTTTGTGCTTTCCCCACTGACAGAGCACATACTTTTACATTTGACCAACAAGGGAAGCCTTTTGGAGGAGAAGAGCGACAGAATGCTGAGGACGTTGGTAGAAGAGGGTTATGTGTGGACAGCATGATCAAAGTTGACCACCTCTGAAATCAGATAGGTGTAAGTTCATATTCCAGACAAGACTTTTTTTAAGTGATATGTTTTTTCCTTAACTAAGCTTTAGACTTTTTAAACATCAGAAAGAAATATTTCTTTCTTCTGAGTAATTGACCAACTACTCCCAACTGATTCAGCATGCAGAATGTGCTTGATGTTTACTTTATCTGTTGCAGGAAAGCTTCCCTGGAATGCTAGCCCCTTAACTGAAACTATTCAGGAAAATATCACTAATCAAAGGAACTCAAGAAATCATTACCCTACTGTCATCATTCATGCGTTAAGGAGTCTATTAGCATTTGCTAAGGCATCTGTCTTTTCAGATTTAACACAAGCCACTCTGGTACTGGAAAAAATCAAAAACACCTGGATAACCAAGAGGGCATGGACAAGTATAAGTACCTATCTCCTTGGAACAGAGCCACTTGTATATTACTTTAGATACCCATAATAACATAACTAATCATTAATATTAATTAAAAAGGTAAGAGGAATCTTTCTGAGGCAATCAGTGCCTGAAGAGGGATCTGTTGAGTTTCCCCAAACTGATAGTCTGTGGTCGTCACCACTTATGAGAAAGCAAGAGTTCACTAAGGACTCAAACTAACCCCTATATTGACCCAGGGATCAGGCTGTGACAAAAAGGATATTTTCTTCTAAAAAAAAAAAAGCACTGAAGGATAATTTTGTTTTTCTTTCAGTTGATAAAATTGAATGTTTAATATGTTCAAAGTACTATGTTAGACCATCAGGGTGTTGCAGAGTTCTGTGAAACTCAATTCTTTTTCTCAAGCAACTTAACTGGTAGATGTGAGAGCCCTAAATAACTTTAATTCCAGGTAAAGTGAAAGTAAGCGCTACTGACTGGTTAGATGTTCAAAGAGGAGGATGATCTCTTGGATTACTCTTGTGAGCATGGGGAACCTTGAAGAAGAAGAGGTATTTGAACCAGGCCTTGAAAGCTAAAATTAGGAAGGAGGAGTGGAAGAGGGAGTAAAAAAGTGAGCTTGTTCTCAGATGGAAGGACCAGTGTAAACGAAGGCACAGGGGATGAGGAAATTTGGGGTGTGATTAAGAAATGATGAGGTTAGTTTTCTTAAGCAGGAGGGTTATAAGATGGGACTGAAAAAGAAAGCTAAAGAGGTAGATTGTTTCGAGAGCATAGGGAACCTTGGATGTTAGACCAATGAGTTTGTTCTTTAATTTAATAAGGAATTATCTGTAATAGGGAAACATTGAGGGGTTTTTAATTGTGGAAAGATGTGATAGCAACCGGTGTTGTAGTATTTGTAATTTGAGGGAAGCTTATGTCAGTGTTGATCAACATGTTCTTCACTATTGGCCCTCTAAGGAGACTTCGTAGACATCTGCCTGATATTCCACAGGTTCCCGGTGCAGTCATGTTCATTGAGAGCTGATCTATTGCATCTTGTTTCCCTCAATGGCCAGGATATTCTCTTTTCTTATCTTCTTTAATGTCCTTTAGTGTGTTTGAGCCTTGAGTAGCTGTTGAGATAAAGCAATCGAACATAATTAGGTACTTGGTGAGTATCATAGGAGTAAAATTGCAAAAATGTGACTTCCCTAGTTTTGAACCCAATGAAGAGCTGTGTAATGTTTGAGTCAGACTTTGTTTTTTAAAGAAGTTACCATTGTTATAAAAACATCATAACAAACAGCAGGTTGCAAGCATATTTAGATCATTCTTACTGAAGAAAATAAACATTTATTGCCAGCTGTGAAAGGGCAGATTTGATGACTGATGGAAAAATCACACTGCTTTGTCAGTTCACATAAATAATAATTCATCAAAGAAACATGTGTTGATGAGTGCAGTCTGGTTTGAATTTAAACCACAGTGCATTCTTGGGAAACAGCTGAAGTACCTGAACCTCCCTTGAAAAGTCTCCAGCACATTATCTACGGATATAAACAATTCTTCCTAAGTCATGTAATGAATCTTATCAAAAATGCTCAGAGATGACTAAGGTTGCCTATATTTACCTGGAGAAAAACATATCTGGGTGCCCATGAATGTCTGATGAGTACTTAAGGAATATGATCTGAGTTCACTTTTGCAATAGCTGCTCAAGAAATTGGTTTGGGATCAGATGAATGTTTACCAGACACTAAGAAAAATAAAAAGGATTGGCTGCTCAACCTCTGATAATCATTGTTCAGTGAGAAAGGATAGAATGTGATATTTTCTCTGGTAAGCATTCCACTCTTGGGCCACCCCAATCCAGAGACCCTCTCTGCTGTTGATGAACTGATGGGATTCAGCAAGCTGCTGTGTGAATCTGGCGGCCAGGTGTCTTGGTGTGGTTGAGACAGGAGCTAACAGATTTGACATGTGGGAATATTACTCCCAGATGCTCCCCAAAGGGAAAGAACAACTTTCTTTCAGTGACCTGTCCTTTCAAGATGAGTCCTATGGCATAGGTACTGTAATTAATTACCTCGGTGAGAGGAAGCAATGCATCATGGGTGCCGTTCTGCCAGAAAAAATAAGCATTTCCAGTGGGTTCTGCCCGATTTCTTAGTAAAATCCAGTGGTCTGTGTCTGGAGGTCATCCAAGGCAAATCAAAGAACGAAATCTTCAGATGTTGAGGAGATAAGGAAGGCAGAACACACTAAGGATGTGTGGTGTTGATTTTAAACTGAAGAGACCAGTTAACCAGGCGAAGCCACGTCACAGATAGTTATGGCCCTTGCTGCCAAAGTCTGTGAAGAAAAATACAACCAGAAGTTGATGTCCACAATGCCAGTGCTCTGATGTCCAGAGCCTCATAGCCTGTCAGGTCTCAAATACTACCGTATCACTTGGAAACGAACATCTGCCTGACAATATATTTACGTTTATGTGTTTAAGAGACTTTGGTACTCACTATGAGTTGCATTAAGAAAGCTTTTTCAATCTGTCATTCAGCAGATTTCTCAGCTTTCTTCCCATCTTCCAAACTCTAGAATGCAATGACTATCTTCATAACGGCTTTCGTGATTCTAGATTATGTATCCTAAAAGTGAAACACTCTCTATGCAGAACTGCATTCACAATATCTGAATCCGTATTGGTAATGGAACAATTTAGGCAAAGTAGTACAGATATTGGGCAGGCAGAGGTGTTGCTGCCCAGGTTTCAGGGGAATGAGCTCAAGTTGTGACTCTCTGGTCCTCTGTCTCTGTCCTGTACCCAGTGTCTGATAGGTAAGTTTGATTGCTCTCTTCTTATGACATAAATGTATTTTGTTCGTTCATTCTATTATATGAAATTATTGTTGTTTAGCTTACAAAAATTAAACAGATTTCTCTGTTTCTATTTCCCATGGTTGTTTTTTAGCCTTCTATTATATCATCTCTTACTACTCTGAAGAGCAGTAGAGGAAAGAAGTTACTCTGTTGTGTTAAAAATATTTTCTATTGCAGGTTCTGGTTAAGGTTGTCTGGGACGATTTTGATAATAATTCAAACACTCCAAACTCTCCGTGTCAGGTTACATAAACCTGCCTTTTCATTAGAACTTAAAAGGGAAAAAAGAAAAAGCAATGTGTTTAACTCCTGGGATTTAAAAACCTGTAATCAACTGAACCCAAGCTGTATTACTTTTGCAAGGTTCTATATTAAAATTTTTGTTGGTTTATAAAAAAATCAAAAAGGCATTTACAGTTTTCTTTTAGAAATGAAATATGATGGATTAACTGCCCTTCGCACTTCTGTGTTATATTAATTCTATATTATATATTAATTTCCCTTCTTTAATTTTGCTTTCAAGCTTGTGTCAGTGGTCAGTGTATTGTCTTTCAGCTTCAAATCCACCCTTTCCTGCCCTGCTTGGTGAAAATGAACTGGACCCTGTAAACATTTTTCCTTTGCCGCTGGCACGATGCTAGGCTTTGCCAATAGAGGGCACTAGAGGGATACTGCAAGGTGACAGTGTCAGGCTGATACTTCCCTCGTGGTTCCATTCCTCCATTTGTTATTCAGTGTGGAAGTCCAGAAGTTCCAGCTACATTCCCAGGACACACTTTCATCAACTAGGGGCTGTTTCTGAGCACCTCTTGTGGGCCACATCTGTGGTGGCTTTCGTTGAACTCTCAGACCACGCCCTCTTTGAAGAGATCTGAATCTCAGCTCTGGGTCCCTTTATTATCCACTTTCCCTCAGCTAGGAGGTAGTAGCTGCTTTTTTGCACATGGGAATTCTGGACTGCTTAGAGTTCTCTTTTAGTCCTTTTAGTGGTTAACCTGCTTTTATGGATTAATAATTACTTATATTACTTTTTTTCTATTCAAAGTACTGATCTGATGTCTGTCTCCTGATAGGACCCTGACTGATATACAAGTTGTTTATAAGTATTCTTAACGTATGCATGCCTAACCCACCTAAAGAGTTTTTAAATTCCCCAAGGGAGAGGGCACATGCTTCTGCATTCGTAATTTTTTTTACTCCCTTCAGAGCTTCATACAATGCTCTGTACATTGTATGTACATGTTTAATACATTTATTAAACACTTCTGACCAACGATGATGAATAAGACATGGGCATCAAGAATCTCATTGTCTAGTAGGAGAGAGAGACATGCAAACAAGTAACTTGTCCGGTTAGACTGTGATAGATACGTTATAGAAGGTATGTGGTCCTGTGGCACCCCATGTGGGGTGAGGCTGGGGGCAGGGATGGAGGGGACTTCACATAGCAGTCGCCGCTGAACTGAGTTTTCAAGGTTGAAAAGAGGGATGATCCCCACAGATTAGGGAGGAAAGGGCAATGCAGACGGAGGGAAGAAGTGAAATTTTAGGAATATGTGAAGCAAAACAAGACAAACTTGAGGAATGTCAAGTAGTTCACTATCGTGACCTAAGCGATGTGTGTGTATCTGTGGGACTGTAATGTGAATGGGGGAGGAAGCAGCCCTGAGGACGGTGGAGAATGAGACTAAAGGACTAGGTAGCTCCAGGACAGACTGGACTTTGTAGGTCACGCTAAAGAGTTTGGATTTTTATCATGGACAGCTACAAACTCAAAGAACTCCAAGGATATAAAGAATATAGAGAAAAAGTTAACCGTTAGTTTTATGCATCAAGTGTACTTAATCCTTCCTTCACTATGTGGAACGTACTTTTGAAGGATTCAAAGAAATTCAAACCCTTAGCCTCGCCTTGGAGTTAAAAGAGGGAGATTTAAGTATTAGGAAGTAGCAAGAAGCACTAAATTGACAGCTAAAGACCAAAGTGTGCCCTGAGGTTTGAGGCAGGAGAGACTGGGGTAGTTAAGAAGAAGTAGAACTCCGGTAGGGCCCTCGGGTACTTAAATTTCTTCCTCTGTCTGCATTGTCCTTTCGTCCCCATCTATGGGGACCATTCCTGTCATCTTTGAAAAGAACTCAGCTCAGTGACAACCACTCTGTGAAGTCTATTCGATCGATTCCCATTCCAACCCCACCCGACATGGGGTGCCATCACTGTTTCATGTACATTCTTCTATAGTGGTATCTATCACACTCTAATAATGAAAGGTAACTTGTTTGTATGCAGAGTTACTTGTTTGTATGTATGTAGAGGGACTGCATTTTAGGGAAAGAGCAACCTTTTAGAAAAGGGAAGCAAAACCACAGAATATGTTTGGCAGCCGGAGGGAAGCTCAGCTGAAGGGGAGTGATGAGAGAGAAGGTTGAAAATGTTGGTCAGTGTTTCTGGAATGACAAACTTGTGGCATGGCGCTTCTACTCACCACTTCCACACCATGCCACCTATTGTGTTCCTGCTAGGCTCAGGGGCAGCTCCGGCTTCTTTCCTGGGTGCTTAGTGAGGCACTTTGAATTGAGAATTTAGTCTTTAGGATACCATGACAAGGTTTCGACTGGTGGATTGCTCATTATAAAGATTTTTCTGACTATGTTGTTAGAGGTAATGAATGGAAGATCCCAAAGATGGAAACCAGAAGCTGTTGAAATGTGCTTTTCTATGTAAATTATATTTCAGGTGTTAAGAAGCTACATGTTTCAGCTGTTAGTTGGAAAGATATAAGGAGTGTTTGTATGAAATTTACATTGATGCTATCTCCAAAAGAAACAAAGCTGTAACACACCAAATGTCATAAATCAGAATGTCATGCTGAAAAAAACGTTGTTCCATTTCTCCCTTAGGATATGGTTGACCTCAGAATAGGAATTCAGAAATCTCTCTGCCTGCCTCTTTGCCACTAAGAAAACAGACACTGGTTCCCCAAACCCCTGATTAAGAAAGAAGCTGGAAGAACATGCAGAAGCTTTTGAGACTGTGAGTACTCCTGCCAAAACCCAGTGGGAGAGCCTCTAGAGAAATGGAGGTCATAGAAGTTTAAAAGTTTGATTATTTAAAAAAGTTTTTACTACCTTCCCAGTAAACAGTACCTTAATTCTTCATTCTTACTAGCAAATTGTCATTTAGCACCCAATAATTCTCTTATTAAAGCCCAGAGGATTATTATTTTCAGGGATGGGTGAATTTAATTGCCTTGCTCTCTCCCACAACTTTGCAGAAGTATCTCGGGAGACAAAGTTCTTTTCATTCCCTACCCCCAACCCCCCAGCAGCCCCTGAATATATTCCCTTTTCCTGTGAAGCATGAAACCTGGAATACTGAGACTCAGATGTATGAGAGGAGAAAAATGCATCAGGGCAAAGTGATCGCTCGGTTCTGTGCAGGACTCACTAATTCTCTGACCCTTGGAAAGTTATTTAACCTCTTTGTCTTGTCTTTTTAATTAGTAAATGTGGAGACTAACAGTTTTCTCTGACTCCTTATAAGACTTTTATCCAGACGAAGTGAAATAATAGATATTGAGAGTCTTTTTGAAAAATTACAGTGTTACAGAAACATAAGAAATCCTTCTGTTATCCTAATTACATGATAAATTTCTCATGATTAAGAAATTTTGATGGTGGTGTTGGGAAAGATTTGCCTGGTGTAATGAGATGGGGCAACTCAATATGTGCAGTGGCTTGTATGTTTTAGTTCTCTTTGTGCATGTACAGTGACTTATCGGCCACTGATCTCCTGCATGGCTGCATCTTCATCTTCACTCATTCATTCATTCATTCAACAATTATTTATTGAGTGCTTATTATGCACAAGGAATTGTTCCAGGTGCTGGAGATACTGCCTAAAGAAAAGAGCTAATGTGCCTGCCCTCATGTAGCTTATATCCTAATTAGAGGAGACATAAAATAAATAAATTCACAGTATGACAGATGGTGTTAAGTGCTGTGAAGAAAAATAAAGCAGGAAAGGAGCATGTGAGGGGTTGGGGGACTATGGCCAACTAGCCAAATCTTGTCCATGGCCTGGTTTTGTAAATACCGCCATGACCATTCATTTGTACTTTGTCTACTGCTGCCTTGACTTAAGTAGTTGAGATGGAGACCATTTTTTACCACAAAGCATAAAATACTCACTACCCTTTGGCCTTGTGCAGAAAATGTTTGAAGCTCCAGACGTAGGCCTGGAGACACAGATAGAGGCAAACTTGTTAAAAACTAAACCTACCTTAACCAAACCTATTGTAACAGGCTACAGAGGAACTACTCACCTGCCCAACACTTGGTTTTAGCCAATGCTGTGAATAACATTTTTTAAAATCAAATCTTCTGAACAAAGTTACTGATAAAATTTGAAATATTGACTCTTTAGGGTCTTTCCTTTTCTAATTTCCCAGGCCTAAATTTTGGTGCTAGCCAGTGGACGGCCAAAGAACAAAAAGTTGCTAGAAAAAAGAGGGAGTGGGAAGTCGTTGAAAAATATCACATAGAATCATAAATTTCTATTTAGTTGTTAAATTTTAGTAACTATGTCTGTATTCCAATGATGATATTTTTATTATTTAATTAAAGTTAATGCTGTTTGTTGGTACTGGTTTGGGAGCTGGCAGTGTCAGGTGGTATATCTTTAAGGGGGAATAGGGTTAAGTGGGTTGCAACTTGCTTCCAGATAATTTGGCGATGGGGGGGTATGGATGACATCTAATTGGTTACGTCAACTAGAGTGAAAACAAAACATAAAGGTAAATTGTCAACCGTAAAAGATATTTCCATTCTTTAAGCATGTTCCTGTGGCTAAGGCTAAAATGGATCCATCTGAGATCTTCTTTAAATAGAAATTCTTAGTAATATTTAAGTAGCAGGTACAGTAGATATTAATGTATGTCATGACTTCATATTATTTTTAATGGCTGTGTATATAGTAAGGCTTATTTTAATGAGAAAGAAAAGGGTCTAATATTGAATTAATAGTGATTTTATACACTTGCATAAATTTTCTTTATTTAGGAATATTTTGTATGTTAAATATCAACCTGCTGTCTTACGCTTGAAATTAGTAAATGTCAGAAATGGATTTATAAAAGGTGCTCTCACTTTGAATCCTGGGTTCTCTTTTGACATGTTAGCATTTTCAAGATTCTTTTTTCTCGTACACACCTACAACCCATATACAACACTCCACTTGACCCAAATTCAAAACCCAGTCCTTTCAAAAGATTCAGGGAAGGTTGGTTTTTTATCTGCGCTTGATATAAGGTCTGCTTCATTTAAATAGTAATTGCTCCTGTGAAGCAACCAATTCTAGGTAATTCTAGTTACTGCTCTTGTATGAAGAACAAAGACACACAAAAACACACAAAGACACAATCTGGGTGAAGTTACCTGGTTCGAGGACTTTTCTTTATCACACCCAAAGGGGGTATTGTTGTTTGTTCCCTTGGTTAATTTATTTTTCCTCTAAACATTGTAAAGACTAAAAAGGCTTAGGGAGAAAAGGAGGAAGGTGGTACTAACATTATTGAACGCATATGTTGTGTTAGGCATCGTGTCAAGTTCTTTACATGAATTGTTTTGATTTATACAAATTTTATGAGTTAGGTATTATTTTTTCCCCCTAACCCTCAATTTAAAGATGAAGAAAATGTGGTTTGGAAAAGTTAAGACATTTGTCTAAAGTCCCAGGGCTGACACATCTTAGAGTTGGGATTCAGCTCATTTTCTGTAGCAGGTGACCTCCCACCATGGCAAGACTGAGTCTCCCAGGGTGGCGCACGCTACGTGTTGCTTACTAAGGGTTAACTCAAGCAAACTTAAGTAGACACATCCAGTGTGTGCTGCAGCTGGCTTGTACCACCTCACAAGAGCTGATTGTTGAATTTTCAACTGCTGGTTGCTACACCTAGACATTTATAAACATTAAATTCCATAAAATTAAAAATCTAATAAATTATTTTTAAAAAGGTAATAAAAGGTATTAAAAAGGTATATATAAAAAAAAGGTAATAAAAACTCAAAACATCACCTTGAAATTATTTTTCTACAGTTTACCATTATCTGTGCACTGGAGGTTACTTGTGTCTATTGTGTCTATATGGCAGAAATACTATATGATGATGTGCTGCTGCACTGTCTTCTCAACTCCACATTCAATGTCCTCACATTAGTAGCTTGTCAATGGCCATGGTAGGAACGTTTAGACCATGTAAATAAGTAAACACTACAAATCTGCACCCTCAACCCCAGGAAAGCCATTTGTTAATATTTATCAGCATAACTACTGTGTACAGCTCTTACAATTAATATACGAACTTCAATTCTTTTATGCTTTCTTTTTTTAAAAACTCATGAGCATTCACTGTGTATTTACTTAGCATTCACTGTGTGTCAGATACTGCACTACACACTTCTGCCATCCTTATTTCACTCTTATAGCTATTTCATTTATAGCTATAAGGTAGATATCATTACTCCCATTTTGTAGACAAAAAACTGAGGTTTAAAGTAAAGTAACATTCCCAAGGTCACACAACTAGTTAAGTAGTGGAGCACAAACTTGATTGTATGTTTTGTGAATCTACATTTCACAGCACTGCAGCTGCAGTGGCATATTGTGGGGATAGTCCAGGACACCGTTGTAGTCAAGGAAAAAACATTTTGTTAAAGCCATACTTTTTCTTTCTATTTTACTACTACTATATTCATTTGAATGAATAATCAGCACATCCATTGGAATGCAACATGACAGTCTGTAATGTTGAATAGAAAAGTGAAGACTAGAATAGAGGATAAGAGGAGCTGAAAGGAAAAAGCGTAAAACATGTGGCAATCCAGACTAGCTGTCTCATACCAAAAAAAAACAGCTTGTAATGTCCTTGCCTTACAAACTGGGCAACACAACACAGTCACCCCGTTCTGAAAATACAGTGTTCCAAATGATAACTTTATTAAGGAGCTGATAGCACCTATTCTTGAGTTGATTATGCTATGAGATGCCCACCTGATACTTTGTAGTATAGAGAGTCAAGACTTCTTTCAAAGAGGACATTTTAGGAGGGCTTAGTGGAGAACCTTAGCTTTCATCATTTCAACAGGCAGTTTTTATAGGTCAGTAGCACAAACCCCAGAATTTCAGTGCTTCAATACAATACTACTGAGTGAGCACAGTTTACTTCTTGCTCCCATTGTAATCTGATGCAGATCAGGCGTTAGTGGCTCATTGGCCCTCCAACTATGTCTCAGGGATGCGACTACTTCCATTTCAGAGTTCTTCACTTCCAGCCAAGGCGTTCGAGGAGAATTCACCTCTGTCTTAGCTGCCTGAGGCTGAGCTTCCATTCACATTCTTCTCAGTAAGCCCTCATTCGCGTGGCCACAACCAAACTACAAGAGAGATTGGAAATGTCAGAGAGCACGTGGATGGTTGGTGCTAGGGACCATCTTCTCCATGTTCCCTGGAGCCTACAAAAGCTTTCTTTCATTCCAAGCACTCTTTCTTTGCTCTCGAGTTGAAGTAGATTTCTGTCTGCCAAACACACCAGAAGAAGTAAAGCATGACTTATTAAGACTATCTCTGTTCTTTTTCCTAATGGCGAGGTTTAGACAATACAGTTTGAAGTCGGTGTAGCTGTTGAGCGTTTTCGTTTGCAGAGCCTTCTCTAACACAAAGCCTATCAGAGTTCTCATTATATTTACTCCATGGCATTTAAATTCAGAAATTCTAGAAAAATATTAGAGAAATCTATCATGCCATTTTTATAGTTTAGCCAATAAACCACTCAGTTGCTAACACTTCCTTCTTTATGTATTTTATGTAAATCTCTTGTTTCTTTAATTGGGCATGTTAAATATTTTATTGACATGTTTAACTTTTACCCATTTTAATGAGTTCTTGTACATTGTCTTTTTGGAACTCCCGAGGCCCAGTGTAAAATTTGCTCTTATAGATTAATGTACAGTCATCAATGGCTACTACTTCAGAGTAGCCAAATAATTGTTAAGTATTAATGTGGGGGTTTATGCAACCCATTTCTAACCTCTGCCTCAAACCTCACACAAAATACAGTCAAAAGATATAGAATGGTTTGCTAAGGGGGTTCCTGGGACATAGGACTCTTAAAACTAAAACTGGGAAAGTTCCAGGCAAACCACAACCAGTGTGTCACCTTATGAGTGTTCCTCCTTGAGTTACAGATTTGGTTCCTTCTAACTGACTTTGTGTTTTTATCTTGGGCCCCAACCCCTGTCCTACATGTGGGAAAGAGACTCTATGAGGTAGTGTCCTAGGTATATACAGGAGAAGAAAATAAATTTCATCCAAGTGGATTCATGATAAATGTGTTTGGGTCAATGGAGGTTTCATCTTGGGGGAGAAGATTCACCATAAATGTCTCAGTGGAGGAAGTTTCCAGTTTTCACAATCAAGTCTTTATACCTGAATGGTTTCTTTCTTGATTTTAAATTAAGATAATACATGGAATTATTCTCCACTAGTTATTCCAGTTTGGCTTTCAAACTAGTAATTTTTTTTTTTTTTCACAGCAAAGAAGGAAAACAAATAGCAACACAGAGAGAGGAAGTTTTGACCTGACAACCAAAGCTTATGCCATTCAAGCATCTTTTCCCCTTTCCTTTTGATGGTAGCTGGCATATTTCAATTTTCTTTTTCAGTGGCCTCAACAAATGAGATGAAAGGGTGAAACTGCTGGTATGGCATTTAAAAGTTATGACTTCAGCAAATTTCCTTAAGAAAAATGGGCTTTGCTTTTAAAATGACCTCTTTTCCCCCTGTTTTAGTAAAAATTTGCATTACCCTAAAATATTCTGCTCCTTATATGGAACCTAACGTTTTGTTGTTATTTTATCAGCCCTCTCTGCCACTACTCTGCAGAAATTCACTGACAGGTTATTTTCTCTCTGCAAACATGCGGCTCCAAGTTATAAAGATAAAATTAAATGTCATAGAAAGTCATAAGAAAGTCTAATTCACCTCCAAACAGTGAACAGAGGAAAGCAAAGTTAGATTTTATAGAGTGGTTTGTGGTCCTTAAGTATGGTTAAGTCAGACTGAGAATAAAGTCAACCCAGGAGAAAGCAGAGTTGAGACAGATGGAAGCAGAGAGAATGTGGACAAGCATATGGGAGACAGCAGGAGAGCTAGTTGTGATGACATCATTTGTGACCCTGGATCTAGCCATGTCTAATCCACCCCCTTGAACTTTTTAGATAACGTGAACTCATATTTCCCTTTTGTTCTCAGCCAGTTTGCTTCCAAACAAAAGGTTTCTGACGACAAGCTCTCTCAGGAAAGGTTGCATTTTCATTGTTGACATTTCTACAGCTCCCCAGGACTGGGAACATGATTGAGTGACACCCTCTCAATTTTGTACCCTTGCAATGCAAATTCTTATTTATTCATTTTCTTACACAACAAACACACGTGTTTTTTGAGCCCTTGGAAGAGACAAGGATAAAGGGTGATGGGGATGAAGGACACAGGCCCTGGGGTGGACTGACTGCCCAAATCCGCACAGTTTCTCTACTTCTGTGACTTCGTGATTGACTCGCCCCTCAGCCAACAGACTCATGAGAAGATTGTTTTCAGAATTAAAAAGAGTTACACTTGCAAAATGTAAAATATTAAAAATAGCAGGAACTTTATAACTTTGAGCTGTCATTGTAATTGGTATTAGTAGTATTGATATTGTTATTTTTTGATGCGTACAAAGTGTTCTGCTAGTGTCCCCATGATATAAGTAGAAAAGAGCAGGAGATAGTTAAGTTCACAACAAGAAGCTGCAAGTGGGGGTTATAAAATGAACACACATACTTAATGGCTCATAGTAATATTTAGTGTATTTTTAAAATATTTAAGGTACTTTTTTTTTAAAATTTTTTGGCAGCACTGGGTCTTCGTTGCTATGTGCGGGCTTCCTCTAGTTGCAGCAAGCAGGGTCTACTCTTCATTGCGGTCCATGGGCTTCTCGTTGCCATGTCTTCTCTTGTTGTGAAGCACAGGCTTCTAGGCGTGCGGCCTTCAGTAGTTGCAGCACATGGGCTCAGTAGTTGTGGCGCACGGGCCTAGCTGCTCCACAGCATGTGGGATCTTCCCGGACCAGGGCTCAAACCCGTGTCCCCTGCATTGGCAGGCGGATTCTTAACCACTGCACCACCAGGGAAGTCCCATATTTAAGGTACTTTTAAAAAAATAAACTTTGCCAATATGTATTCATATGTGAGTTGCATAAGTAAAAAAAGGAAAAACAGAACACATAATGCTTGCCATTTAAAAATAATCATATGCCCTTATTTTCCTCCATACTTTACGTAAAAGGTAGCCATGTTACCCATTGTTCTGTAGCTTTCATTTTTCACCTAATATCCACAGCATGACAGAAGTGTGCTTCAATTTGTATTTTACAGCTGCATTGTATTTAATTGTTGAGAAGTAACTTAATTAGTATAACCTGTGTGCTTTGGGCAGCCATTTGGATTGTAGCTGAACTTAGGCTATTACAGACTCTGCAATAAGTCACTTTTGAGGCCTAGCATTTTCACTTACACAAATATAGCTCTTGAAGGTGATATTGCTGTGACTAAGAGCACACACATTTGTAATATGGATAATGATTGCCCACTTGTCCTCGAAGGACATCCGACCAGTAATGTATGAGGTTGGCTGTTCACTGATAGCATCTCCAAAAGTGCTAATCAAAACTTTAAATACTTTCCATTTTGATAGATAAGAAAAAATGGTAATATATTGTAGATTTAATCTTCAATTCTCTTTTTGCAAGTGACATTGAGCAGCTTTTGATGTTTAAGAGCCATTGTCTTTCCTTTACTATGAACTATACTCTGACCATTTTTCTACTTGGTTATTGATCTTTTCCTTTATAAATTTGGGAGATTAGCACTTAGTCTCTGATGGAATGGCATATAGCTTTTTGTTCATTTGTTTGTATTTTGCTGCTTTTTTTGCAAAGTAGTAGTTTTTAAAATTTTATATCAAATCTATAAAGATTTCCTTTTATGGCTTGTGGATAATTTCAAGTCAATTAGAAGGTCCTTTATCTTTTTTATGAAGGCATTTCCCCACGTTTTCTTCTAGTATTCTTGTGCTTTAATGTTTTTCACATTCCAATCCTGATGCATTAGGAATTGAACCCAACGTGCAGTGGGAAGGACAGATCCATCCCAATATCATTTACTGATTTGCTACATTTATTACATAATGAATTACCATTTGTATTTGAGTCTGTTTCAGGACTTCCTGTCTTGTCTCATTAGTCTTTCTTTGTCCACATGTCAGTATGAAACTCTTTTAAATATTAAATCTTTATAATCTATTTAAATATTTAGCTGGTTTAATCTCTGCTGGTTGTTCTGTTTCAGAGTTTTGCTGGCAACTCTTGTTTGTCTAATTTTCCAGGCAAACTTTAAAATCATCTCATCTATTGATACCCTCCCTGCAAAAGTTGATATTTTTATTGGGATCACATTAAATTTAGAAATCAACTTTGGAGGAATCAGTATCTTTATTTTAGCAAAATGTGTTCTATCCAAGCACGCAGTATGTCTTTCTATTTGCTTAAGTCTACTCTGAGGTCTTTCAAATTAAAAATTTTTTAAATTTTGCTTCATATAGGTGTTAAGCATTTCTTAAGTTTCTTCCTAGGTTTTTTTTTTTTTTTTCCTTTTGTGTTGCTTTTGTAAATTAGAGTAATGTCTTCTTGGGTTTTCCAAACATATAACCATATATCTACAAGTAGTTTGATTCTTTGCATGTTGAAAAACAAATTTTTTTAAAAATGCATACTTCTAAATTCTTTTTTTGTTTTTATTGGTCAGTGCCTCTAACACAATGCTAAATGATAGAGGGGTTAAGGGAATTTTTGTCTTGTTCCTAATCATTAGGAGAGTATATGTAAATGAGCTGGTTAAACAGTCTCTGTAAGACAAATGCTCGAGTTTGAAGTCCACAAAGCAGGCAGTGAGGAAGGGAAGATGGATGTAAAGAAGGGAGAGTGAGGACAAGCTGGAACTCACAAGCACGATGTGGGACCCATTAGGATGGACCGAAACACATGTCAGTTTTAGGAGTTGTCGGTATTCTTCACCTCAGACCTAAATAGTTGTCTGGTCCTTGATCCACACTTAAAGAAAAACCCATGGGAAAGCAGACTATGTTACCTTAATATTAGTGATCTTACCTAGTAGTTGTTACCTACCTTTCACCGCTGGGATGAGGAGGGAACACATTCATCTAGGTTACTCTTACTTGTCATCCAAGATTCAGCTCAGGAATTATTATATTTGCTAATTTTTTTCTTGACATTGTATTCGCCATTTCCCTCAGTTATTCTTTCTCTCTGCTTCCATCATTTTGTGGACATCTACTTTTATCATACTGCTGAGCATTTGTTCTCCCTCCTGCTGATACTTGCACCCTGAATTTCATCTGGGTACCACCTCCTCTCCCTTTCTCGGTCCCTATACTTCAGGTAGAGTTGATTGCTCACCTGAATCAGGGTGGGAACATGGCTCATATCTGGTCAATCAGAGCATCACATTCTCCTGGCCATGACAATTTGTTCAAAGATGTGCAAATGACCTAATAATCAGAGCCAATACAATATAGTAACATTGGACAGGAATTCTTGAAGAATATACTTGCAGTTACATTGGAAATAAAATTGAGAGAAAATGGAAGCTATCTTGCCTTCTATGGAGGCTGAAAACAAAGCCAGCCGTTGGAAGAGAGCAGAGATGAAAAGGTCAGGATCTTTTGATATTATCTGAGCCCTAAGTCCAGTTATGCATGCAGCTGGCTCCACCCATGAGCTTGTCAGTTATAGAAGTCAATAAATTCTCACTTCCCTCAATCTATTTTGAGTTAGGTTTTCTATCATTTGTAACCCAAACAATCCTAATACACATTACTGATAGATACTCAAGCACTTCCATTGATTGTAACTGTGATTCCCTTTTCCATGTTCATAGCTGCCCCATATATACTACCCTCTAGCCTTATTATTCTATGAGCACCTTTAGAGCAGGGAGAGTATTTTTAAATTTCATAACCCCAGAGATGATTATCAATATATTTTGTAAATATCAGGACACAAATAATGTTTGTTGAATGAAAGAAAAACATAAGTTAAGTGTTCTATTTGCACAGTGGATTTTTTTGGTAAATAACTAAGGCACCTGCCATTTTTGTGTATTGTCAGTGTTCTCATCCTTCTTTGGGGTTTTCATTCTCATTGGTAAGAAATTTTCTGATTCTTTATCTCTTTATTTTTACCTTTGGAAGCTTGCCCTTTTCTCTTTGATTTGTGTAACACAGCCACCTGTGTATTACTTATTCAATTTTTTAGCCTTTGATTACATTATGTATTTTGTTTTCTTTTTTGATAGTAATTCAGAGTCATTCAAGCTGTTTTCTATAAGCATTTCCACCCACTCTCAGGATCTTCTACTGCATTTACTTCCTGACACCTGGGAGTGTTATTTACCATCTATCTTTTAATGTGCATCTAAGGCTGTTTCTCTACCAAGCCCAGATGACAATTAAGTAAAACTATACCCTATGAATCTTTCTAAAGATGAAGGAAATAAACAGACAGCCTATCATTCTGCAATTAGTTAATCATTGAAAATATGTCAAATGGGCATTGTGTGTCTGATTCTGAGCTAGGTGCTATAAGGGATAGAAAGATGAAAAACACAGGCCCTGCCCATTGAGAACAAAGTAAATATGATACAAGGCAAAGGGAACAACATTGATACACAAGTGTATAAGAACTCAGTGAAGGAGTGAGAGAGGAGTGACTACATTTGACCTGGAAGTTGGAGGTGATCCAATCTGGGCCATGAATAGTGGATGAGAATTTTAAATGGGGGAGCATGACACCCAGTGGAGGGAACAGTAAGAATAACGGTATGGAAGTCTCTGTTCTCGATCCAATGCTTCATTTTTGGTACAGTGAGTAGACAGTATAGCTATTAGAATAGATACATGTATATGTATAACTGAATCACTTTGCGGTACACCTGAAATTAACACACTGTTAACTATACTCCAGTATAAAATAAAAGTGAAAAATTTTTTTTAAATAAAAATAAACTATTTTCTGATTAAGTTTACTTAACTAATGCATTTGTCTCTTAGAAAATACCTTGACCTCATGGTTGAACCTAATGGTCCTCACAGTTAGTCATAGTGAGACACTTATTAGTCACCTTGCTCTTTACAAAACACCACAAAACTGATCTATTAACATAAATAAATACATAATTTTGTGCTTAAAAAAGAAGAAAAAAGAAAAAAGAAAATGGGATGTGAGGCCAGAACAGCAGAACAGGTAGTGTATTAGTTTTTTATGGCTGCTGTAACAAATAATCACAAACTTAGTAGCTTAAAACAATACAAATTTATTATCTTACAGTTCTGTAGATCAGAAGTCTGACATGGGTCTTACTGAGTTAAAATCAGGGTGCAAGCCAGGCTGTGGGAGAACTTGTTTCTTAGACTTTTCTAGCTTTTAGAGGCTCCCTTCCTCCACCTTCACATCTCTCTCACCACTCTTCCATTGTTGTGTTTCCCTCTGATCAAAGCCCTGTGATTAGATTGGGCCCACCTGGATAATTCAGGAAAATTGTCTCATCTCCAGGTCCTTAACTTAATCACATCTGCAAAGTTCCTTTGGCCATATAGGTAATGTTCTGGGTTTCAAGGATTAGGATGTGGACGTTTTAGGGGACCGCTATTCTGCCTACAGGTGTCTTAAACCAGAGCATGAAGGAACTTTGCCAAACATGCTCCAGCAACATATTTCAGGCTTGGTATGTGAAGTATTATCCTGATGACAGCAGATATAGTGAAAATAGGGCAAAGTTGGAGAGTTTGAAATAACCAAACCTAAATATTGTTGGAAGCTGTGACCTCACAGACAAGTTGTTATCAAACAATTGGCTCAGCCCTTGCATCCACCTGTGTATCTACTACCACTTTTGGCAAACAAATCAATGAGTAATATTTACAATTTGTACATTAATCAGAATCTTCGTTTTCCTTCTCCTCTCTCTAATGCTATTAGTGTTACAAATGCCACTCTGAGTATCTTTGAACTAGGAAAAATAGTATGTTTCTGGGTTTTTTTTAGATATAGGTACTAAAACCCTACTAGACATATTGTAACATTACTAAACAAACTATCAAAGAACTTTTCACAAATATGTAGACATTTTTGTTGAATTTTATTTGGTTTATTCATTCAAAAAAGTCACTTTCAAGTAGATGATTTGTAAGTGCTTAAGATATACCAATAATTTACATGTCTCTGTTCTTTAATTAATTAATTAAACAAATACATATTAAGGGTCTGCTATCTGCCAGACACTGCTTACCTGCTGGGAAGAAAGTAGTAAACAAAATGTCAGAAACCCCTGCCATCATGCCACTTATATTCTAACATGGTGATGGACAATAATGAAGATAACTAAATGGGCTAAGTAGCATTTTAGACAGTGATAAATATTAAGGAACAAATAAAGTAGGAAGGGCAATATGAAATGTTAGGGGTTTGAAATTTCTGATGATGCAAGTCACTGAGAAGACGACTTTCAAATAACAAGCTATAGGAAGTGAGGTCGGTCTAATTAGCTCCAATTTTCACAGCTGGAATCTGAGACTTAGCAGGCTGGAGTTGACTGGTACCCATTCTGGCTGCTGAGTGCTTCCTCTTCCTGAATGTGAGCTGCCAGCCACAGCCAGGAAGAGCTGAGGGGGAGGCAAACATGGATTCAGTGCTGCCTCTGCCCTCCAGGACCTTACAGGGAGGGAAGACAGGGCTCAGATCATCTATGGTATAAAATGATTACGAAAGTGCCCTGAAGGATGGGGAAACTTAAAAGTGCTGAAGTAGGAGTTCCATTTATCACCAAAAATGCCAAAGAGCCAGAAAAGCATTCAATCCTATAGAATTCTAAAAACAGTTCATCAGAGGAATAAGAGCTGGTCACAGTGGCTTTTTGAATTTTCTTTCATTCTTTTATTATTAATATGAAGCAATAACCTAAAACAATTGAGAAAAAAGACAGGCTTGCATGTAGCATCTTGGAATACCTGCATTACTTGGAGCATGTGACTGAAGTGGGGTACAGTTTTTGACTACCTTTAAAGAGTGTCCCTCCAACATGCTGCAGGCTTCACATGGGCACTGGCAGCCAGAAACTGCCATTTGGAAACACAGGGTCCTTGTCTGGCATCTTATTCCCGATGTCCTTGCCTGTCAGTCAGCCTCCAGCCACCTGGGTTCTCTCCATTATGTTTTTGTTCCTGATAATAAAGTGGATTTTCTTTCTTTGAGAATAAGCATAAAGATACCCAGAAAATAAAACCAGGTGCCCGTTCGCAAGGCTCCAGCAAGCAAGGACGCAGATGAGGCTTCTCGGCCTGTCCTGCAGTTTTCCCAAGAGGAAAATGCTGCCGCTGACATGAATAGCAGAGGCCAGACAAAGATTCTTAGGGAAGACAAACAGGCTGTGATTCTCTCCTGACGGCTCCCACTCCTCTCCTCAATGACTGATCATGGCACAAAAGGTCACGGGGATAATTCTGCACCTGCAGCCTGGGAAGGCCAGGCTCAGTCCTTGCAAAGAACTCTCCCATAATTGATGCTAATTATTATTGAACCAAATGCACCCTTTCATAGAGGGGCATGTGGGAGGCTCTGTCACTGTCAGGGTGATTTTACCAAGAGCAAGTTTAGAATTCTTCGCACAGATGGACACACACTCAAGAAGACCCAAGTATTGCATATACAGGCTCTTCATAAGGAATATTATCATTAGAAATTTCTGCAGCTTTATAATGAGATGCTCAGAACTCAGGTGAATGACAAATGCTACCCAGTACCCAGAGCCAGAGTACTGAGTGGAGGAGCATTATTTATTCATAGGGGCTTGAACTCTACTGCTGGGCCTCTGGGCTGCTTGTGAGATTTTGCACCCTGCCATCTGGACTCTGAGACAGGTTAACAACAACTTTGGAGACCTTGGAACCCACTGGGGATTTGCTTTCATGGACATCCATCTGCTTTCTGGTGACTTTAATGGGAGGAGGGGCCCAGTGAAGAGGATTAAGAATAGAGAGGAAATGGAAGAGAATTCGCCCAGCTGTACATAAAGCAGGACTGGATTTAGCAGAATGCCAGCGTGGAAGTGGGGACTTTCCCTTGACATTAACCGCTCTCTGTTTTGGAGAAGAGTTTAAAAGAATGTTACATTTTCTTGCTTCAATGCATCATTTCTACTTTTTTCCTCCTTTGATTATAAATTAATGGTTTTTGAAGGTTGTTCTTACATGTAAAAATAGCATTGCAAAACTATACAAAGTGGTAGATTGTGCTCAAATTTACAATTTTATTCCCAATTCTGATTGTTTTATTTTTTGGTTTTTTTTTGTTTTGTTTTAATTAATTTATTTTTTATTTTTGGCTGTGTTGGGTCTTCGTTTCTGTGCGAGGGCTTTCTCCAGTTGCGGCAAGCAGGGGCCACTCTTCATCGCGGTGCGCGGGCCCCTCACCGTCGCGACCCCTCTCGTTGCGGGGCACAGGCTCCAGACACGCAGGCTCAGCAGTTGTGGCTCACGGGCCTAGTTGCTCCGCGGCATGTGGGATCTTCCCAGACCAGGGCTCGAACCCGTGTCCCCTGCATTGGCAGGCAGATTCTCAACCACTGCGCCACCAGAGAAGCCCTGATTGTTTTATTTTCAAAAACACAACTATACCCCTGAAGCCAACTATTGATTGGAGAAAAAGAGTCACATAGTCGTTCATCCATCAGAGAATTATTGTACCCAGACTATGTTCTGGGCATTTGTTCTGGGTTCTGACACAAAGATGAGGAAATCTTCATCCTTCTCATTATTTTTTTTTCAGTACTTTAAAGATGTTCCTCCACTGCCTTCTAGTTTGCATTGTTTCCAATGAAACATCTACTGTCATTCTTATCTTTGCTCCTTGGTAGGTAGGTAATGTGTCTTTTTGTTTTTCCTGGCTGCTCTTAAGATTTCCTCTTTATTAAGGTTATAAGCAATTTAATTATGTTAGGTCTTAGTGTAATTTTTTCAGGTTTCTTGTGCTTGGGTTCACTGAATTTTTGGATCTGTGGTTTTATTATTTTCACTAAATTTGGGAAATTTTCATCCATTAATTCTTCGAATATATTTTCACCCTCCACCCCACCCCCAACCCAGGGACTCCAATTACACATAAATGCTCAAAGTTGGTCCACAGTTTACTGACGCTCTATTCATTTTTTAGTCTCCTTTCTCTCCATTTTTCATTTTTTGATACTTTATATTTTTAGAGCTTTAAGTTCACTATTTTTTTCTACAATATTTAATCCATTGTTACTCCTACCTTCAGACATTGTATTTTCATCTCCAGAAGTTCTATTTGTGTCTTTTTTGTATCTTCCATGTCTCTTTTAACTTTCTCATGCTTCCCTCTACCTTTTTGAATACATAGAATATAGTTATAATAATATAATGGTTTTTATGTCCTTCCTACTAATTTTGTCATCTGAGTAATTTCTGAGTCTGTTTCCATTAATTAATTTTTCTCCTCATGGAAGTCCTGATTCTTTGCAAGTCTGGTAATTTTTTATTTAATGAGTTTACTTTTTTGAGTAAGGAATATTTCTTTAAATATTCTTGAGCTTTTTTTGGGATTCAGCTAAGTTACTTGGAAACATTTTGATTCTTTCATGATTTTCTTTTTTGATTTGTTAGATGGGACAAGAATGCCATTTGAGCTAGAATTAATTTAGCTCCACTATTCAGGCAATACATAATGCCCTATGTATTGTGGGAATTCTCCACTCTAGCTGGTGGGAATGTAAACTATTCCTGTCTTGTGTAATCTCTAAAAATTGTTCCCCCTGCTTTGGTGGTTCTTTCCCCAGCCAGGATCAATTTCCTCACAGGCAGGTACTGATCAGTTCTTAGCTAAAGTCTTGAGGAAAATCTTGTATAGATCTCCAGGGCTCTTTCTCCATTCTGGTACTCTGCCCTGGGAATTCTACCTATCTTGGTCTCTTTATATCTTCAATTCTGTCCTCTCAGTTTTTGAACCTGCTTCTGAATCACTTGGGGTGCCTGTTAAAATGGAGATTCTGAAGTCACCCACACCGCCTGAATTATAATTTCTGGGGATGAGGACTAGAATTCTGTAGGTTGATTATACAATACTATCGACTTCTGAGAACCACGGCCCTGATGAAATCTTTCTCCAGGTTTATCAGTTGCCAAATCCAGCAGCCTTCTCTGGTTCTTCAGTCTCCTAGACTTTGTCTGGGATACAGCCATACTCATCCTCTCCTCTTGGATGTCCTCAGCATTATAATATGTTAAAACAGGTGTTTCCCAGTTATCCCAGCTCAACAGTCACCCAATTTTGGGCCAAAGAGAGGAAAAACTTGACCCAAATTCTGGACTGGGGAGTGCCACTGACTTGCCTCCATTACACTGTGTATGGATTTCTGATTCCCCATCTGCAAAATGAATGATAATAATTAAATCTACCATACCAGGTGGCTATAATAATCAAATTAAAATGGAAAGAATGCTAGACATAGTATAAATATCTCTCAACTTTTTTTAACATGTGTTCCATCCCTTTGTCCTTTCTCTCTACATTCCAAGAGTATCCCTTAGGGAGATATTCTAGCTTATATCTTCTTCTGTGTCCAGAATACCACTCAGCATACTGATTGAGTTGTTTTTAGTTTTTAAATTTTGTGATCATGTTTTTCTAAGATCTCTAATTGTTTCGTTTTCATAGAATCCTGTTACTGTTTTATGGATGCAATATCAACTAAAACCTCTCTGAGGATGTAAATTATACCTATATATTGTATATAAGCTGTCTTCTGCTTGTTATTTTAAGTCAGTTGCTTCGAGTGTTCTTTTATTTGGTGAATATGGTGCCTCTATTTTGTGGTGCTGGTTTTCCTCTAATCTTAGTGAATCTTGATAGTTCGTATTTGCACATGATAATGTTTAATTGTGAACATATGTTCTGATTAAAGTAGCTTTCTCTGGAACTTGTGTGGGAGGAGAAGTAAGTAGTCTGCCACAGTGTGGGGGGCTCCCTATTCATTCCACAGTCTTAAATTAGTTGGGGTACTGCTCTACTTCTCTAGGTACAATATTTATTCTGGGAGTCTTTTATGCCAAAAATACACACTTTCAAAAAGTCCTGTATTTATGCTTTAGTGCAAGAAGCTGAAGTTCGCTGTTCTTGTTTCTTTCTTTCTCTGGTTTCCTTATGGAAGGTGACGTTTCATTAGGCTTTACTCTGTTTTTCTCTGTACTCCCATCACAGTGCTAAAAGCCATATCCTGGAAGATCACTCACGTTTAAGGACCTAGATTTTCTTTGGAGGGAGTGAAAGGAAGGATATTTGGAGGAATCATGGCTACTACCTGTTGCCTAGCATAAGTGGGCATAAGAGGGGTAAAAGCGTCCTAGTTATTCAAAATCTGGTGCTTCAGTTTCTCTGATTATTTTCTAAGGTCCTCTTGTTTGTTGACTCTGAGCTTCGTTTATATGTGAAATTGCTTTTAACAGTAATTTTCTCAACTGTGTGTTTTGGACTGTTGTTTTCTCCAATTTTGTTTCTCTGACAATCTGACTCCATCTGCTTCCTATCTTTCGGGAATTCCTCAAAACTTCCCAGGAGCTGGTGGCATTCTTTCTGTTTGTAACTGTTGTTGTGGATCTGTTTCTTTAAAAACATTTAAAGATGTATGTGCTCAGCCCCCATCCTGAAATAATCTTTACCATAGTACCCCTCATTTTAATAACCTAGGGGAAAAAAGTTCAGTATTTTAAATACATTTCTAGAGAATATTTTTTCTAGATGTGTCCCCAGATTTTGAATGTGCAGCTTATTTGGAACTTGTAATCATCTTTACATGGTTGCCTTATAGAAGACCTCTTATCTGATCTCATAATTGGTTGATAAAAAGTTGGTTGAAGCAGGGAATCATAAAAATGATACATGAATACATGTTATTTCACTGTGAATATATACATGTACATTCTTGTATCAATCTTTTGATTAAGGTCCATTTTCTTTTTGAGTATAGATACGTGTTTATAATTCCGATTCATCTTTCCTTCAAAGTCCATGCCCATAAGGCATCATCTGTTTTCCAGTTTCAATTTCTCCACAATGGATAAGAAGTTAAAGCCATTTGAGTGGAGGAGTCCTCTTGTATCTTTATAATTTCCATCCCTTTCTCCCAGTCAGTCATAGTTGCCTAGCCCACACCTGTTTTGCAATAATTGTTTTAATAATTCTCCGTATTGCAATCCTTCAAAATGGTCCTTATTGAAACAACTCTTTGTATCTTATTTCATTTATTTTTGTGACATTTAAATTATATAGTTGCAGTAATAAGTATAATAGGCATAAACAGTTTTGGAACTAAAATAACTAATTCTTATGAACATACACTTTAACTGGTGGGTACAAAAAGGCTAGGGCCTTTTTAATAATGAAAAATCTCAGCTGTGAGTGTTCAGAGACTGTGAGCATCTGGCTATGTTTGAAATGGGAAGAGAACTCTGGTTGATCTGACAATTATGTTAAATGGACCCTGGTTAAAAGGCTTTGTTAGGAATATGTTATCATCATCTATTCCACAAAAAATTTTAGGCATTCTGCTAGGCTTTGAGGATATAGAAATCAATATGATGAATAAGAATAGGTAAAAAAGAAAAGAAATATACCAAAAAGCCTCAGAGACAGGCTAGTGTATACATACATGATAAAGAGGGCATCATAGGGACTTCCCTGGTGGTCCAGTAGTTAAGAATCTGCCTTCCAATGCAGGGGACATGGGTTCGATCCCTGGTCAGGGAACTAAGATCCCACATGCCGCGGGGCAACTGAGCCCGCGTGCCACAACCAGAGAGACCGTGCACCACAACTACTGAGCCCGTGTGCCGTAACGAAAGATCCCCCATGCTGCAACTAATACCTGATGCAGCCAAAAATAAATAAATAAATGAATATTTTTAAAAAAAGAGGGCATCATAAATAATGGGGAAGGGACCAACTGTTTAGTAGATGATGTTGAAAAAATTATTCACTATATGGAGAAAAATAAAACAGGATCCCTATCTATTGCCACATACAATGGTAGACTCCAGATGGATTAAAATGTTTAAGTGTGAAAGACAAAATTGGAAAGTTAATAAAACAAAATATAGGAGAATATCTTTGTGATTAAGAGATGGGGTGGGGAAAAACTTCTTAAATAAAACAAAGTACAAACCATGAGATAAAATATTAGTTTTCCATCAAAATTAAGCATTTCTGTTCTGTGAGGAACTTAAGGGACTATGTAATGAACAGATAGCAAAATGGAAGAATATATTTCAAATGCCTAAATCTGGGAATGGATTAATATGTACAATACACAAAAAACTCCTGAAAATAATCAACAGCAACAAAAATGCAACAATCCTAATAGAAATATGGACAGTGATGTAGAGAAGAGAAACCACCAAAAGACTAAGTAAATAAAATGATTCTCAAACACATTACTAATCCAAGAAATGCAAATTAAAAACAGAAATATAATTTTACATTGCTAGAAAGGCAAAATTTGGGAAGTAAGTAATGCCAAACGTTGGGGAGGATGTGAGTGTATTGATATTCTCATGTGCTGTGGGTAGGAGTGTTGACAGATTAAGCCATTTTGGAAAGAGTATTTTTTGCACTACCTAGTCAAATAAGAATGTGGGTTTCCTGTGAGCCAGGAATTCAGCTCTTAAGAGATGTATATATTTATCATATGTATATATACACACATACATTATACACACGTGTATATACATACAAAATGTATGTGTGTATATATATATGTTCGTTGTATATGTACGCACATTATCCACACATGCTAAAGAAATTTCCACAAGATCTAAAGGGGACTTGTAAATGAATGCTTATTGCTGCATTACTGTGGTGATGAAGATTTGGAAGCAACCAGTAAATGTCTTGGGAGAACAAATAGGTAAATTGCGGCAGCTGTATACCAGAGAACATTATGCACCAGTTAGAAGCAATCGATTTTGAGTGTACTTGTGGCACCATGGATTGATCTTAAAAATATATTATTGAGCAAACAAATCAAAACACAGAATAAGTTTAGTTAACAAATAAAACCTAGAATATAACACAGTACCACTTACAAAAATGTTAAAAAATGCACATAAGATAGGAAACAATGAACAAGAACACAAACAAATACAAGAATGTGCATTATCACATTACACTGTTGCCTATCGATGGTAGAGAGGAACTGGAGTGTTATGTAGAAATTAAGGAATTAAGTAAATGAGTAAATAGGTACAACTAGGTGGTGCATAGTCTTAAGATGACCATGTGTAACAATGGGCAATGAATTCAGAACTAGGATTAACCCAGCCTTCCTCACTTGAGATCCAGATTATTTAGAAGAAAAGAAACCGTCATAGAACTTAAATCCAGTCCTCAGAGGATTCATGGATTGTCGGAGAAATCAGTATGATAGAATATAGCAAGGATCATTACAGAGGGAAGTACAGCATGCTAAAGAGAACCTGGGAGAGATACCCAACCCTTAGAAGACTCTCTGGAAGGGTTGACACATAAACTGAATTCTGAAAGATGAATCTGAATTAGCCAGGTGAAGTGGATGAAAAGGAAATAAAACAAAGGAAAATGGGACAAAATTTTCAACAAGAAAGTATATTTATAAATTTTAATATGGCTACATTTATAGTGTATTGTCATATAAATTAGTTTACAAAGGATTTTATGTCCTGATTTTAGATTATCAACATTAGAACATATTTGCTGAGAGTTTATCATGTGAAAATCATGTTTGAACATATAAAATACTTGTGAGAAATCCAGATATCCAAATGTGACTATAGTCATTATATCAGTTAGAAATTGCATTTGGCTGTTAAGAGATATGACGAAGTGAGAGAGTGGCATGGACATATATACACTACCAAATGTAAAATAGATAGCTAGTGGGAAGCAGCCGCATAGCACAGGGAGATCAGCTCCGTGCTTTGTGACCACCTAGAGGGGTGGCATAGGGAGGGTGGGATGGAGACGCAAGAGGGAGGAGATACGGGGATATATGTATATGTATAGCTGATTCACTTTGTTATAAAGCACAAACTAACACACCATTGTAAAGCAATTATACTCCAATAAAGATGTTAAAAAAATAATAATAATATAAAAAAATGGTAGGTTAAATAAGGTAGAGATTTATTCTTTCACATGAAAGAAGTTTGGAGGCTCACTCTGCAAAGCAGGTATGTGATGGCCAAATGTCACTGCCATGGTTAATTTTATGTGTCAACTTGACTGAACCACGGGGTACCTAGATATTTAATCAAACATTTTTCTGAGTGTGTCTGTGAGGGTGTTTCTGGATGAGGCTAACGTTTGAATCAGTAGACTGAGTAGAGCAGATTGCTCTCCCTATTATGGGTAGACCAGATCCAGTCAGCTGAAGGCCTGAATAGAACCAAAAAGCTGACTAAGAGGGAACACCTTTTGCCTGACTGCCTTCAAACTGAGACGTTGTTTTTTTCCCAGTCTTCAGACTCAAACTGAAACACCCACTTTCCTGGGTTTCCACCTTGCTGACTGCAGACCTTGGGACTTCATAATCACATAGGCTGATTCCTTATAATAAGTCTCTTTATATATATATTTACATCCTATTGGTTCTGTTTCTCTGGAGAAACCTCACTAACATAGTCACCACTGTCCCAAGGTCCTTCTCTTGTTCAGCTCTGACCTTATGAATGCTGGCTTCTATCCTGGAGCTCCAGCCCTCACATTTGTTTTTCAGACAATAAGCCAAAGGAAGATGGAAGGACCAACCTCCAGCCAAGTCAGATTCACCCTACAGCTTCTGCTACTTGCTACTGGCCAGTCACGTGGCCATCTTTATCTGAAAAGGAAGCTGGGAAATGTAGTTTCTTAGCTTGACACAGTACCATGCCCACACCCAAGAGAAAGTGGGTTCTGCTATTCAGAAGAAGTGGAGCTTGAATAGCAGATAGGTACTTACTGGTCTGGGTCTCAGCAACCAATGCCTTTTGCACACAGTAGGCATTCCATAAAGATTAATTGAATCAAAAATTTAAATTATCATAAAAGTATCCTTGTATCATAGAATTGTAGAGAAACAAAATATTGATATCTTAGCCTTATTACTCTGCTCCATTTTTTATTAATTCTTGCACGAATTAGTATAAAACATAAATTCTAAAAAAGTGCTCTTAAATGACTTTTTTGTACCGAGTTTTTCAATTAAGTTAATGAATTATTGTAGAAGAATCTTTAGCAAACAACAGGTAAAATTTTATCAGGCAGATAAAAATGATATAAGCATATAAATTATGTAAGTGTAAACCAACGCTTCTAAATTGTTCTAGCATGTTTGAAAATATGTACATTTTTAAGAAGTTTAAACATTACCTCATTGATCTTATGATAGTAATTTGCTAAGAAAAATTTTCCTCATTGAAAGTAAAAGCTAAATTTCATCCTGAGCTCTGAGTAATCATGCAATATAAACAGAGAAACACTATCTGATGGAAGTTTTACCTGAATTAATATATTTACTCCCAATCCTCACATATAAGATACATATATTTCATGCATTTTAAATATAATATTGTTTTCAGTGTTAATTGGTGGTACATTATGTTGAATATTTTATGCTTTTTTTTTGTTGTTTAGGTTTTTCAGAGCAGGACAGAATGGCAGAGCCCTTGACTTAAACATGTAAATCTTAACATTGTATGCTTAGAAAAGAGGTGGGTCAATACAGTAATTCATTTGTCTTATTGATGCATTAGAAGTCAGTTATACTTAAAATACACGTGTGCGCGCATGCACGCATGCACACACACACACACACACACACACACACACAAACACAGCACTTAATGGCATTAGGTTAAAAGCAAAAATGACCAAACTAAATAGCTTACTCATGGAAAAGAGAAAACTCACTTAACCACTGCAGAAATGACACTTCCTGATTCTGCAAAGAGGTCATGAGTGGGCCACCTCAGCTCCTGCCCTGGGAGAGCTCCCAGTGTGAGTGATGCTAGTGTCGGAGCTGCAGACTCTGGTAGAAGGGTCTCCAGGACAATAGAATCCCATGGCAACAGGCTGATAAAAATGAGTCAGCCCTCTGCTGCCAAAGCTCTTTACCAGGCTGAGAAGAGTGAGAAGGATGTATGAACTATGATTAGTCCTCGGTATTAACAGTTGGAAAACGTGTGGCTCATCTGTAAATGCCACCCGTCCACTCTGCATATTCACTGGTCTGCTTTTTTGTCCGTATTAGTCAACCATCGCCGCCTTCTTCCCACCATCTCACAGAGAGTGTGAGAATCTGTGATGTAAGAAATGGTCACTGCAATTAGATTATTCCTAAGATCAAATAACACAGCATGTTGTATGCAGAAAGAAGTGATGTAGGTATCTAAAAGATTCCTAATTTCTCATATTTGGGAGGATCAATTTTCTGACTTTAACATTAAATAATAGAAAATAAATATTAGCTTTTTTTTTTTTTTAAAGTACTTGACCACTTTTTTCTTTCTTTTTTCTTTTTTTTTAATTTTTATTTATTTATGGCTGTGTTGGGTCTTCGTTTCTGTACGAGGGGTTTCTCCAGTTGCGGCAAGCAGGGGCCACTCTTCATCGCGGTGCGCGGGCCTCTCACTATCGCGGCCTCTCTTGTTGCGGAGCACAGGCTCCAGACGCGCAGGCTCAGCAATTGTGGCTCACGGGCCTAGTCGCTCCGCAGCATGTGGGATCTTCCCAGACCAGGGCTCGAACCCGTGTCCCCTGCATTGGCAGGCAGATTCTCAACCACTGCGCCACCAGGGAAGCCCAATATTAGCTTTTGATAACACCGGACAATTTAGTTTTCTATTCTGTAATGTATTTCACATTGGGAATAATATTTGACTCTAAGTAAAATTCTAGTGTTTTGTCCGAGTTAGTTTGATTCAACTCTTCGAATTTATTTATAAAATAACATATATTAATAATATTCCCTTTGTCTCTATTAACCTTTTAAAAGTAATTAGAATGACAAAAGCTACATTTGAATGGCAACAGTTAAAGAAAACTCACAGTTCCTTACTGTTCTATAATTCAATCAATATGATTACACTATTTTTGAGATTAGCTCTTTACAAAATTTCTCATAGAAACTATTATTTGAGGTAATAAAAAGTATTGTAAGGTAACTACTATTTGGTATTTTTTTCAACATTTAGTCCACAATTCTGGAAGTAAAATAACTAAAATCCGACCTCATGAATGAGTTTGGTTAAAATTTGGAGCAAAGATTCAAGCAAGGGTTTTCTATTATTTTTCATGAGAAAGTGATATATTTCAAAACACAACTCTCATCGTATTACCCTAGCAAAGCAGGGTAATATTTAGTGCTACCTTCCATAGGGTCAAGTTCCACAAGAATGAATCCAAATGGGTAGTGAAAAGACCACATAGAGAAGCTAAAACACATTTTTGCAGAATAATATCCCTGGCATCCGGGCTTTTAAGCTGTAAGGTTTTTTTAATGCCTCTTTTGGGGTCCTCAGTAACCCATATGTGACTTGGCCATCTGAGCATTCCAGACCTCAGGATTGACCTTCACATATTTATCTTGCAGCCAATTGCTGAGAACAGCTGTGTTAAAGAATCACTACTTAACTTTACTTGAAAAGTGAATTATTTTGAATGCTTGTCATCCAGTTAAGTCAGGTCTAATTAGGACAGAAGCTCTGTCCAAATTGAGGTGCCTAGGATCTCTAGCACTGCCCTCTGGTGGCAAGCTTTGCTCACCCAGTCTCACAGGTGTGATTGGTTGCTCCTTTGTCAAGGTCAGTTGAGCTAAGTCTGTTAGAATGTCTTACATTTGTGTCCTCATTCAATAGCTCTTCCTCTTGGGCAGTGAATTTCAGATCATCATCTCTAGACCAGAAGCGTCAACATCACTTGGAGCTTGTTAATAATGCACGTATGGGGGACCCACCCCATACCCTCTGAATCAGAAATTCTAGAGGTAGAGGTCAGTGATCTGGATCTTGTTTTAACAAGCCATTTAGGTGATTCTGATGCCACTGAAGTTTCAGAACCACTGTCCCCCTCTTCTGGCTAGTGATTAGAACTCTTCAGAAACACCCATACCTGTAACAATACTGTGCCAGAGCCCCAACTTCTTTCTCTTAGTCTCTTAGCCTCCACAAACACCAGAATCATATACATTTGCTAATAGTAAATTTAAGCAATTGCTGGCAGTGCTGTATCAAGCATTTGTTTTTACACATCTCTGCTTGTGTGTGTATTTCTACAGTATAAATTTCTAGATGGTAAACTGCTGAGTCAAAGAATATACATATAGGTATTAATGTATTTTCTTATTTCCTGTAATCTTGATGCTCTGGCATCTGGGGCCTTACTGATCCTGGAGAGATTACCCCTCCCAGAGTTATCTAATTTCAAGAGATAGCAAACAACTTGCCTGCAAACACACCTTTAATATATAAATCAATGAATCCAAAGCCCGTACTCTGAACTCTATCTGATTCTTACACTGCAGGAGGCAACATTCCTCTGCCCTGGTTATCCTATAGCCCAGAGCCTGCCGAAATTATTCAAACTATCCAGTCCTAAGTCTGCTCAGCTTGCTTACCCTGCCTTGCCCATTCCTTCCTGCAAAAACCACAATCAAGGCTCTTGCTCATGCTTTCCCCTCGCTCCTTCTGTCTCTCGACTGGTCCTGGTGCTTCCTCATGCGTCTCTGCATGGCATGGCATCGCCTCTCCACTTGAGAACTGTGAGTAAAAAACTATCTTTTCAGTAGCAGTTTTCTCCTGATCTGTTAGCCTCACCATCTCTGAATAAAAACAAAATCCCAGGTACATTTTCAAACAATATATGAAACACCATGAGGTGATAGTTAAGGCCATGAACTCTGATACCAGAATACCTGGGTTTAAATTTCAGCATCTCTGCTTCCTAGGTATGTGAACTTTTTACTTGGTAAGTTATCTGGTTGCTCCACAACTCAATTTTCTCATCTGTAAAATGGGGAGATAATAACAGTCTCTACCTTCACAGGGTCATTGTAAAGATTAAATGTTAATAAACAGAGTACTTTTAACAATGTGTAGCATGTAATAACTTCTTGCTCTCATTTTTGATAAACTTGCTTAATCTACTTCAAAAAAGTTGAAACAATTTAGTCTTCATTAAGAACATTTGTAAAAGCCTATCTATTATATTCCTAACAAAACTGGATCATTGAATAATATCAATTTATTGAAATTAAATTGTATTGAAATTGAATAATATTTTAAATCTTTCCCATCTAATAGATTTTAAAAAATGATCTCTATTAGCATTGTTTTTCAGTACAAGAATGACTGAAAATTTTTAGGCTGTATCAAGGCTTTGATTATCTTCTGCTATGAATTATCTTTTTTCTCCTTTTGTTATTTGTTTATTATTTGACTACTGAATATTACTCCAATGTTTAAAATTGAAAATCATTTTGTGACTGTGCCTTAACATTTTTATGCCAGTTTTAGCCACACATTTTAAATTTTATAGGGCTAGCTGATCTTACTTTTCCTTTATGGTTCCTGGGCTTTATTCGTATAAAAATATTCATGTGTTTTCTTCTAGTACTTTTTGTGTAAATGAACATTCCTTCATTTACAATTCAATCCTTCTAAGCTGGGTTTTGAGCATCTTAAGAAAGAAAGTTTCTTATATTCAGACAAGCCAATGTCAGTACAGTCATAAAAATTCCCAGAAACTTTTCCTGTTTACTTGTTCCTAGTCTTACCTTCAACCCTTTTTTAGCACTTTCCCATATGTGAAATATAGGATAGAAGCTCTTACCATGGGAATATAAAAATAGAAATTTCCTATTTAAGTAATATACCCATCTTGACCCTTGACAAAGTAAGTTTGTTTGGAAATTAAATTTTCCACGGTGACAATGGTCAAATCTGTGTATGTCCTGGAGTTCATCCACCTGACTAAACAGATGAAGTGATTTCTCAGGTTCTTTTCCAGGAGTTGCAATCATGCTAATCATTTCCACAAATGTTATGGACAACCCATTCACCGGTAGGGCCTCCCTGCTTGGCTCTGTCTCATCCCTCCATTTTTCTTTCTTTGATGCTAATACTGTTGCTTTACTGAAAAGCCATTTCTAAACTCACTGGGGATTCTTTCTGATCACTATCCAAATCCTCTTCTCTATTGCATGTTTCCAATAATTTATTCATTAATTTAAAAATTACATTACTAATTAATTATAAAGGGCCTATCAGTGGTGGGCACTTGGGATACCTCAGTGACACAAATCCCAATGGCAGAGACTCCTGTCCTCATGAAGCTTTTATCTCAGAATTTTTATGGTGTCTGGAACACAATGTATACTTGTATGTGTGTATAGAATAATGAAATGTGCATGTAAATAATTGGTTCAAAGAGTTGATTGATTTAGATGCAGCTGTGTTCTGTCAGTGTATGTGTGTGTGAGTGTGTGTGTGTGTGTGTGTATGTGTATGCTTTTCAATTAAATTGATAGGCTTAATATTTTAGAACAGTTTTAGGTTTGCGTATAAATTGAGCAGATAGTACAGAGTTCCCATATACCTCTTGTTACACCTCCCCCCCTCAGTTTCCCCTATTATTAACATCTCGCATTAGTGTGGTATATTTTGTTATATCTGATTAACCCATATTGATATATTATCATTAACTAAAGCCCATGGCTTATATCAGGGTTCACTCTTTGTTGTGCAGTTCTATAGGTCTTAACAAATATATATTGTATTGTTATCTACGATTACAATATCATACAGATAATTTCACTGCTCTAAAAATCCCTTTTGCTTCACCTATTCATCCCTTCTCTTTCTCCCCACCCCCAAACCCTTAACCCCTGGCTACTACTGATCTTTTTACTCTTTGGCTTTGTCTTTTCCAGAATATCATGTAGTTGGAATCAGACAGTATGTAGGCTTTTCAGATTGATTTCTTTCATTTAGCAATATGCCTTTAAGGTTCTTTCATGTCTTGTGGCCTGGTAGCTCATTTCTTTTTCTTTTTTTTTTCTTTTTTTTATAAATTTATTTATTTATTTATTTTTGGCTGTGTTGGGTCTTCGTTTCGGTGCGAGGGCTTTCTCCAGTTGCGGCGAGCGGGGACCACTCTTCATCGCGGTGCGCGGGCCTCTCACTGTCGCAGCCTCTCCCGTTGCGGAGCACAGGCTCCAGACGCGCAGGCTCAGTAGTTGTGGCTCACGGGCCTAGTTGCTCCGCGGCATGTGGGATCTTCCCAGACCAGGGCTCGAACCCGTGTCCCCTGCATTGGCAGGCAGATTCTTAACCACTGCGCCACCAGGGAAGCCCCAGCTCATTTCTTTTTATGATTAAGTTCTATTCCATTCTATGAATGTACCACAGTTACATCCACCTACTGTAGGACATCTTGGTTACTTCCAGTTTTTGATTATTACAAGTAAACCTGCTATAAACATTCATATGCAGATTTTTGTGTATATATTAGCTTTTATCTCATTTGGGAAAACACCTAGGAATGTGACCGCTGTACCACATGATAAGATTGTGTTTAAATTTGTAAGACACTTCCAAACTGTCTTCCAAAGTGGCTGTACCGTTTTTTACTCCTAGCAGCAAAGAATGAGAGTTCCTGTTGCTCACGTCCTCACCAACATTTTTTATTGTCATTTTTTTTTTAGATATTAGCCATTCTAATAGTGGTGTAGTGGTATCTCTTTGTCTTAATTTTCTCTAATGATACATCTTTTAAAATGCAAAAATTTAGAAGGGATAATGTATTAAGCTGACATCAGTCATTAACATCACATTTTCAATTAAGAAAGAGACAAACATTATGTCACTTCCCCTTTTCTTCACTCAAATATTTTCAATGGGTCCAATCACCTATAAGATGACATATATTATTTAATATTAATTAAAAGACACATAATTGTCTAATCCTAATTTTTTTAGCCCAAGTTCCTACCCCTTTCTTTTGGTTTTTTGCTGAAAGTCATACATTACTCTTTCAAATTTTGAAAATATGGGCTATATTCTATCAAAACCCTGTCCCTTTGCACAGATAAGTCCTTCTGTTAGAAATATACCCTTGCCCTCAGTTTCCTTAGCCTGGCAAAATGTCTACCTAGTCTTCTGTATTTGGCTTCCCTCTTTCTTTGATCCTTCTCTCTCTTCCTGATCCTTCCTTGACTCATACAAATGGACCAGTGCCCTGCAGAATTCTGTGTGGTCTTTCAGGTTAGTACCTACTGATTGTGTTGTAAATGTCCTCCTGGCTGGGAAAAATGATTGTGAGAGTGAAATTATTTCTAATTGAAAATTCCTAAAAAGGAATTTGCTGACTGAATGAGGTGATGAGAGAAAGAAAGCAAATCAGAGAAGTTAATGCTACATTCTTTGCTTTAGAAAGGTTTTAGAAAGGCAGAGATTAAATGTGTGGATGAATAAGGCTGGAGCTAAATAGACCAAATAGGCCAGATTACTAGGCTATGTGTACATACTGGGCGGGGAGGTAGAAGGAAAGCTGGCTGCCAAGAGATAAATACCCAGTCCCTGACAACTAACTAGAAACTTGACAGAAGGAACAACCTGTTTAAAGGTGATTTTAGCGCATGGGTAGGGAATTTAAGATTTTAATTTGTATATTTAGTTCCACTCAAATAGATAGAACCTTTGATTGTTTTTAGAGGGCTAATCTGAAGTGGAGTAATTGGTGAGAACTCCCATCCTGCTTCTCCATGTGGAACTGTGGCAGCAGTTTGAGAGAGATCTCAGAGGAGATGGCTACACACGGGGCCTCTGGAGGTTGGACCTGGGCTCCCAGGATTGACAAAGAGTTCTGTACCTTAAGCATGGCACAAAGCAGCAAAGCCACCAGACCTGACCGTGTTCTGTGGTTTGGGACATGGAGAGTATTGTGTCAGTGGTAGCTAGTGTGGACCTTTAGGTGTTGACTAGTGGAGCTCCCTGACTCTTTGGTTATGAATAAGATCCTGGGCCATCGAGTAACACTGGGTGTGCGAGTGTGACAGGGTAATGACCCGTAACGACTGAGGTACAATTTCCCACCAGTTTAGTAGGATGGAATCTCAGTCAAATTTAATTCAGTTTAAAGAAAATAAAGAAATGTAAAACAAAATTGTCATTATGTGCTTATAGTGTATTTTTCTACAAAGAAAATACTAGATAATGGAGAGAAATTTTTTTAGAATTGATGAGTATTAAACAAAATGTGATTAACATTTAGAATTCAGTCATGTTTCTATTTACCAGCAAATATTTTTTGAATAATATTTACAGTAGCAACCAAAATATATATGGTACCTAAGGAATAAATGTAACAAAAGATATGCAAATCTTCATGGAGAAATAGATAACATTTAATGGAAGTATATTAAAATGAAGTACAGAAATACAGGGAATCACCATGTCATGTATAGGAAGACTAAGTATTGCCAATATGTGCACTTCGGATAATTTAATATATATATATACACACACATATATATACGCAATGCTATCTATTCAGAATCTCAAATGTTTTTGAGAAAATTTAAAAGTTGACTTTAAATTAAAATCAGTTTGTGAAGAAACAAGAGGTATCTTCCAAATACCAAGATTTTAGTAATTAGGTCAAGCTTAAAAATTCAGCTGTACTAATTCGTAGGCATACTATTCGTGCAGGAATAGATAAAGAATAATGTATACTAGACAAGCAAGAAATGGAAGAGACCATACATTTATGGAAACTTGGTCTATAATAGAGGAAACATTTTTTTTAAATGGGGGGAGAATATACTGCTTATACAAAAATGCTATGGGGAAAATTGATTACATGGGAAAAAAAGAAAATGTTTCCTTATTCACATCATGCACAAACAAAATTCAACAGAGAGAAAATACATAAATGTAAAAAAGCAAAAATTTATAAAACATTTAGGAGAAAGTATAGGGGCTATCTTTATGACAACGAACTAGGGAAAAATCAAACAAGATACAAAAAGCATAAATCGTAAAGAAAAAAGTGATAAAATATACTACATTGAACCTTCAAATTTTGATAAAGTAAAAAGATAAGCCATAGGGCTATATATTTGCCATACTTATAACCATTAAATAATTATTTCCAGATACATAGAGAACGTTTATAAATAATAAAAGAGATGATACAATAGGAACGTGCAGAAGATATAAATAAGCAATTAACAGGAAAGGAAATCTCAAATCGCAAAGAAAGCTGCTCAGCCTCATTAATCATCAAGGGAATGCGAATTAAAAATAGTGAAATACAATCTCATAACATTAGATTTCCAAAAACTAAAAAGTCTAGCTATACCAAGTGTTGGTGAGGATTAGAGTGATGAGAACTCTCGGATAAGGTTGGTGGAGTAAGAAATGGTACAACTACTTTGGAGAGCAATTCACAATTTTAGAACCAATTCCTATGACTCAGGAATTTCACTTACACATGAACAAAATATATGTTATGTTCTTCATAAGCATTGCATGTGATAGCAAAAAATTGGAAACAATGTCAACCAATAGGAGAGTGTATGTATTTGGAGGTCCCCTGACCACCCTCAGGTTCAATGATTTGCTAGAAGAACTCACAAAATTCAGCAAAGCTGTTATACTCATGGTTATGGTTTATCACAGTGAAAGGCTAGAGATTAAAATTAGCAACAGAGAGAGGCACATCAGGCAGAGTGCAGGAGACAACAGGCATGAGTTTCTGGTTGTTCTCTTGCAGTGGAGTAGTATAGACACCACTACTTCTCTCAGCAACAGTGTGTGACAACACTCACAACTAGGGAAGCTCACCCAAGTCTTGGTGTCCAAGATTTTTACTGGGGTTGGTCACCTAAGCTTGGCTGACTGCTTATGTGACTGATCTTAGGCTGACCTTACTCTCTAGCCCCTCCACAGGTCAGATACTGCATGGTTCAGTTTCTCCACCATAAATCACTTCGTTAGCATAGACTGTCTGGCACCACCCAAGGCCCCTAAGTAAACAAGGACACTCTAACCCAGCAGGACACTCCAAGGGCTTAGAGGATTCCTCCCAGGAGCTGGACAAAGGCCAAATCTTTCTTTGGAATGTGCAAGTGTGGACGACTCACACTTTCTGAGTTGTCCTTTACTGTGCGGTATATAAATAAATTGTGTTATATTCATATATCTACAAGTATCAGGACAGATACATTTTACAAAACTAGTGTTGAAAGAAAAAGCAAACTGGAGGAGAATAGGTACAGTGCAAACCCATTTATAATGTTAAAAATTATGTAAAATATTGCTTGATATTGTACATGAATACATAAAATATAGAAAGAGTATTAAAATGTTCATGGGAATAGTAAATACCAAGCACAGGCTAGTTTTTCACCCTGGGGACAGAAACTGGGATGATTTGCTATGAAGTATATGTTAGGGACATCAGTTAACTCAGAAACGTTTTACTTCTCTGGCTGGGTGGTTGTTACGCGGGTGTTTAATTATTTTTATTTATTTATTTTTTTTAATTTTTTTTTTTTTTTGGAAAGAGAACATTTTTATTCCATTCTTCAGGGCTCACACTTATTTACTAAGGGGGTGTGTGCACCTGCTTAAAATTTATTTATTTATTTATTTATTTATTTAATTTTTGGCTGTGCTGGGTCTTCATTTCTGTGCGAGGGCTTTCTCCAGTTGCGGCGAGCGGGGGCCACTCTTCATTGTGGTGCGCGGGCCTCTCACTGTCGCGGCCTCTCCCATTGCGGAGCACAGGCTCCAGACGCGGAGGCTCAGTAGTTGTGGCTCACGGGCTTAGTTGCTCCGCGGCACGTGGGATCTTCCCAGACCAGGGCTCGAACCCGTGTCCCCTGCATTAGCAGGCAGATTCTCAACCATTGCGCCACCAGGGAAGCCCCGGGTGTTTAATTATTATCCAACAATTGGCTATGCCTAGACTATTTCAAATTTTTTAAAAAGATAATAAATTTTTCATATAATTGAGTTTGTTTACTAAGTGTATGCCTACTATAGTTATTTGCTACAAAAATTTTGCTGTAATATTGATTTGTTATGATGTTCCAAGGAGTTGGATCTATTCTGAGGATTTATCATAGCACTGAATCCAGCTTCAAGACAGGCAGAAATAAAGCAAGACAGAAATTGCCGAGTTAACCTACTCACCTCCTTTCATGTATCTTCTTCGTCTTAACTTCTCAAGGACAGAGCCTATGCTTCACGTCTTTTCTCCTGGCACTTTGTACCCAATGGGTGATACATTACTGAAAAAATTAGAAGTGAATTTTTCTGAAGATAACTACTCAAAGTAGGATCCTAAGTGAGGGACAATTAGGAGAGAAATTGGTGATGGGTTGATCTGGGGAGTATATTCTCTGAGTCTCAATGTTGCAGGTAGAGGAGACATGAAGGATCTGGAGCAGGGCCTGTTTGTGACTATGAGCGTATGTGCTAGAATGGAGGTGAAGAGAGAGACTCATCAACAAATCTCACCAACTTCACCAGTAATATGGAGCAAGCCCTGGCTTACGCTGAAAATAAAAGGGCTGATAAATAAGATACAGTTTCTTTGGTGCTGCCAAACCACAGAAACTAGAGGAGTATTATATGGTGATAATTGCCCTAGGATTAAATTTAAAATCCACTTAGAACCCTCTAGACTGAAAGCCCCAGTGAATTATAATTGGCTGTTATAATTGGCTCCGAGACTAATTGGCAGACGCACATGGCAAGGGAAACTTCCAGTTTGCAATGGCGCCTTGGGGAATGTCTTTCTAGTTTGAAGTCCCCGAAAAGAGATCACTTCATTTCTACTAACACCCGAGTAGGGGACAATCAGGTGTGATTTGGGGGTTACCAGAAAAGCAGAATTATTGGTTGGCCAAAAAGTTCCTTTGGTTTTTAAGTAAAAATAAAAGACACGATCTCTTCCATTCCACATTATTGTACAGTATCCACTTTTCATCACCCATCACAATTTGTTTTAAAAACGGAACGTTTTCGTTACGTTTAAGTAGAGAATTGCGTGTGGAAATACGGTTAAGAAGGTTTTTTTTGCTTAACTTCTGTGGAACCCAAACATCAAAGCAATTAATGTAACCAAGCTGGTGCAAATGATTTTCAACGCTTGAGTTGGATATTTTGAGTATGTTGGCTATCTCCCACGTGGTATAACGTTGATTGTTCTCAGTTAATGTATCGATTTGATCGCTTTCAACTTCAGATGGTCTACCTGACCGCAGAGCATCGTCCAGCGAGAAATCTCCAGCACAAAACTTCGCAAACCACTTTTGACGAGTTCAATCAGTCACAGCACCTTCTCCATACACTGCAAAATCTTTTTTTTTTGCGTTTTAGTTGTGTTTCTACCTTTCTTGAAATAATAAAGCATAATACGCTGAAAATGTTGCTTTTTTTCTTCCATCTTCAATATTAAAATGGCTACACAAAAATTCACCAATTTTGATACATTTTTTTAAAATGCACTCTGACATGACAGCTGTCACAATACAATCTAACAGAATTGTTTCAAATGAAGTTAAAGACAGCTAAGTGCTATTAGAACCATCTTATGGCAAAAACAGAATGAGCTTTTTGGCCAACCCAATATCAAGCACCCATCAACCACAGGAAAAACCAGACATTGCCCTAGAAACTGAAGCCAGAGAGAACACATTCCTGCCTATTGCACGGTGTTCAGTATAAATAAATCCTGGGCTGTTCTGCCAATCAAGAGGGGGCACGCTTTCCCCTGTTGAGAGGTGACATGCTCCAATTTAAACTAACTTGGCACTAGTAAAAAATGATGGATTATAAAATCATACACATAGTGGCATCTAGGATATCTAAATTCCATTCCTTAAGCTGCAATAGGGTGTGTGTTGGTGGGGGGGGGGGACGGGGGGTAGTACATGATCTCAATTTTAACTTCCCTGTTATAATTACATGACTGCAGAAAAAGACTGGTCAAATTTTCTAAGTGAAGGCTGTCTTAGCATCATGACTGGGGAGAATTTAGGATGCTGCCTGGTAATAATAAAAACTAAGACATATTGAACACTATCTATGTGCCGGGCACCCTGATAACCACTTTACTTGTATTTTGCGGTTTGCTACTCACAATAGCCTTATGAGGAAGTCTAGAGAAGTTGAATAACATAACCAAGGTAGCACAGGTTGGGGGACTTTGAACCCATATCTGTCTGACTGTAAAACTCAGTCTGCTCTTGATTGTGATGCCATGATGACATTTTTCTCTTCTTAGTCTCCATTGCCATTGGCATACAAGCAGGCCAATTCAGTTTGATAAATGTGCCTGTTAGGGAATAAGAACATTCACACTGGCCTATCTACTTCACAAAAATCCTATGAGAATGAATTAGGTTGAGTCAAATTTTAAGTTTTCCAGGAAATGCAAAAAAAAAAAATAGAAATATGACTATTGTCTTGAGTCTCCCTATTAGCCTCCACCCCCATGCCCTGTTGGATACTGAGTGGAGCTCATGAATGCTGGAACGGTAACCATTTCTTGCAGCATTCCCTTTCAAAGTCCATAATATAAATGGCTAAAGGTATAACATTTCCATAATTTTGCATTAGGAGGAGAGGAAAATTGCATTCGGGGAAGAAAGATTGATGGTACTGACCTGTGAGAGTTGCCATTAATTTGTCATCTACAAGGGCCTAGCTCTCTGCCAAGTATTATCCATGGACTCTCACATTTAATCCCTGCTGTCACACTATAGGGTGGTATTATTGTTTCAGTGTCACCGCTGATTAAACTGAGGTGCAGAGAGGAAAAGTGACATACCCAAGGTCATGTCCCAGCGGTTCCACTCAAGAAGGTAGGCTCCTCCCCATGTGCAGCACGGTCTCTGCTTCATCAGGCTGATCAAACTGATATGAATGGAACGTGGCTTTTAGGGGTGAAGATGAGAGCTGGAGAAGACTCCTAATTAAAGATATAAATGTAATCCTTCAAAAAGTCCTGTGTTGTATGAGTGCGTTTCGTGTTTGGTAATTGCAATCATTGTTGCTTTTGTTGTGGTCATCCGTTTACAATGCTTGGTGTCAGTTTATCTCTTGTAAAAATAAAATACAGTGTGTGTGTGTGTGTGTGTGTGTGTGTGTGTGTGAGTTGTGAGCAAAAAAAAAAAAAGTTTGTTTGTATAAGGATTACAATTTAAGTATAAATTAGAACAATTTAAATCAGGGGACCTAATTACCGCTCTTTACCATAAAAAGAAATGAAATCGGTTAAAAGTTAAAAAGAAATTATTGTTTCCAGACCTATGTAGTATATGGAGCAGAAAGAACAAATGGAATAGTAACTTTACATATTATTATAAAACCTAAGAATAAAAATGCCCCCCCCCCCAAAAAAAAGTCCTGTGTTAAAAGGGAAAAAAAAAACAAATGAATTTATCAGTAATATATTGAATTAATTTCTTCATCATCTAACTTAATAAGAACCAGTTATTTCAGACGCTGGGGAAGCAGGCAAAGGACTATCCACAAGGAAGTCCAGTGAAGCAGTTCCTAGTAGAAAAACAGCAGCCCTTCGGTTACTGGGTGAGTGACCAAGGTTAGACCCTGGGCTTAATTAACTAAGGAAGAAAGGAAACAAATATCTTGAAAAGGACCCTGCCCTCCCTTCCTAACTGATGTGGGTAGTAGACTCAATGTTTTTCTCTTCTTTCTTTTCTCAATAGACCCTCAATCTTTTAATTTCTTTCATTCCTAAAGGCTGCCTTGCCATTTTGACCTATTCGTAATGATATGGATTTGACAGAGAAATGGTAGTTTTGAAAAAAGCAAAACCCCTTTTTTACCATTGTTATGGTTTCTACATTTATTGATTCATGTAACAACTATTCATTAAGCCCCTATTGTATGTCAGCCTGTCCTCTGAGAACTAGGAATATCAAAGTGAACAAGAAAAAATTCCTGCCCATGTGGGGCACGTGTCTAATGGGGAGGATGGGAAATACAATGCGAATCAAAGGCAGAGCTCCTGACAGGGGCAGGGCTATGAAGGAAATACAACCCATCTCTGTGGAGAAGTCTGAGCAGACTGCCCGTTGTGTGGAATCAGATCATGTAGCGAGCTGGGGAAAGGCGTTCCAGGTAGAAGGCACATCCTGGGTGGAACACAAGGCAGGAATGAACTTGATGAGTTCTCTGAAGAACAAGATCACAGTACTTGTCACATTATATCATGATTATTTACTTACTGTCTGCCTAAGTAGGATGTTAGGACATACTTCTTGTTCATTTTTTATTCTTAGGGGCTAGCACAGAGTTTGGAATGTGCTTGACACCCAACATCTATTTAACAAATGAATGAGTCGACAGGAAGAAGCTGTTGACAGGAAGTTTTGTTAGCTACATAAAAGTGAAATGAATAATCTTCTTACCCAGTGCTCAGTGTGTTTACTGTTATATACTACATTTTCAACATTTTTTAAGTCATTTTTGTTCAGCATGTTAAAGCGATGATAAATGTGTCTATGCTAACACAACATTCTGACAACAACGATTTTGTTACATATTTTCATTTATTAAATAAACTTAAGGTATTACATTCACTTTATTTAGAGGCATTATTAAGAACCATATTAGGATCATTTAGGTTTTTGAATAAAATTTGTCTAGAGTTTACATTCTAGGAATAGTTTGAATGAAATGACCCTGTGAAAATGAATCTTTATATTTGATCAAATTTTTATTGTGGTATTCTAAAATTAAATTTTAAAGTATTTTGGTATTAAGTACCACTAAAATGGATTATAACATTAAATATGGATATTCTGAAAGTGTGCATCTTAAAATTTCAGTACTCAATTTTGACTTCATTAGTGTATTTGGAAGTGCCAGCACTCTCTAGAAAGATGATGAAACAAATTTAGAGGATGTGAAAACTTACAATGGTTTACACTGTACTGTTTGGGATTTTGAAAGTGGTTGGGTTTGGCCTGACTGCTTTGTGTGCTGACAGCTTCCATATGGAAACACAAATATTCATATTTCCAGAGCCTTAGCAACACTGCTGTTACATCACTAAAAACCAAAAATAAAAATTCTACCAGAAGTGAGCAGATCTCCGTGAGAAAAAATTGTTGGTTAGTGACAGACTGAAATATTTGTTTGCTTCTGCTTTTGTCTTTGTGATACTAAGACTGGCCACCTTGTCAAATACCCAGCAACCCATGTAAGTCTGCGGTTTTGGTTTTAAGTCAACTTAATTATTTTCCTCCTGTTTTCTAAGCTGGCTTTGGCAAATGCACACTGAAGTCTTTGCTGTATATGAGCCTCCCATATTTCACAAAGCCTGACAGCGTAGACATCTGTAACCATCCTTCCCACGGGGAGCTTTTTCTTCTAGAGCAAGGACCCAAAAAAGGAGTCTGCTTCAAATTCCCACCCTCATCTCTCCTTACTCTCTTAGCAGAGACTGACAATAAGGAGGGGGCCAATCACAAGGATAACATTTCTTCTCTAAACAGATTCAAATCTTAAAGGAGAGAGCCTCGTTTAAAACATTAATTCTATTTTTTCTGTTTTTTTTTTTTTCTTAAGCTTTCTCTTTCCCATCTTAAAAAAAATATGGATATCAATAAGACTGAATTTCAGTGAAAATCTGTTACTGTAGAAGGCCAGCTAGATGACCAAGACCCAAAAGGTTTTCAGAAACCTTTAAGATAGATCTTGTGGTAACAAGCCCCTTAGAGAGGATCCTCAATTAGAGGTAAGTTCTGTTACTGTACTTAAGTCCTGCATTGTTTCCACGCATCTACATGCAGAACTTTAAGCTTCTGAATTCCTCGGGGCCTTGGACTTTATTTTTATCTATTGTACAATGTAGTACATGGAGGACTCATTATTTTTTTACAGGCTTCCACTGCTAGTAATTATTTTAGTGGTTTTATAGATAAAGGTGCAGGAACACAATTCTCTTTAGAGATAAAAATTACCTTTTCATATTCTGAAATCACTGGAGAGATTGATTCGTATTATTTGTTTTTTGGTATTTGATTGCAGTCTAACAGCTCAGGGTTCATGAAAACAAAAGAAAACATTGTCTTCATTGGTAGTAATTTGAAAGGAAAATTTCACATTTATGCTACATTTTTGCAGAACCAAATAAGCTAGAAAGCAAAAAGTCATAAAATAAGCTTAATAAACCTTCATATTGATGCAAAGTGAACATTGGTCACTTGGCAATTGGATAAAAATTCAACTCACAAAACAGCATTTGGGCTGCAATCAATGCTTATGAAAATCACGTGCAGTTTGTGCAAATCCTGCAGGATTTGGCAGCGCTGGGAGTCAGCTGTGATTCCTGAGCATAATAAATGCATTGGTTTGAGTTCTCCTGTCTGTTGTATGTGAGGTTTGTCTGGAGCTCATTCAGATTCAAGATGCACTTTAAGATAGAATTAAGAGGGGAACTGAAGGAAAGAAGAAACTCTTCCATTTGAAATGCTTTTATTGGACTATAGCCCTACTAAGTGATTGCTACACTGGACATAGGTCATTTTCAGAAATGAAAATAACATTGCTTGCCTCGGTTCAGATTTCATCCACAGAAACTACTACATTCTTATCAGACTCGGCTTCAGCAGCGGATGAAATCTTAGTCCTTTATGGAAGGGGAATCATCTGGCCTCCTATTTCTAAAGTAGACTAGAGATTACTCATTTACTTCTCTGCAGTTATAGCATCTGATCCTTTGAAATTGTGGAAGGGTGAGATAATGACATGACTGTAACAGACATCCATATTGAAGAGCCCAGTATTTAAAAATCCCCCATGTTCACACACCAAAGGGTTACTTATGAGCTGATGCACATCACTGATAGCCGTCAAATATGGTTATCAACTTGGTGTCTGGACAAAGAGTGAAAACAGGAAATAAGATTCTATTATTAATTCCTAGGCTTTGAATATAGGAGAGACTATGAAAACATAACTAACATCCCTAGTAATCTTTTCAGTAGAACATGCACAACTGCAGTGGAGCACCCCCTACAGAGTCCTTTCTAGTCAGATGAAAAGGTCATTATTTTTTACAGATGGAACTTTGGAAAGTTCAAGGCAAATCGGCCAGATTATAGCCGGAAGCTCTGAAGAAATGCTCTGAGAAACGCTCAGAGCATGAAGCTCTGAGAAACGGTGCTACTCCTCCTCTGTTTTTTCTGCTCCCACCTTCTCATCTCTTTTGCTTTTCAATAGCAAAGCCCTAGCATGGTGAAGTGGAGGTTGATGAAAATATGTCCAAAGGCAGAACTTAAGTATTCTGTTAAATCTGAATACTCCTCTTCTAAAGGAGGTCTAACATGTCATTCCAGACCCATCATTTAAACGTTTTTTAAATTTAATGTGTTGATGAGTAAAAAACACTGGATTAGGATACAGGAGACTAAGGTTCAATATAGTCTCTGCTGTATACTCACCACTAAACTTTCTATCTCGTCTGAGCTTTGGTTTCTTCTTCGGAAACTGGAGATACGCGCTAACCTCACGTCAAGAAGTTGTTAGGTGAAGCAATATGATCTACCTATCTTGTGAATTGTAAAGTACTATATAAATGCGTTTTATTATTGTTGTCTGTATCTAATCTATAAACAAGCGAACATGTATCACATGATTCAGGAATATTAAACTTCCTTTGTACTTTTATCCTTTACTTCCTGAAATACTTATACTAACTCTTCCTTTTCCACTTCAATTTTATCCATTCGTGAGATTTTTTTTTTTTTCTCAAATGCTTAACCCCGTAAAGATCATGTAACTTTTAAAATTGTTTTAGTCCTTTTGTACTTCATTATTTGGCATTTGACTAAATATTGCCGTGCATTATTCAAAAGGTTCTTTGGTCAGAAATGCAGTTTTCTTCAATAGTTGTGTAAATTCTCAATGACTTCATTTCTATTCTGCTGATATGATACATATGGAGATAGAATAGTACTGGGCAAATTTGCCTTCTTTGTCAGGATAGTTTGCCATATGTGTGGATATTGTGATCTAGAATCCTATGTTTTGATCCCCACACTGTTCTTCATATGCTACTTTTGGTTCACTGTGGCCCAGATATCTCTCCTCCTTGGTTAACCATATCCTTAGTCACCTTGTGTCTACCTCTAGGACTTTGACTCTTTTTACTTAGTCAACTAAAATGGACTTGAATAACTCTTTCATGGTGTGTAAGCAAAACATACTAGAATAACAGGAAAGATACTTGTGAGTGGGGAGTAGCTTGTATAGGGAGAAAGACAAGAATGTCTGCCCCTATTTTTACTCAGATTTATGCAGTAAAATTTTTTTGGAAGAGGGAGATGGTCTTCAGTTACAAAAAAATGATACAGTTGTCAAAGCAGAAATAGATAAATAAATAGAGCCCTGTGTCCATTAAGCAGCAAAGTGCTACATGTATAGCAATATTAGAGGAAAAATGCTCTGAGAGGATTCTGCTGCATTTGTCAGTGTTGCAGTCATGTCTCTTTCCAATGAGTGTGGTGTGGTTGCCCAGAGGTCTATATTCAGATGGTTCCCTGGAAATTTAAAAATATTGAACTGAAATTACCATTTTTCAGCAGGATTCCCAGGCACAAATTCTGTTATTGCCATCTAGCAGCCGGTGTCTCTGTTCAAGCTTCTGTCTAAATTTGCAAACATCATACAGTTGTCTCCTTTGGTAATTATAGAGCCTCAATGTGTTGAAAAGAGATGGCACTTAATAACACACATTCCAAGGCATAGTAACTTAGGCAATGAAAACACTGCTTTAACAGACACCATTGTAATGCGAGCTGCATGGTGGGATACCTGTAATAATCAGAATAGATTTAATATACATATTTATGCCAACTGTAAAAAGGTTGCAAACAACAGCGGGAGAGGCAATGTGTTACAAGGGTGAAACACTGAAATAGGGAACAAAACATATTCTTAACATATTCAGCCGCAATTTTGTTTCCTAAAAGAAGATCTAACACTATGAGTCTATCAACAGAATCAGCTATTTGTTTTGAATTCTAGTGTGTTTGTGTTATGAGCCATGAAAGAATTATCCTTATTCAAAGTAAATTTTAATTAAATTTCAAAACATAAATATGGTCAAGTATGTAAAACCCCATTCCAACTGTTTAACTTTGTTGACCAAATAGATTCAATTTATGTTTTCTTTTTAATCTTATCGTAAGAACTGTTCAAGACAATACTCCTATCACAAGTAAAATCCATCTAATCTTTGAACATTATTGCATCGGATGTACAAGGATGTAAATTTTGATGGTGGGGAATTTCCTGATAACACTGTAGTACCACCAACAATGCAGTTTTGCCATGTTGAACAACAGGAATATTCAACTGCCTTTAAAAAGCCACAAACTGACTCCTTAGGAGTGCTGAGAACTGGTTTAGTAATTTCTTTATGTTATATGAAACAGGGGTTTGTAGCAATCTCAGACATGTGTACCAAGAAAAGATTTTTGTTAGTAGAGACTTGATATTCATTTAATAAAATTAGGGTCTTTAAGAGGTCTCCAAAACAAGCTAAATTATAAAGTGTGTGTGTGTGTGTTTTTTAAATGGAGCAACAGTCTCTTATTATAGCTATAAGAGCTCTAGCTTTGGCTATAGGTCGCCCTTTATATCTTTTAAATCTTTGTAATGCTCATGTCCCTGTGTACTCCAGTTATGAGCAGTAGGAATCCCATTTAAAGCCCAAATAACACTAATCCATATTCTCTCCCTTCAAATCACAAAAAATGTCCAGTCAACTACAATGTGATATATGGTAATCCTCAGCAGTGCTCATATGTTTTACAAATCAACACTGGTGCCATTGTCATTCCACCAGCTATGTTGGCCACACTACTTCTTCTCCAAAGCTTTGAAGTCATATTTTGTTGTTTTCCAAGACAGCTACCTCTCCATCCCATATTGCTTTGCCCCAAATGTAGGTACAAATCCTTCCTCAATTTTCTAAAGCATGGTTAACTGCAGGATATAATATATTTTTAACAGATTTATTGAGATATAATTTGTATATCTTAAAACTCATCAATATATTATTAAAAATTTTTTTTTTAATTTTTGGCCATGCCGCGCAGCTTGCAGGATCTTAGTTCCTGGACCAGGGATTGAACCCAAGCCACAGCAGTGAAAATGCCGAGTCCTAACCACTGGATCGCTAGGGAATTCCCCAAATTCATCCATTTTAATTGTACAATTCAACAAGTTTTAGTATGTTTATAGAGTTGTACAGCCATTACCACAATTTAATTTTAGAACATTTTCATCATCCTAAAAAGAAAACTTCTGCCCATTTACAGATATTTCCCATCTACACCCCAGCCCTAAACAACTGCCAATCTGCTTTAGGTCTCTCTATATTTTCCTTTTCTGGACATTTTATGTAAATGGAATTATATAATATATGTTTTTCTGAGTCTGATTTCTTTTATTTAGCATAATATCTTCAAGGTTTATCCAGGTTATAGCATCTCTCAGTACTTCATTCCTTTTTATTGCTGAATATTATTCCACTGTAGTGTACACTACATTTTGTTATTTTTTCACAGGCTGTAACACTTTAAATCTTCACTGAGGGAGGACTTCTGCTTGTGCCATGTCAGAATAATAGTACCAAACTTGCCTCCCCAGTAGGAAAACAGGACAAAATATAAGAAACTACTACTACTGTTTTCAGATCTTGGACAGTAGGACTGTGATACCTGTGAGAAAAGAAACTAATGACGTAAGGTCTGTGATGGCCCTGGTTTTCTATCTGGAAGCACTTTTCAGACTGTGGCCAAGTTAGGGGAACTTAAACTCAGGACAACAGTCTCGCTGAGTTGAACAGATAGAGTTCATAGAAAAGGGAGCTAGGGTGCTGGAATTTACAGGAAGGAGTACTGGAAAGAAGACTAGGCAGAAGAAGAGCTACAATAAGCCTCCTTTGAATATTTTGCTAAAGAGTAGGCATGGAAATCCTATGAGGAAAGGCAAAAAAGTACCTGAGAGCTGTAACTGGAACATTTCTCAGGGTTTATACAAATCTGGGAGATGTTTAAATTTTACCCACCAAACTTGAAAAAACTCACTAAACACCTTATATATGCAGTAAAGACTCAGAAAAGGCCGTGCCTGAGGAATAGGGCTAAACTAGTCCTCATATAAAGGCAATTCTGGATCATCCCTAACAAAGCTTATGAACAAGCCTTGAAAGGATCAGTATGACCTGAAAGTATATCAACTGCTAGCCCAACAAAATTCAACAGTCTTTAAGGGAATGTAACTGAATCTAAACACTCAGCAATGTAGTTAGCAATGATAAGCATCCATTTAATAATTACTAGTCACATAAAGAAGGAGAAAAATGTGGTTCTTAACCAAAAAAATCAGGAAGTAGAAAAAGAACTAGGAATGTAAAATGTGAGGAAATTCATAAACAAGAACTTTAAAACAATTATTAGAAATATGCTCAATTTAGAGAAAATTCTAAAATAATGAGAAAAAGTAGAAAGTATAAACAAAAAAATTAATGGATCCTCTAAGGATGAAAATAGAGTATCAGAAATAAAATTTGATGGGTGGACTAAGTAACAAATTAGACACTTCAGAAGAAATTATTGCTGAATTCAAGGCATAGCAATAGAAAGTATACAACTGAAGCACAGAGATTAAAAAACACTAAAAAAGAAATACCTACAGTGACCTGTGGGACAACATTAAAAGTGTCTAATAGTTGTAGAGCTGCAATATTTCCAGAAGGAGAGAGCAGAAACATTAAAAAAAAAAAAGTTGTCAAAAAATTTCTTCAATAAAAATTTTAAGCCATAGATCAAAGAAGTTTAATAAAGGCCAAGAGGGATAAACATAAAGAAAACAGACCAAGGTATACAATAATTAAATTATTGGAAACCAATAATTAAAAAGAAGCCTCAAAGGTAGCCATAGACAGAAGACACATGACTTATAAAGAAGAAAAAAAGTAATATCTCTGTTAAAAAAGAAAAAGTTGAAAGATATAGTCTGAAATCTGGGAAGAAACATTGCAAGCCAGAATACAATAGAACAATATTTCTAAAGTTGTAGAGGGGAAAAATGTCAACCTAGAATTCTGTAGCCAGCAAAAGTATCTTTCAAAGTAAAAAAAAAAAGAAATAAAGATACTTTCAGGCAAGCAAAAGTCAGAATTTGTCACTGCAATATCTGTACTCCAAGAAAAATTCTTCAGATGGAAGAAGTGACATCAAGTGGAAACTTGGAAATACAAAGAGACTGAAAAGTGCCCCTAAATGGTAAATATATGAATAAATGTAAAATATTTTTTCTCGTTTAAAAATATATTTAAAAGAAAACTGTTTAATGCAGTAGCAGTGGATTTGGAGTTTCACAGCATATTTAGAAGCATAATGTATGACAAGACTATCAAAAAGGATGGGGGAGGATGTAAAGTTCTGATATCTACAGTAATAAAATATAATGTGAAAGTAGAGTGTGAAAAGTTAAAGATATATATGAAACAAACCCTAAAGCAATCACAAGTCAATCAATCAAAGGTGTATGCTAATAAGCCAATAATGGAAATAAAATGGAATACTAAAAATTGCTCAATTAACCGAAAGAAGGCAGGGAAAGAAGAAAAGGGGGACAAAGAGCAGAGGAAGCAAATAACAAACATCTTGCAAGATTGTGGACTTAAATCCAGCCATATTAATAATTACATCAGATGTAAATGGTCTAACCACTTAAATTAAAAGGTGTAGCTTATCAAAATGGATAAAGAAACAAGATCCAATTTTATGCTGTCTATAAGAAACCCACTTTCAAGAATGAGAGAATGTATACCATACAAATACTAATCAAAAGAAAAGTAGAATAACTATATTGATATTAGACAGTAGAATAACTATATTGATATTAGACAAAGACTTCAGAACAAGAAATATTTATTTCCCATAATAAAGAAAAAATTTAATGATAAAAGGGATTTCATCAAAAAGCGTAACTACCCTAAATATGTATGTACCTAATAACAGAGTTTCAAAATTCAGGTAGCAAAACTTACATAGTTGAAAGGAGAAATAAACAAATCCATTATTATTGTTGATTCTTGTTGGAAATTTTCACGCTCTTCTCTCAGTAATTAATAAAATAATAAACTGAAAATCAGGTAAAATATAGTGAACAATACTATCAACCAACTTGACTTAATTGACCTTTCTAGAACACCAAACAGCATAGTTCACATTCTTTTCCAGTTCTCAAGTAAATTTTACTGGGATAGAACATATCCTGAAATTTTACTGAGACAATATCCTGGAACATAAAACAAGTCTCAATAAATTCAAAATATCTGAAAACATAGAAAATATGTTCTCTAATAATAGTGTAGTTAAATAGAAATTAATCAACACTCTTCTAAGTAATCTATAAGTGAAAGAGAAGATAATGAGGGAAATTTAAAAGATTTTGGAATTAATGATAATGAAAATATAAGATATCAAAATATTTGGGACAAAGCTAAAGCAATACTTAAAAAGAAATTTATAGATTTACTTGTTTCTCATGCTCATGTTAGAAAAAGAAGACAGATCTGAAAATCTACCTCAAGAAACTAGAAAAAGAAGAGCAAATTAAATGCAAATTTCATTTATATTTAAAAAATTAAATGAAATAAAAGTCAAGCAAAAATCAAAGAAATAGAAAGTGGAAAGTAATAATAGCAATTAAATTCAAAAGCTTGTTATTTGAAAGATCAATAAAATTAGACATCTAGCTAGTCTCAGAGAGAAAGAGAAAGAAAGGGAGGGAGAAAGATGAATTACTGCATATATTACAAGGGTAATAAAGAAATATTATGAATAATATGCCAATACATTTGATAACATACATGAAATTAACAAATGCCTTTAAAGGTACAAATTACAAAAATAAACTCAAGAAGAAATAAAAAATCTCAATAGTTTTTACCAGTTTAAAACTTTTAATTTGTTTTTAAAAATATTTCCATATAGAGCACTTGAGGAACAGGTGACTTTACTGCTGAATTCTTTCATCTATTAAAGGAAAAAATAGCAATTGTATACAAACTTTTTTTTTTTTTTTTTTTTTTTAGAAAGTAGAAGAGGGCTAATACCTCCTAACTATTTGAAGCTAGCATTTCTCTGATGCCAAGATCAGACCTACACATTATGGGAAAGCAAACTGTAAACTAATATTTCTCAGAAACATAGAAGAAAAAGTTCTTGATAGTAATAAGTTAAATTCAGCAACATGTAAAAGTAATAATAAATGATGACAACGTATGGTTTGTCTCTAGGTTATAAGGTTGATTTAACATTTGAAAACCACTCTGTTTAATTTACATGTTAACAGAATGAAGTTGAAAAACCATACGATTATCTCAATAGATGAAAAAAAGACATCTGACAAAATCCATTTCCCATTCATGATAAAATTTCTATACAAGCTAGGAATAGAATGAAACGTCCTTATTCTAAAAAGGGACACTTAAAAAAAAGTCAGCTAACAACATACTTAATGATGAAAACTTGAATGCTTTCTCCTAGAATTGAGACCAAGGCAAGGATGTTCACTCTCACAACTTCTATTCAGCATTATACTAGTATTACTAGCCAGCACAATAAGGTAAGAAAAATAAAAGACCTACAGTTTGGAAAAGAAAAAAGTTATGCTGTCTTTATTCCCAAACAAAATGATCATGTAATACAGAGACTTCTAAGGAATGTACAGAAAATCTATTAAAATTAATAAGGGAATTTAGCAAGGTCTCAACACCCAAGGTCAATACAGCAAACACAAAAACTACTGGATTTCTATATATTGCCAGTGAACAATCAGAAAATAAAATTTAAAATATTTCGTTTATAATAACATCAAAAACATGTTAACATGTTTAAACATGACATGTTTAAAGATAAGTTTAACACAGCAAGTGATAAAACTGTACACTGAAAGCTACACAACATTGCTGAGAGAAATTAATGAGAATGGAGAGATAAATATCATGTTCATGGTTTGGCAGACTCAATATTTTTAAGATGTTAATTCTCCTTAAGCTCATCTATAGATTTAACACAATTGCAGTCAAAATTCCAGCAAGATTTTCTTTTTTTTTTAGAAATTGACAAACTGATTCTAAAATTTATTTGAAATTGCATTGCAAACCACTTTGCTATATGGTCTCTGATCTTTCCTAAACTTGCACCATTCCAAAGAGTTACTACAGTCAAAGGAAATCTCTGTGCCCTAAGCACAGCTACCCTCAATTAGATATTAACCAGGCAGCAATCCTCTGATGGAATTAATCCACATGAATAGTGAAAGACAGAGATTCATAAGGATGCCAGTTATATTTACATTTCATAATAAGATGAACTGGTGGAATTTTGAGAATGTAACAGATTAAGGTAAAAATCTGGTGGTGTGCATATGATGTATTTGTCCAGAGATGCGTCACCATCTATTCAGGGCATTGCAAGTTGAGAATACGCCACAAAGGCCACCTCTTCCTACATTTCACAGGAAGTTTGCTTTCTCCTGAGACTACAGATGCCCCAGAAGCTCAAAAACATTTTTTTCACAATGCCTTCCTTGGCACTAAGGGGCTGTTTCTGAGGATTGTGAGAGGGATGTTTGTAAGAGGAAGAACTGCTTACATTACAAAATTTTTCTATAATATTTTATCGTTAGTAACTGTGGTTTCTTTCTTAAGCAACAACCGCTTACAAAAAGGCAGACTTCATTAACATTCCTCAGTCCTGCTGAGTCTCCCCTACAGCTCTCAGCAGTCATTCACATTTCCAAAAAGCTTGAAGGTCAAAATTCTGCCTCTCCATGTGTCAGAATCGCTTCATTACTTCAACTTATATTCAGACCACATCAATCTCCATTTTTGCTGCTGAAACTTAAACCCAGAAAGAACTCACTTTGTTTAGACCAGCCAGGTTGCTAGAGCAATGAATAGTACAAGTCTTCAGTCATTCAGTCAAATTAAACAGGTTTCTGCCTTGAACTAACCAGACGATGCACCAAGATACGATTATGGGCATGACTTAATTATTTAATTTGTGACTTATGATTTATAATCAACCTAATTCTAAAAGGGATTCTACACAAAATGTGTTAGGAAACTTCTTAAGGGCATGAAAATAAATATATTAAATTAGAGGTCAAAGCTCAAAATGGCCCAGTTATTTTAAGTAAATTTTAAATTTCAGAATAGTTTTATATTCTTTTAGTTTTTTCTTTTGTGATTTGATGATTTTCTTTAGTGTTACGCTTGTGTTCTTTTCTCTCTAGTTTTTGTGTATCTGCTGTAGGTTTTGATTTGTGGTTACCATGGGGTTCATATATGTCGACCTATAACTATATCCACTTGTTTTAAACTGGTAGCCATTTAAGTTCAAATACATTCTAAAAGAGCTACCATTTTTACTCCCCTCTCCCACATTTTGTTTTGAAATATTTTATATCTTCATGTTTATCCCTTTACTGTTTATTGTGGTTACACTTAATTTTACAATTTTTTTTTCTTTTAATCATTGCACTAGCTTATTTAAGTGGTTGATCCACAGCCTTTACTATATATTTGCCTTTACTAGTGGGATTTTTCCTTTCCTGTAGATTCTTACTTATTGTTATAGCCTTTTCTTTTCCACTTAGAGAAGACCCTCTAACATTTCTTTTAGGCTTGGTTTAGCATTGATAAACTCTTTTAGTTTTTGTTTGTCTGAGAAGTTCTTAACTCTCCTTCAATTCTAAATGATAATCTTGCTGGGTTGAGTATCCTAGGTTGCAGGTTTTTCCCTTTCAGCACTTTGAATATATCATGCCACTCCCTTCCGGCCTGCAAAGTTTCTGCAGAAAAATCAGCTGATAGCCTTATGGGGGTTCCTGTTTTTCTCTTGCTGCCTTTAGAATTCTCTTTATCTTTCACTTTTGCCTGTTTGGGTTCACCTTGTTTGGGACCCTCTGTGCTTCCTGTTCCTGTTTCCTTCTTCAGGTTTGAGAAGTTTACAGCCATAATTTTATCAAATACATTTTCAATCTCTTTCTCTCTCTTCTCCTTCTGGGACCCCTGTAATGCGAATATTGGTACGCCTGGTAGTGTCCCAGAGGTCCCTTAAACTGTTGTCAATTTTTTTCTAAATTTGCTTTTCTTTTTGCTGTTCTGGTTGGGTGATTTCCATTATTTTATGTTCCAGAACACTTACACGTTCTTCTCTATCACCTAGTCTGCTATCCATTCATTCTAGTGTGTTTTTCATTTGCTATTGTACTCTTCAATTCTGACTGGTTCTTTTTATATTTTCTAGTTCCTTGTTAGACTTCTCACTGTGTTCATCTATTCTTTTCCCTAATTCAGTTAGCATTCTTATTACTAACGCTTTGAACTCATTATCTAGTAAATTATTTATTTGTTCTCTTAGTTGTTTTTTTAGGGCTTTTCTTTTGTTCTTTTAATTAAAACAAATTCCTCTGTCTTCTCATTTTGCTTAACTTTCTGTCTTTATGAAATTAGGTGAAGCAGCTACTTTTCACTGTCTTGAAGGGGTGTCCTTGTGTAGGAGCACTCCTATACAGTCTGTGTGTGCCCATTGGCTGTGGTGGGAGAGCTGTATCTGATATGAGTATGTCACATCTTCCCCCAGGATATGCTGGCAACTATCACCTTGGCAGGAGATGGGACTGGAGATGGAGGGGCTAGAGCCACAGCCAGTCATGAACCAGGGCTTCTCCTCTGCTCAGGAGCCAACATGACCTTATTGGTGGCGAGGT